>NC_133659.1:89849684-90192500 GCF_037893015.1 Macrotis lagotis
GAAACTTTCTAATACTTAGCACTTTCCAAAAGTTGAATGGCTCACCTTGGGGAATACATGCTGCTTCATTCTTTCAGTCTTTCAAGTAGAGACTGGACTTGTCAATTGGCAAGACAGATGTATCTGTTTGGACTTAGTTTAGACTAGTTATTTATTGAGCTCCTTTCCAATGCTTCTACTTTTTTTTGATTTCAAAATATTTAATTGACAAAAAATACATACTTATCAGTCTGTGTCAGATACACTCTATCCCTATCAAGGGTCTAGTTAAGCCATTGATCCAGGAATACAAATTTTTTTTTTGTCAGACACTGTCTTCTAAGCCAAATGCTCACCTTCCCAATCAGTTTCTCCCTTCAATAGCCATCAGTGCTTTTCATTGGTATGAAAAGACATGTGATCTTAATATCTTCAGTTTCTTACCCAAGTCTTCATACTTTTAGTCAACTTTGTCTAAATTCTTGTAGTATCATTTATGGCTAGCTAGATCAACAAATGTTCACTATTTTAAACTAATGGAGAGTTCTCTATTTTGAAAAGGAAATCATAATCTAGTGTTATAGAATCAATATTCATACAAGCTAAGCAAGCATTTTCATCAAAATATAATGAAGCTATTTTAAAATTTAATTTTTCACAGGGTTAAAGTTCCAATAACTTGCAAAATATCCTGATCACCAATGTAGAAAAGTG
This sequence comes from Macrotis lagotis, assembly GCF_037893015.1. Taxonomy (NCBI): domain Eukaryota; kingdom Metazoa; phylum Chordata; class Mammalia; order Peramelemorphia; family Peramelidae; genus Macrotis; species Macrotis lagotis. The sequence continues at coordinate 89,850,378 of NC_133659.1, forward strand.
TAGAGAAAGAAGAGTCAGTTCACCCCTCAAATTGGACATGTATATCTACCAGACATGCTTCTATAGCAAAAAACAAAGTATGAAAGTTTCACTCAGCTGAATTCATTAAAAGAATTCTATTGAGAAAGATTAAATTGCTTCCCTGAGTAATCCTTCCCATTTCTGCACTACTTCTATTTGGGTGTAATTTTTCCTTGTGTTAAATTCTACCTTAAGAATTCAAGCAAGAGAAGTTACCTCTTTTTTTCCATATAACAAATTTTTAAATATTTCAAGATATTAAATATGTACCAAGAATGATTTAATTCATGCTGACAACAACAATATCCTCCCAGTTAATTGATCCTAATAATTTTAAGTCCCCTCCTTATTCTTGTTATGTTCTTCTGGGCATTCTTCAATTTCTCCAATTGCTTCTTTAAAAAAGTATTTAAGCAGTAGATACATCACTGAAAATTATTTAAGTGAAAGTATGTATTTTTAAAAATCTGTTGGGGCGGCTAGGTGGCACAGTTGATAGAGCACAGGCTCTGGAATCAGGAGTACCTCAGTTCAAATCCGACCTCAGACATTTAATAATTACCTATCTGTGTGGCGTTGGGCAAGCCACTTAACCCCACTGCCTTGCAAAAACCTAAAAAAAAAAAAGTCTGTTGATTAAGATTGCTTCCACTTTAAAATTCCATATTTATTTTTGAAAGCAACAGTTTCTCAGAGAGAAGAGAACTGGCAAAAGTAGATGAATTTCTTTTAAAAGTTTACAACGGTGGCGGCTAGGTGACAGTAGATAAAGCACCAGCCTTGGAGTCAGGAGTACCTGGGTTCAAATCCGGCCTCAGACACTTAATAATTACCTAGCTGTGTGGCCCTGGGCAAGCCACTTAACCCCATTTGCCTTGCAAAAAAAAAAAAAAAAAACTAAAAAAAAAGTTTACAACAGGAGGGGCAGAGCCAAGATGCTGACTAAAGAGGAACATCTCTTAGAAGCTCTCTTATAAAACTTATAAACTAAGGACTCTAACTAAACTTTTGAGAGACAGAACCCACATAGGGACCCAGTTCTACTCAAGGTAACCTGGAAGAGAGCAGAAAGGCTCTGCTCCCCGGCGTAGGAGGGGCGGCTGCCAGAGGGGTGGCCAGCCAGAGCCAAAGAACTTCAGCCTCCCAGGGGCAGCCCCAGGGCACTGGGAGCCTCGGCTCACAGCAGCGGGGGAGTCTCCTGAGCTGCACCCCGGGGAGCACCAGGCACAAAGTGGGGGAACAGTGGGGGACCTCTGCCAGAGCGAGCACATGGAGCCCAGCCCTCAGGGCATACAGCAAGCAGGGAGGTCTTTCCACAGACCAGATCCAGAAACAGAAGCAGGTGGAGCCTGTAAGCAGGAGCCCCCAGGGCATGAGCCCATTGAGCTGAGGGAGGGGAGTGAAGAGAGAGAGAGAGAGACTGCTGAGCTCTGTCCTCTGCCCCTGGAACAGGACTCTGGGGCTCTGACCACATTCAGATCCTGAAACCAGTCTAGGCCCCCCCATAGAACAGCAGGGTCCCCCCACCTCAGCCCCATGGCAGAGTGGGGCGCTTATGGTCATTCATACACCAGAAGGGAGGACAGAGCCTCACACACTGAGACCCTTCTGGGAGTGTCCCAAAAGCTCAGGAAGCACCCCAAAACCAGGCTCATCCAGGGAAAATGAGCAAGCAGAGAAATAAGAGGAACACCACTGAGAAATATATTGCATATGAGCCCAAGAAGGATCAAAACACTCAGTCTGAAGATGAGGAAACACAAGCTCCTGCATCTAAAGACTCCAAGAAAAACAGAAATTGGGCTCAGGCTATGACAGAGCTCAAAAAAGACTTTGAAAATCAAATGAGGGAGCCGCATAGCAGGGTGATCTTTGGGTGTCTGAGGCCGGATTTGGATCCGGGTGCTCCTGGCTCAAGGACCAATGCTCTGTCCACCACCCAATTACCCCTACTATTATTACTATTTTATTTTATTTTGGGTCTTTTTTTCTTTTTTTTTTGGTTTTTGCAGGGCAGTGGGGTTGGGGTGCCTTGCATGTCAAACAGCTGGGTGATTGTTGGGTGTATGGGGCGGGACATGGGCTCGGGTGCTCCTGGCTCCAGGGCTGGGGCTCCGTCCATTGCACCACCTGGCTGTACCTACAATTATTACTATTATATATTTTTTAATTTTAATTTTTTTCTCTCCCCTTTATCGCTCAAGCGAGTCTATATTTTGTGGGGGGAGGGGGTATTCTGTTTACTCTTAAACAAGAATACTTTATTAATGTATAAAAAATTATTTGTACAAAAAGAGAATAAATAAATATTTTTAAAAAGTTTACAACAGCACAAAATTCAAAATAGATCAGGCATATGTGAGATATTATATTGAGTTTCCTTTGGTTGACTTCAGACAGAAATCAAGATATAGACTCCCACTATGGTTATAGAAATTCTGTTATCATTTATCATATGAAACTAACAACAAAACTGAAATAAATAATATCAATAAAACACATTCAAGATGGAGAACTAGAAGTGTGTAGTACATTCATATTCTCTCATATTAATTTCTCCCAAATTGAGGTGGAGGAGGGAAGAAGAATTTGTATAAAACCAACCAACGTGCCAGATACTTTGATAGGTACTTTAAAAAATATATTATTTTATCCTCAAAAAAAATCTCTGTAGTTAAGGTGTTATTATTATCCTTTTATTATAGTTGAGAAAACTGAAATAAACCAGAGATTAAGTGATTTGCCCAGGGTCGCACAGGTAGTAAATTCTAGTAAAACACAGGTAGTTTGAAGCCAATGCTTCCTGACTCTAGGCCCCTATTCTATTCAGACTACTTGTTGCATAAAAAGTATATCCAAAAGCCAAAAACAACAGATACAACCAAAATCAGAAAATCTCATTACAAAACATCTGTTAACCACTTTTACAGATAAAACGATCTTAAAATATCAGTCATTAGTAGTATTTACCATGCACAGGAGACTTTCAATGCAGGGATTGGACTAATGTGTTATCATACTTATTTTTAGGAAAATGTTCAGAACCTTCCCCCATCTCAAAGTCAAGTCAGGAAGTAAGGCTAGAAGATTGAGAAAACTAAAAATATATTGACTCACTATAAAGAGGTATTATAATGGTGTAGGCTGAGTCAATGTTAGAGTAAAGCTAGGGACTCTCTCGTACTCTCCCCCAAACTCATCCAAATATCTTTAATTAATGACTTCAAACAAATTTTTGAGTGTCAGAGTCCACTAAAAGATGGAGTAACTTTCCAGACCAAAACAACTTGAAAGGTTGGCAAGAAAGGTCTACAGCATCAGGGACAGAGAGGAGCATAGTGCACCCCAGGTCATTATCAATGCAGACAGCCCCCCAGCAATCCAGAAAGAGACAACAGGGTGACTGAATCAGCTGCAGTAGTGAAGGTTTCCAAACTTTTCAGCACAAAGACAACTTAGAAGTTTGACAGGAAAAGTCTGTCACACCAAGACCACATAAATATAGACCTGGCCCTAGTAGACCAGAAGCAGACCTTGGGAGTCATTGAATCATCAACAGCAGCTGCTACCCATACTCAGCCCACAGACAGTAAGGGGATTGAAATGAGATCAATAGTGGATAAGGGGGCAGCTAGGTGGCACGGTGGATGGAGCATTAGCCCTGGAGTCAGAAGTACCTGAGTTCAAATCTGGCCTCAGGCACTTAATAAATAAAGGTCCCAGTGAGGTGTCCCCCAAAAAAATAAAAACCAAAAGCCTTGGAAGTGCTGTCTTGGGTTGAGGAAATGAGTAAACAAAGCACAGGCGAGAGCATAAGACACCCAGTGGGGTATCCTAAAAAAAAACCCCAAAGCCTTGGAAGTGCTGTCTTGGGCTAAGGAAATGAATAAACAACAGAGAAAGAAGAATATGACCACAGAGAATTACTTTAGTCCCATGGGAGATCAAACACATAATCAGATGACAATGAAATCAAAGCTTCCCTTTCCAAAACCTCCAAGAGAAATAGAAAATGGGCTGTCTGAAATCCACAATCAGGAAAAGAGCCTAGACTTCATTTTTCAAGAAATAATACAGTAAAATTGCCCTGAGATCCTAGAAACAGAGGGTAAAATAGAAATAGAGAGAATTCACTGGTTACCTCCTGAAAGAGATCCCAAAAGAAAAACTTCCAGGAATATTATAGCCAAATTCCAAAACTCCCAAATCAAAGAGAAAATTCTAAAACTTGCCAGAAACAAACAATTCGACTACTGAGGCTTCATAGCCAAGATTACACAGGATCTGGCAGCATCTATATTAAAGGCTTGTAGGGATTGGAATATGATATTCTGGAAGGCAAAAGAATTTGGTTTACAACTGAAAATCAACTACCCAACAAAACTGAACATCCTCTTCCAGGGGAAAAAGATGACCTTTCAATGAAACAGAGGACTTCCAAATTTTCCTATTGAAATAACCATAGCTGAACAGAAAGTTTGATCTCCATGTACAGGACACTGGTGAACCACAGAGGGGGTGGAAGAGAAGGACTAACTGTGAGGAACTTGATAATACTGAACTGTTTGTATTCCTGCATGGGAAGAAGATGTTGATAAATCTTATGAACTTTCTCATTTATAAGTGCTATTAGAAGGAGCATATATAGACAGGGCACAGGAAGGAGCAGAATATAATGGTATAATATAATAAAAAAGATAGAGTCAATGTGTGATAAAGGAAAGTACTGGGAGGAAGGGAAATGAGATGAAGAAGAAGCTAAGAAATTTCACATAGGAGTCAAAAAGCTTTTTAAATGGAGTGGAAAGGGGGAAGGCAAGGGGGGATAAGTAAGCCTTCATTCTCATCAGAAATGGCTCAGAGAGGAAATAACATACACACTTAATAGGGTGAGGAAATCTATGTTACCCTAGAGAAAAATGAGAAGAAAGGGATGGGATGGGGGGGGGGAGGGGAGGGAAGGGTATAATAGGTGATAGAAGAAAAGGAAGAATGTGGGAGAGGGTACTCAGATACAATGCACTTTTGGACAGGTCCAGGATCAAAAGAGAGAGAGAGGGAATTAGAATAAATGAGAGTGGGAAAGAATAGAGTGGAGGTACAACCAGTAATATCAAATGTCGAGGAAATATTGAAGCAACTTCTCCGGTGGACTTGTGATAAAGAAAGCAACTCACCCCAGAGACAGAGGCATTGAAATCTGAACACAGACTGAAATACATTTCTCTCTCTCTCTCTCTCTCTCTCTCTCTCTCTCTCTCTCTCTCTGTTTATTCTTGTGGTTTCTCATCTTCTTGGGGGGAGGGGGTTTATTTTATGTTTACTCTTATAACACATTCAATTTCGATCAATGTATAGCATGGAAATAATGTAAAGACTATCAGACAGTCCTCTGTGCAGAGTCAGTAGGGAAGGGGGGAATTGTAAAATTCAAAACCTTATAAAAATAATAGGTAGATAGTACTAATTGTATATAATTAGAAAACAAATAAAATGTTAAAAACGTAAAAAAAAGAAAATTTGAAGGTGAGAACTTTTATTTTTATTTTTTATTATCACTAAAGCACATGAACATTCTCTCTGTCAGCAGTGCTTTTTTAAATTAAAAAGTTCCCTTCATCCCCAAAAAGAGACTTCTCTGATTAAGTCAAGAATCGAACTATCATCACTGATTGAACTACATTTATTCATGTCCATTTTAAATTAATTGAACTTGAAATGACAAAAATATAGCATAATTTTCATAAAATTTTGTAGACATATTTTTCAGCTTCTTATTATTAAGGTCTTCCTATGCCAACCCCTCCCTTTTTTTTTTGAAAACCTAGATTTGTGATTTTATTAGCATAACGAAATCCCAGTATGAAAACTTCTGATATCTTTCCCATTTCTTTATGCTTTTAGAAAGTTGCCCAAGGGGTCAGCTAGGTGGTGGCAGTGAATAGAGCACCAACCCTGGAGTCAAAAGGACATAAGTTTGAATATGGCCACAGACATTTAATAATTAACTAATTGTATGACCTTGGGTAAGTTACTTAACTCCATTGCCTTACCAAAAAAAGGCAAAAAAGAAAAAATATAGTTGTCTAAGGAACTGAGAGTGAAAATTACTTAACCAAAACCATATTGCCAGTATAAATCAGAGACAGGTCTGATTCATCTCACCAAAGTACATATCACACTTCCTTTCTTTACTTAAGTTATAAAACTTTCCTTAAGTTATAAAATAGCATATAAAATATGCTAGATGAAACCAAGACTATCAAAATAAGAGTGAAAACTTTAGGAAGCAATATGAAATAGAAATCAAATTAGTTCAGATTTAAATCTGATAAAGACAAATTGAGTGAATTCACATATATGAATATATACTAACATTCTCATGTTTGCTTTTATATTATTTGAATGAGCAATAAAATAATTCAATTACCTTCAGCAATTTGTAACTATTCCCAATGGGCTATAAATATATGTATACACTTTGACCAAGCAATAACACTACGAGATTTGTATCCAAAAGGTATTTTAAAAATGTGTAATGCTGTATAAAATATTTATAGCATTTTTGTGGGGCCAAAAGGAAAATTCAAAAACCAATCAGTTCCAACATTCAAGAAGCCTACCTTCTGTTATTGTTTCTTTTGTTGTTTGTCTTACTACTGGAAGGAAGCAAGGTGAAGGCAGATCAATAAAAACAAAATTAAAAACATTTTTTTTTGTGGGGGAAGAAAGGTAAGTAAAGGGATTTACACAAGGCCTCATATGGGATATGATACTTGAAATGAATTTTAGGGGAGTTAGGGGTTAAAAAGGGGTTGACAAGAACTTTCCAAGTTTGAAGAAGTTTGTAAAAATGTATAAAATCAGGAAATTCAAGTTTTATGTGGCAGACTTAAAATAGGCAATTTTCTCTATAATCTAGTCAGTCAATAAATATATAATGCATTATCAAAAAAAGAAAAAAAGAAAGAAAAAGATAAACTAAAGTCCCTGCTCTAAAGACGCAAAATCTAATGGCAAAGAGAATATGTGACAACTATGTATAAACTGGCCATATCTCAATGGAAAGATAAGATTGGAGCCAGATTGTGAAGAGTTTCCAAAGTCAAACAGAAGAGTTTGCATTTTATCCTTGAGGCAATTAGGAGCTGCTGAACCTTCTTGAGGGAGGGAATATGCTGGTACAACCCTTACTTTCAAAATATCATTTTGTCAGCTATAGAGAATGGAATAAATAGGAAGGAAATAGAAGCAGGGCTACTAATTAGATGGTTATTACAATAGTGCACTAAAGAGGTGAAAAGGACCTTACAAGGGTAGCTGTGTGTGAAAAGAGGGAGAAAAGAAAGATGCGAGTGACTTTAATCAAAAATAATAATAATGTATATACTGTTAAGTTTTAAAAGACATGTTATAATTTGATTATTATAATAAAAAAGACAGAAGTTGATTAGATATAAGAGTAAATTAAAGTGGAAAATGGAGAGTTCCAATATTGCAAATTTAGATGCTTGAAAGAAGGATAGTAAATAAATACATTAGGGAGAGTGCATTAAAGGAGAAAGATATGTTGAATTTTACAACACTTCAGTTTGAAATGACTAAAGGAAACTGAGGGATAAATTCCCATGATATAGTTCCACATGTGGGCATAGAGTTTAGGAGAGACATGAGAGCCATCCATGTAGATTTAGGAGTCATCTGCATAAAGATAAAAATTGAACCTAACCGAACTGATGAGATTAACTTCTAAGATACTAACTTCTTAAAATTCAGCAGTTTATTTTTGGTATCTTAAGGAATAAAAGAATGGGAAGTGAAAATGAAAATGAAGACCAAGTTCATAATAGTGAGACAGTGGTAAATGTGAAAAGCTTATTTAATAAAACTTTAAAGAAATAAGGAATTCCTTAATAACTGGAGGTATACCCATTACTCACTGATGAGGTACTGATAATACTTGATGAACTGGTTGATAAAAATTACACAACCACCTAGATTAATGCAAACATTTAGTTCTATATACTAAAGTGGATACATTATAGAGATACAGAATAATAACAAGATTATTTGAAGGAGATAAAAGATGTCTGGACACTCAAGGGAAATAATGGAAAAAAAAGAAAAAAGATTGTAGGTGAATAGCATTTCCAGACATTAAATTATGATAGAAAACAGTAACCATCATTTTTCTTTGCTTCAGAAATATAAGAATGGTTCAGTGAAATATGTGAGATAAGGAAGCTTTGGGAATAAATATGCCTGACCTTTAAGACCCTTCATTATAAATTCTACCCATATTTCTAAACTTATGCCATATTAACCCACCCATCCCTCAAAAAAAGCCTGTTTTGAAGTTAAAATAGACTAATAACTAATCTTCAATCTCAATACTCCAATTTCTTGCCTCCAATCTAATGTACCAGTTATTCTGCATGCTTTGCTTTTCATCTTCATCTCACACAATCCCTGTCAATACTTCAAGGAATACCATATTGGTATGACATTACCAAGTTAGCCACAGGCAAGAGTGAAAATTCAATAAATCCAGCAATTTTTAGGGATGAATTCATTAAATGCTGACCAAATATAGCTGTGAATGATGTTACAAATATCCAAATAACACTTGTTTGAAAAAATATTGCCCACCCCTGCTTTGTACAGTATCCACCATGAAGTTGCCCTTAGTATTTCCCAATCCTTCCAAATATTTTAGTGTTCTTGCCTTCTTTTTTCTTATATTTAATTGTATATGTGCTCTTTCTACTAGGATACTGCAATTTATGTCTTTATATTCCTTATCGTTAGTTTAGCATATGTGGGAAAGGGTTAAGGTACCTGCATTGGATAACGTTATTGAAGCATAGAAATTCATAAGCACGAACAGAAGAAGGAAGCAAAGTTGACAAACCAGTGCCCCTCCCAAAAATGGAAAATCTGAAAACAACTTATCAATGAGAGAAGGGGATCAGAATGGGAGAAAGATATTCCAGGAGGGTCTAGGTTCTTAAGGAGATTCCTAGGTAACATACAGGTAACATATGACATTGAATTCTTTCAAGTCAGAAGAAGCATAACTTTCTATCAATTTATGCTTTGAATGAAAAGTAAACTTTATAATTATTTAAAATGAAAATAATAATTAACACATACAGAACTTCAAGATTTTCTAAGCATTTTACACATATTTTTTCTTTTAGTTTGGGAACAAAAGTATGGGCATTCACATATTTTTTTAAATTAGTTGATTCCCTATTACTGAAAAGGATTAAATTAATTAAGCGGTAGCAAACTATGATTTTCTATTAATTTATTCCCTTTTCCCATTTCTTTCTTGTAACCAACTATGCTTAAATATATATATATATATATATATATGTAATATAAATAAGCATATATACGTGTGTATGTATTTGTTTACTTGTGTATCTACATATATTTGTATATATTACATTGGTGTCTATGTAACCAAGGACAAAAAGAGATTTGGATGTAGAGATTCCTTATAAATTTCCATTGTACCCAGAATGATTCAGAAGGCTTAGTGTCATATGACTCAATGGTACCAACTCTTGCAACACTAGTGAAATCAATCAACTTTGAAATCACATTTTATGTTTTAAAAGGTATTTGATAGTTTCATTTTTGATGGAATATATGTGTGGGATTCAATATTGGTTTAAAATAAAGATAAACCATTAAATCCCATTTTCAGGACACAAACTCAAATTCCATTAATATTACTGCATAAATCACTTATCTATATGATATAGAACTATGGAATATGAAAAAAATGCATGCTTATAGTTGACAGAATATGATGAAAGTAAATCATATTCTTCCTAATAAGACAAAGGATTCTTATGTATAGGCTTTCTCAGGTTAATATCCCACAATTGTCACCCTTAATAAAGAGATCATTTTGTCTGCATAAGGGTAAATTACTATATTTTACTAATAGTTTTTTAATTACATATAATTAAAAAATAGAGAAATATCATCTTTCTTTCTTAAAAATGTAGTTAAATTAAATTGATGAAACCAGCATAAAATCTTAATTTCTGGCATTAGAGAGAAAAGATCAGCTCTGACACAAAGCAGGGAAGGCAAGGCATTGATCAACTTCAAGTATTCTTCTTCTTGATGAATGCACAAATTCAACTATAAAACATTTATTATCATCTGTATATAATTTTAGTTTGCTGAAAAGGAATGAAGAAATTTTTATGAAGTATCCTTGTAATCATGATAACAGAATTTTAAAGTTTGTAAAAGATATATCATTTATTGTCCTAAAACAATTCATGTTATATATATTCATTTTATATATCATTTATTTCCCTAAAACAATACTAAAACACTTCCATTACAGACAGCAAAAGTCCCATTTAATAAATGAGGAAACTGAAGCTCAGAGATGTTTATCATCTTGACTAACTTTCTAGAGCTAATAGGATCAGAGTCAGGATTTCTAACTCAGTTTTTTTTCTGTCTTGAGGTCCAAAATACTACCTACTCTACTAGGCTGAAGTTTGTTAATCATATTTTTAGGAGTAGCAAGATTAGGTTAAGCCTTCACTGTTCTCTACCACTGCCCTGTATATAGACATAGCCTTAAATTCATTCTCTAGTTTCAAACTTAGCAATTTAAAGATTCATAGTATAACTGTATGTTGCTTTTATTATTTCTATACTTTATTATTATTGGTCTAATTGATAACAACTTAAGGGACAGAGGAGCCTAAACTTTCAGTTAGGAGCCAAGATGTCAGTGTGAAGCTAACAAGCTTCTGGAGCTTTTCTCTACCAAAGAAACATGAAGCCTCTATGCTGACACTCACGCTACAGATCCCAGCAAGAAAAAGAGAATATTCAAAGAAGTTTTCAACTGCAGACATCATGGAGGATCTTCAGTTAAGGTCTGTCTCTTTGAGGGGAAAGGCGAAGTAAAGTCCAGGAGGTTTTTAGCCACAGTGCAACAGTCCTGTCAGATTAACAGTACCAGAGTCCTGGCAGCTGGATAGCAAGGAGGATCCCAACCCTAAACAAAGTCTGAAACCTGAAAACGCTGGAATGACAGGAATGGGTCAGGAACAATCCTCTGTTAAGTCAGAACCTGGACATAAAAGAAGAGGGGAAAAAAAAAAAAAACCTCTGCAAAGGCAAGACCTGGACTGCATTGGCAACATCTTGGCCAAGTCAGGGATCAGACTCCAGCCCCAGAAAAAAATAAAAGCTTGGGTCTATACTCCCTATACCCTAGGAGAAGAACTACAACAACAAAGATGACCAAAAAAGCTAAAAGCTCGCTCACTATTGAAAACTACTTTAGAGACAAAAATGACAGCAATGCTGTGTCTGAAGAAGAAAGCAGTCAAAAATAACTCACAGGGGATGTATCAAAACAGTTATAAATTGGACTGAAATAAAAAGGCTCATCAAAGAGTTTTAAAAAGAATTTAAAAACCGAAGAAGAGAGGAGGAAGAAAAATGGCAAAAAAGAAATGAACATCATGCAGGAAAACTGTGAAAAGTTGACCAAAGAAATGAACTCCATTAAAAGTAAAAATAACCAAATGGAAAAGGAAACACAGAAGCTAACTGAAGAAAATAAAATCCTAAAAATCAGAATTGAACAGTTAGAAACCAATGCATCTACAAGGCAACAAGATTCCATCAAACAAAACACAAAGTGGAAAAACTTGAAGAAAATGTAAATTACCTGCTGGGGAAAACAAATGTCCTGGAAAGTAGGTCCTGGAGAGACTACAGGACCAACAAAAGAACCTGAAAACATCATGCAGGAAATGATAAGGGAAAACTGCCCCAGTCTACTAGAACAAGATAACAATATAACCATTGAAGGAATACACAAAACCCCTCCCAGAAAGAGACCCCAGATAAAAACTCCAAGGGCTGTAATACCAAATTACAGAACCCTCAATTAAAAGAGAGAATATTGCAAGCAGCAAAAAGAAAACAATTCAAATTCAAAGGGAACACAATCAGACTAACACAGCACTCAACACTGAAGGATCAGAATAACTGGAATAACATTTCAGAGAGCTAAGGACCTGGGATCACAACCCAGAATGTACTAAATACCCTGCAAAATTCAGCATATACTTCAGGGGAAAAGATGGATCTTCAATGAAATACAAGACTTCCAGAATTTCCTGACACAAAGACCAGAACTGAACAGAGAATTCAGTCATCAAATACACACCTGAAGAGTTGTATAAAAAAGGTAAACAAAAAAGGGGACTGAAGAAACAAAGCTGTTTTAAACAAATGTTGGTCAGTTATCAAATTGTTTACAACCCTAAAAGGGAACATATGACACTTCTAATTCTTTAGAACTTTACTTCTCGAAGGATAGAGGATAGAATATCATTGAAGAGAATGAACCTAAAAGATACAAATATAAATGGCGTCTTGTCTCTCACTTAAAGAGGTCCAAGATCATATCGCTGTTTCAGACAAAAATCCCTGAAAAAACAAGGAGGGGGATTAATTTTAACTTAATTGTCTCATTATACTTTGATTCACTTTAATCACATGGTGCTTAGCAGTTTGTCTAATGAGGGCATCATAAACTGGGAGGCCCTGAGTCAGTGTCTCTGTAACTTATAATCATTTATAAAATTCTCAGATGAGACATCCAGAGCCCCCCAGTCCTTAGAGATCTTCAAGATTCATTTGGTTAATTAGACCAGGGTTTGATTTAACCTGTGCTTCACTTAACAAGGACTTAAGTACCCTGGGGGGTGGTAAAGTAGGACAGAAAACAGGCTTTCCTTCACTTAACAAGGTGTTAAGTACCCTGGGTAGGGAAGGGGGGGGGTAAAATGTGAAAGAAAATAGGACTGGGGGAGGGGCACAAATAAATCAAAAAATGATATAGCTTTGGTTGATACTTTGGCTTGTGAGGAGGACTGTGTGTGTACTTGAATGATACTTGAAAAGGGGTTAAAATGATTATAATTATAATATCATGCAATTTGAATCAGTGCTGCTAAACAAACAGTCAAGTAAACTGTGATAAAATCTTGAGAACAATAGGAACTTATCAAGCTATCAAATAATCAAACTATGATTGATGATTCCTGATTAATAATAATATTAGAGAACCAGAGGAAGAGGCAGAAAGATTTATAATTTTACAGGGAAAGAAAGGAGAATGTGAATTCTGAGCAAATTCTACTTAATAGATTTAGCACAGTAAGGGAATAAGATACACTCCCACTTGGGTTTAAAAATCCAACTTAATCTACAGGGAAGGAGGGGACTGGGGAAGGGAAAGATAAGGGAAGAAGGGACTGATAAAAGGAAAGGGAAGTTATAAGCAAAAATAAAACCAAAATTAAATTTTTTTTTTGCAAGGCAAATGGGATTAAGTGGCTTTCCCAAGGCCACACAGCTAGTTAATTATTAAGTGTCTGAGGCCGGATTTGAACTCAGGTACTCCTGACATCAGAGCTGGTGCTCTATCCACTGTGCCACCTAGCTACCCCATGAAATTCAAATTTAAATAAAAAATCAAAGAGGAAAGGTAGTAAAATTTTGGTAAGAAGAATAAGAGAAAAGGAAAGAGCTCAATATAAATGCAGAAAGATAGCATAGAGGGATATACAAAATTAGTACTCTTAACTGTAAATGTGATTACGATGAGCTATCCCATAAAAGGGGATAGCAGAATGGATTAAAAAACAGAATCCTATAAAATGTTGTTTACAAGAAACACATTTGAAGCAGAAAGATGCACAGAGAGTAAAACGTTGGAGCAAAATATATTATGCCTCAGCTGAAGTAAAAAAGTTTGGGATACCAATTCTACTCTCAGAGTAAAGGCAAAAATGAATCTCATTAAAATGGACAAAGGAGGAAACTAAAAGACACTATTGGAAATGAAACTATGTCATTACTAAAAATGTATGCACCTGATGGGATAGCAAACAGTTTCCTAGAGGGAAACCTAAGTGAATTATAAGAATAAATAGACAGCTAAACTTTAATGATGGTAAACCTCAACCTCCTTCTCTCAAAACTAGATAAATCTAACAAGAAAATAAACAAGAAGGAAGTTAAGGTGAATGAAATCTTAGAAAACATAAATATGATAGACCTCTGGTGAAAACAATGGGGATAGAAAAAAACAGACTTTTTCTTATCAGTACATGGCACTTTCACCAAAACTGACCATGTTCTAGGGACAAAAACTTCAAAATAAAATGCAGAAAGCCAGAAATAATAAATACACACTTCTCAGATCATGATGCAATAAAAAATTACATATAATAAAGGGTCAGGGAAAGATAAACCAAGAACTAATTGGAAACAAAATAACTTTATCTTAAATTATAGGTGGATCAAACATTAAATAATAGAAATAATCAATAATCATAGCCAAGAAAATGATAAAAATGAGATATTGGGGCTGCTAGGTGGTGTAGTGAATAGAGCACCAGCCCTGGAGTCAGGAGTACCTGAGTTCAGATCTGGTCTCAGACACTTGATAATTACCTAGCTGTGTGGTCTTGGGTAAGCCACTTAACCCCATTTGCCTTGCAAAAAACCTAAAAATAAATGAGATATCATACCAAAATTTATGGGATGCAGCTAAGGCATTTTTGAGGGGAAACTTTATTTCTCTAACTGCCTATATGAATAAAATAGAGAAAGAGGAGATCACTGAATTGGACATAGAACTTAAAAAAAGCTAGAAAAAGAGCAATTTAAATATACCCAATTAAATACTCAATTGGAAATTCTGAAAATCAAGGGAGAGATTAATAAAATAGAAAACAAAAAAACCATTGATCTCATAAATAAAAAAGTTGGTTTTTAATGAAAAAGCCAATAAAGCAGTAAAACCTCTAGTTAATCTGATTTTTTTACAAAAGAGAGAAGATAATCAAATTACCAGTATTAAAAAATGAAAAGGGTGAACTAACCACCAATGAGGAAGAAATTAAAGAGATAATTTGGAACTACTTTGCTGAACTATATGCCAATGAATTGGACAACTTGAATGAAATGGATGAATATTTACAAAAATACAAACTGCCCAGATTAACAGAAAAGAAATAAATTACTTAAATAACCCCATTTCATAAAAAGCAATTGAAGAAACCATCAATAAACTCCCTAAGAAAAGGTCTCCCAGTCCAGATGGATTTACAAGTGAATTCTACCAAACATTTAAGGAACAATTAATTCCTATTCTACATAAATTCTTTTAAAAATAGGAGAGGAAGGAGTTCTACCAAACTCCTTTATAACATCAACATGGTGTTGCTACCTAAACCAGGAAGAAACAAAACAAAGATAATTATAGACCTATTAAATATTGATGAAAAACAATCTTAAATAACATTTTAGCAATGAGACTGCAGAAAGTTATTACTAGGTTAATACACCATGATCACCCTGGATTTATACCAGGCAAGCAGGGATGGTTCAGCATAATTAAATATATTGACAGTAAAACTAACAGAAATCATGTGATTATCTCAAATAGATGTTGAAAAAAAGTCTTTGATGAAACACAAACATCAATTCATTTAAAACAACTGTAGACAGAATTAAATATTTGGGAATTTACCTCCCAAGACAAATCCAGAAGTTTTGTGAACACAATTATAAAGCTCTCCCCACCCAAATAAAGTCAGGTCTAAATAATTGGAAAAATTGTCAAATGTTCATGATTAGGTCAAGCTCATATAATAAAAATGACAATTCTATCCAAAAATAAATTAGTTATTTAGTGCCAAAACAATCAAACTACCAAATAACTACCTTTCTGAACTAAGAGAAAATAATAACAAAATTCATCTCGAGTAACAAAAGGGCAAGATTAGCAAGGGAAATGATTTTTAAAAAATTTAAAGGAAGATGGTCTAGTTCTACCAGATCGAAAACTACATTACAAATCAGCAGTCATCAAAACTGTCTGGTACTGTTTAAACAGAGTAATGGATCACTGAATCAGGATAGGTTCAAAAGAAAACGCAGTAAACAACTACAGCAATCTACTATTTGACAAAACCAAAGACATCAGCCTCTGGGGTAAGAACTCACTATTTGACAAAAATTGTTGAGAAAACTGGAAGATAACATGATATAGGCATAGGTCCACATCCCACATCCCACACCCTGTACCAAAATAGGATTTAGACATAAAGAGCAATACCATAGATAAATTAATAGACCAAAAAAATTATCTATCTGATGTACGGCAAAGGGATAAAGTTATGACCAAGCAAGAATTAGAGCAGACTGGCTACTGAAAACGAAACCCTACTGAAAATGCCACAGTCGAAGACTATCAGAGGCAGGGCAACCAAATGGCCTGAGTTAGAGATGGAATTGAAGAGATGGATTGAAGAGCAAAGGGCAGTTGGAATTCCTTTGTCCACAAAAATGGTTCATCAGAAGTCCAGAAGAATTACTGATGAAAAAGAAGTTACTGATTTCAAAGGAGAATATAATTGGTGCTTCAGGTTCATGAAACTGAATGTACTAAGCAAGTGTCCATGCACCAGACTTTCCCAGGGATTACTTATGATCAACCACAGACCAGAATACAGGCAGGAGAGAGGTCAGAGCAATCTGAGACAGTGATTCGTCATCAAACACAAATGAGGGTGAGCTAATGGATGGGAGTTTTGATTGGTGATGAGGAGTTTTATGAATTTTATGATGATTAAAACTTGAATTCACTAACTTTATGTAATACATTCTTTTCAAATTTTGGGCTCCAAAATTAAGATGCATCTTATACATGGGGAAATATGGTAGCTTGTTTGTATACATTTTTTTTTCATATTTTTCTATCCCTCATTAAATTATTGTGAGTTCGTTAAGGACAGGAATTTTCTTTTTTCTTCCTAGAACTTAGCACATGGTAGGTACCATTACTTATAAACTGAGTATTTAAATTTGTAAAGACAGAAGATGTCTTTTATGTGTCCCAGTTCTGCCATTGTTAACTATCTAAATCTAAGCAAGGCATATAGCTTCTCCATTTGCTCCTTTTCAAAATAAGAAAAATATACCTTATAGAGACACTATGAAAAAAAATTGTAGCAATCTCATAGTGCTCTACAAATGTCAATTATTATTCATACAAAATCATTATAATGCTGCAGTACTTTCTGGACTAATCAAATAATACTTTTTATGATAGTCGTGTATATATAGAAGTTTATATATTTTCATTATTTCAAGTAATAAAAACTAATTAATGTATGTAGATATATAAGCTATTAATGCTAATATTAAAAGATTCTATATATATATGTTTCTTTTTTAAATGATGCAATTTTATGTACAGAGTTTTTGTCTAATTAGATTATTTTTACATAGATAAACCTAAATATTATCTGACAAACTGACTGAACTGATATCTAATTTTATTCCTTGTAGTATAGTAGGCCAAATATGAACCTAGATTCAAGTATTTCTCTGGCACTTATGAAGCTGTGTGGTCTTCAGTCAATTACAACCTCACTGGGTGTTATTTTCTACTCAATAAAATGATTTCTATGATTCTTTCCAGTTATAAATCCATGATCCTTATTAACATTCTAGCTATGTATTCATATCATAAATAATGTAATGTGATAGGAAATCTTAAAAAAAAATTCCTGTTTGACATTCAGATTAGATCAATATACAGCATGGAAACAATGTAAAGAATAATAGACTGCCTTCCATGGGGGGTGTGGGGGGGGAGGGAAATGAGATTAAGGGAAAAATTGTAAAATTCTAAAATAAATACATTAAAATTTTTAAAAAATCCTATTTGGCATAGATTTTAGTTTTCAACCAAATATATAATAACACTGACAACTATTGCATGCTTGCACTTCAAGTAATGTAAGCTAGGTGGCACAGTGGATAAAGCACTGGCTCTGATGTCAGGAGGACCTGAGTTCAAATCTTACCCCAGACACTTAATAATCACCTAGCTGTGTGATCTTGGCCAAGTCATTTAATCTCATTATCTTGAAAAAAAAGAAAAATGAAAAACAAATAAAAAAAGTTATTTTTAAGGGCAACTAGGTGGCAAATAATTACCTAGCTATGTGGCCTTGGGCATGCCAATTAAACCCCATTGCCTTGCAAAAAAACTAAAAAAAATTCCATAGAGTCATTAAAATATTAACTACTCCAGGGGCAGTTAGTTGGCACAATGGATGGAGAACCAGCCCTTGAGTCAGGAGTACTTGAGGTCAAATTTGGCCTCAGACACTTAATTGCCTACCTGAGTGACCTTGGGCAAGTCACTTAACCCCATTGCCTTAAATAAATAAAAAACTTTTTAAAAATACCTTAAAATATAGTAACTACTTCAGTTCTGTGCTTCAGTTGAAGCATAATAGTTTCTTCTCCAATTCCTTATTTTTATCATGTGTGTATTTCTTTACTTCAAATGTGTTTTTTATAAACAATATATTGTAGGGTTCTGGTTTTTAACCTGTTCTTTTCTCCCCTTCTATTTTATGGGTGAGTTAATCTTAAACTCAATTTGTAGTTATGATAACTAATTTTGTATTTTCTTCCATGCTATTTTTTTCTGTTTATTCTCCACTTTCTTAACCCTTCCATGCTTTCCCTCTTAAGTTTTCCTTCTGAATACTACCCTCTCCAATATACCCTCTCTTTTACAAGTTTTCTCTCCCTTTCTATAATCCTTGTCCATTTCTACTTCCTTATAGAGTAAGACAGATTTTTATAGCCAACTTAATGTGTTTTTTATTCTCTCTACTCCAAGAGAGAATTTTGATGAGAGTGCAGTTTAAGCCTTGCTTGCTACCCCCTCCTCCATTTTCCTCTTTAATAATTCCTCCATTCCCTCTTTCAGGTGAGATAATTTATCCCATTCTGTCTCTCCTCTCCTTCTTCCAGTGCAATTTTATTTGTAATCCTTATATTTTGTTTTATGGGATATCATCCCAAACCTATATCATACCTTCTATCTATGCATTTCTTCCAATTGTTCTTATAGTAAGCAATTTCTTAAGAGTTTCAAATAGTATCTTTTCATATAGATATATAAACAGTTCACCTCCATTTTTTTATGCCCCATTTCATCTTTACCTTTTTATATTTCTCTTGAATCTTTTACTGGTAGTTCAATTTTTTTCAACTCCCATCTTTTAATTAGAAATACTTGAAGGACAGCTAGGTGACACAGTGGATAGAGTACTGGCCCTGGAATCAAGAGGAACTGAGTTCAAATTTGTCCTCAGACATTAATAATTAGCTAGCTGTGTGACCTTGGGCAAGTCACTTAACCTCATTGCCTTGCAAAAACCTAAAAAAAAACCCAAAGCTGCTTGAAAGTTCTCTTTGTCAGTTTCACTATCTAGGTGATTCTTGCTTGCTTCCTTTGCCTTCTAGTATATCATATTTCAAGACCTTCAGATCTTTAAGGTGGAAGTTGCCAGATACAGTGTAATCCTGACTGCAGCTACACAATATTTTGATTGTTTCTTTTTTTGGCTTTTTTTTTTTTAGGTTTTTGCAAGGCAAATGGGGTTAAGTGGCTTGCCCAAGGCCACACAGCTGGGTAATTAAATTATTAAGTGTCTGAGACCAGATTTGAACCCAGGTACTCATGACTCCAGGGCCAGTGCTTTATCCACTGCACCACCTAGCTGCCCCCCTCTTTTTTGGCTTTTTGCAATACTTTATCCTTGATTTGTCAGCTCTGGAATTTGTCTATGATGTTCATGGGAGTTTTTTTTTTTGCTTTGTTTTTTGAAGGGCACCTTTTTCAGAAGGTGATTGGTGAATTCTTTCAATTACTATTTTATGCTCTGATTCTAATATATCAGGGCAATTTGATAATTATTTTTGGTTTTTGCAAGACAATTGGGTTAGGTGGGTTGCTCAAGGCCACACAGCTAAGTAATTATTAAGTGTCTAAGGCCAGATTTGAACTCAGGTACTGCTGACCCAGGGCTGGTGCTCTATCCACTGTGCCACCTAGCACCCCGATAATTTCTTAAAAGATGTTTCCCATGTTCTTATTCTAATTTTTATTCTTACTATTATTATGATTATCAAAGGTTTCAGGTGATATAATAATTCTTATATTATCTCTTCTAGATCTATTTTCTGATCAGCTTTTCCAGTGAGATATTTCATATTTTTCTTCATTTTTCTCATTTTTTCACATTTTTATTTTATTTTATTAAATATTAATGCCTCATTGAACAAGTTTCTACTTGTTCAAATTTTAATTTTTAAGGAATTATTTTCTTCAGTGAGCTTTTGTATTTCCTTTTCCACTTAGTCAATTCTATTTTCCTTAATCATTTTTGAAACAAACATCTTTTCCCATGCTATTGATTTGTTTCATGATGCTCTTGGATTCTTTTCCTTTCTTCTTTTTTTCTTTTCCTTATACTTCTAATTTTTTTTCTTCTACTTCTAAAATTTTCTTTTTAAAATTCTTTTTAAGATTATTTCAGAAATTCTTTTTTGGCCTGAGATCAAAATACATTTTTTTTGAGGCTTCATATGTAACCATTTTGATACTATCATCATCTTTCAAATTTAAGCCTTGAATCTTCCTATCACTATATTAATTTTCAACTGTCAAACTCTTTTCATGCCTTATTTTTTCCCCTTTTATTAATGACTTGGCACAGGGAGTCCCAAAGTTGTTCTTAAAACAATATTGTTCTCAGTGAATAGAGTACACACCCTGGAGTAAAGAGGACCTGAGTTCAAATCTGACCTCAGACACTTAATAATTATTACCTATCTGTCTGACCTTGGGCAAGCCACTTAACCACATTGCCTTACAAAAAAAATAAACAAAAAAAAATATTGTTGAGAGGATGAAACCAAGATGGCAGTAAAGATAGTGGTGTACCCAGATTCTCCCCCAAAACTCTCCAAATGCCTTTAAATGAGAGATTCTATACAAAATCTAGAGTGGCAGGACCTACAAAAAGACAGAGGAGCAATTTTTCCAGTCCAAGACAACTTGGAAGATTAGGGAGAATAGTCTGTTACACCTGGATGAGAGAGAAACTAAGAGCAGCATGGGTCTCAGCAGCACAGACTCAACACAAGCACAACAGGAACAGGTCTCAGGAACCATTGGATGAGCTACAGTGGAAGCTGCTTCTGTAACTCCATCTGAGAGATGGCAAGAGGGTCCAAAGGAAATTACAGGAAAAGGAAATTTGTTATCATTAAGGCAAGACTGTTGCTTTGTCCTTACTCAGATCACAGTCCCAGTCCTGAGTAGCAATCCCAGGGAGAGGAGGAGAAGCAGTAGAACCTTGATTGCACAGCAAGGGGAACTGGGACCCTCTTCACAGTTTCAGGCCAGAGAGGAGTACCCCGAGTCCCACTAGAGTAAACACCTCTCCACTTTGAATGAACTGAAAACTTGCAGTTCTTTAGAAATATCTCTGAAAAATCATTGGAAAAAAATTCAAAAGTTTTCCCTCTACCCAGGAAGCAGAGTTCTAACTTAACAAAGAGTTTGAGGAAGATCAAAAACACACTTGGAGGAAGCTACCAAAGTCAAAGTTCCTACATCTAAACCTCAGGAAAATGAGAATTGATCTCAGGCCAAGGAAGAGCTCAAAAAGGATTTTGAAAATCAATCAAGAATTGAGAACGTCTCTCTAGAGTCAGTAGGATCTGAATTGAAATTTGGCCTCAAGACACTTAATAATTTCGTGGCTATGTAATCTTGGGCAAATCACTTAACCCCTATTGCCATAAATAAATAAAATTCTTAAAAAAAAGAAAATCAATCAAGGGAAGTAGAGGAAAAATTGGGAAAAAATGAGAGGGATGCAGGAAAATCATGAAAAACAAATCAGTAGTTTGGCAAAGGCAATACACACACAAAAAAAATGAAGAAAATTACCAGACTGTATACAAAAAAGTCAATGAAGTAAAGAATATCTTAAAAAGCAGAATTGGCCAACTGGAAAAGGAGGTACAAAAACTGACTGAAAAAATAATTCCTTAAAATATAGAATTGAGTAAAGGAAAGCTGATGACTTTGTGAGAAACCAAGAAACAGTAAAACAAAACAAAAACAATGAAAACTTAAAGAAATATTTCATTGGAAAAGCAACTGACTTAGAAAATAGATCCAGAAGAGATAATTTTAAAATTAGTGGACTACCTGAAAGCCATGACCAAAAAAGAGCCTAGACATCATTTTCAAGAAATTATCAATGAAAAAAATGACCTGATATTCAAGAACCAGTGGAGAAAAATAGAAAATGAAATAATTCATTGACCATTTCCTGCAAGTGATCAGATAATAAAACCTCCCACAGATATTATAGCCAAATTTCAGAGCTCTCAGGTCAATGAGAAAAGATTGAAAGCAACCAAAGAAAAACAATTATCATGGAGCCCTAGTCAAGATCACATAATATTTTGTAGCTTCTACTTTAAAGTATTGTAGGGCTTCAAATAATGATATTCTGGAAGACAAAAAACAAAACAAAACTTGGATCAAAACAAAAATCAACCTATCAGTTAAATTGAGCATATTCTTTCATGGGAAAAGATCATCATTCAATGAAATCAAGATCTTTCAAATTTTCCTGATAAAAGACCAGAGCTGAACAGAAAATTTGATTTTCAAATACAAGATTCAAGAGAAGCATAAAAAGCTAAGCAGGAAAGGAAAATCATAAGGGACTCATTGATGTTGAACATTTATATTCCTGCCTGGGAAGGTGAGACTGATAAAGTATACCATCCTCCGCATTATCAGGGTACGTAGAAGGAGTATATAGGCAGGAGACACAGGTGTGAGTTCAATATGAAGGGTTGATATCTAAAAAAATTAAAATAAATAGATGAGAGAGGACTGTGCTGGGATAAAGAAGGAGGTAAAATGGAGAAATTTATTTTACATAAAAGAGACAAAGAAAAATTTGTAGTGCAATGGAAGAAGGAGAAGATGTTGAGATGGAGCGAGTGAGTCTTACTTTCATCAGAATTGAATCAGAGATGGAATGAATATACATTCAATTGGGTATAAAAATTTATCATACCCCCCAGGAAAGTAGGAGAGGAAGTGGGTGGAGAAAAGGGAGCTGGGGAATAGAAGAGAGGAAAGATTGTTGGAGTGGATAGTCAGAAACAAAACACTTTTGAGGAGGGACAGAATGAAAGGAGAGAAAAAAAGAACAAATGAGGAAGAATAGGATAGAGAGTAAGATAATAGTAACTTAGGAGAAATAATATTGAAACAAGTTTCTCTGAAAAAGGCCCCATTTCTCAAACATAGATAACTGAGTCAAATTTATTGAAAATAAGAGCTATTCCCCAATTGGTAAATGATCAAAAGAAATGAATAGTTTTTAGGTGAGATTAACAATGCTTTCTATGGCCAATTTTTCTTTTAATTTTTTTTGCAAGGCAATGGGGTTAAGTGGCTTGCCCAAGGCCACATAGCTAGGTGATTATTAAGTGTCTGAGGTCAGATTTGCACTCAGGTATTCCTGACTTTAGGACCAGTGCTCTATCCACTGTTCCACCTAGCTGCCCCACTCTATGGCCAATTTCTAAAAAGTGTTCTCACTATTGACTGGAGAAATGCAAAGAACAATTCTGACATACTACTTTATACCGATTGGATTGACTAATAGAACAGAAAGGGAAAATGAAAAATCTTGGAGAAAAAGAAATATTAATGCACTGTTGCAGGAGTCATGAAATGAATCAACTATTCTATAGAGCAATTTGTAACTATGCTCAAAGGGGTATAATACCTTTAACTTAGAAGAGAAGAAAAACAGGAAGGAAAAGGACCTATATATTTATAAATATAAATATATATATATATAATATATATATAATAAATATTATATATATGTGTGTGTGTGTGTGTGTGTGTGTGTGTGTGTGTGTGTGTGTGTGTGTATAAATATATTTATAGAAGCTTTTTTCTGATGGTAAGGAATCGAATTTGAGGGGATGCTCATCAGTTGAAGAATGGTTGGACAAATTGTGGCATATGATGTTGATAGAACGTTATTCTGCTACAAAAAAAGATGAGCAGAATGATCTTGATAAAACATGGAAAAACTTACATGAGCAAATGCAATGTAAAATGTCCTGTATACAAATTAGCAACAATATTGTAGGATAATCTACTGTGAATGACTTAGCTTTTCTCAGCAGTGCTTTGACCCCAAGACAACACTGAAGGATTTAAGATAAAGAATGCTATCCATTGCCAGAGAGAGAGAGAGAGAGAGAGAGAGAGAGAGAGAGAGAGAACTGATGGTATCTGAATAAAGATTGAAGCATACATTTTTTTGTAAATTAAAAGGAAAAAAACACCAAATAGTAATGAAGCCATAGTTCTTTTGCATAGTCCAATGGTTCCAGAAAATTCTGCAAGACTTGTGATGGAAGAAATCATTTCCACATAGGCAAAAAGCTATGGAGTCTGTATGCAGAACAATACATACTATTTTCATTTTTTTAAAACTTGTTATATGTTTTCCTTTTCTCATGTTCTTTCCCTTTAATTTTAATTCTTCCTTCATAAAATGACTAATATGGAAACATGTTAAACATAATTGCACATATATAATCTATATCATATCACTCATTGTCATAGGGAGGGGGAGAAAAGGGAGGGTGATAGAAAAATAGGGAACTCAAAAGTTTACAAAGAGATGAATGCTGAAAACTATCTTTTCATTAATTATAAAATAAAATAAAACAACCAAACACACACATACACACACACACACACACACACACACACACACACACACACACACACACAGAGCCATATTGCTGTTGCCATTTATAACACTCTATTGTTTCTGCTCATTTCATTCTTCATTATTTCATGAAAATCAATTCAGGAGCAATTTGCCTTTGATCTTACTAGAAATATGATCAGAGGCATATCATTTAACCTTTGGATCCATCAGGCAGCTTCTTAGAATTTCTCTACAAAGACCACACATATATCTCTCCATCTTTTCTCCTTTACACCAGTCCCTCATGAGAAGTGACTCTTATCTTTGCAGAGGCCAAGCTCTCTATTTTTGTACTTGATCCCATGCTTCCCCTCTTCTCTTACAACTGCATCCTCAGTCATTTCCACTTAAATTTTCAACCTTTATGAACAACTTCATTTCTGCTGCCTTCAAACATGATCATTTATCACATTCTTAAAAAAAAAGCACTAAACCCTACCATCTTCTCAAACTATTATCCTATCATTTTCTCAAGGAAAGTCATAGAAAAAAATGTTTTGTACAATTGTTATCTTTCCCTCAATATTTTTATTTCTTATGCCTTCTTTAGTGTAGAGGCACATTGTCTTTCTAGTCCTTCCATAAC
Source organism: Macrotis lagotis (assembly GCF_037893015.1). NCBI lineage: Eukaryota > Metazoa > Chordata > Mammalia > Peramelemorphia > Peramelidae > Macrotis > Macrotis lagotis. The sequence goes on from NC_133659.1 coordinate 89,875,767, forward strand.
AAACCTAGGTGTTAACCTTAATTATTCACAGGTTTTCACCAACATATTCAATATGTTCCCAAGGTTTAGCAATTTCACCTTTGCAACATCTCTTAAATATACCCTCTTTCTTCTCTGACACTGTCACTCTTCCGGTCCAGTATATCATCATTTTACATCTGGACTATTTCAATGACCTATTGGCAGGTCTGCTTATCTTAAATCTCTGTTCACTCCAATTCATCCTCTACTTAGCCATCAAAATGTTTTTCTTACACAAAAGTCTTACCTTATCATGTTCCAAACTTTTTTTTTCATATTTTTAAATTATATCAAGTAACTTGCTTTCTCAGGGGTGGGGGTTGGGGGAGGATGCAAGAGAATTCAGAACTCAAGTTTTGAAAGTGAATGTTGAAATCTGTTTGTGCCATGTATCTAGAGAGAAAAATAAAATAAAAACAAAAATAAAGATGAAAAAATATACATCTGCTCTACCTACAAAGCAGATAACAAGTAATGAGAGATTATATTCATTAGCATATAGAAAATATGCTTAAAGGGAAATATTTATTTCCATTTTTCTCTTCAAAGTATAAAAGTTCATATTTTAATATGAAAAAATAAAAAGAACATCATTTAACTACCTTAAATGTTATTCTTCACATCATAGAGTATAATACTTATATTCAGTTTTTTAAAGGTAGCAAAAATCTAACAACTTTCCTGGATATTTGCTTACACATAAATTTTCCCTGTCATCATTAATAGCCTTCTATTTATGCTATCATCCCAAATCTGGATAATCTTCAATCACTGAAATTATAGATGCCCTTTTAATTTTTTAAAATAAACAAGCAGTTATTTAGTAAAAGAGTAGTCTATATTTCATATTAGAGGTAATAGGGAGGCACTGGATTCTATTGAATAGAAGAGTGATATGGTCACCTCTTAACTTTAGGAAGATCATTTTAGCATAATTTAAAGATGAATATTAATGAGGAAACACTTCAGGGAGGAAGACCAATCAGAAAATTAATGCTAGGTATGAGATGATGAAAGTCTGAAGTAGAATTACAGATGTGTCAAAAGAGAAAGATACCTTTATGAAAGGTATTGGAAAGGTAGAAATAAGATGTGACAATAAATTAGATATGCGGTGAGTGAGAATGAAAGCACCTAGAATAATTAATAATATTAATAATATATTTGTAATACTTTTATTAATCATTTTATAGGAAATTGAAGGATATAGCAGAAACTAGAAATCCTAGAGGAAGAGAGAATTTTAGGATAAAGATAATCAGTTCAGCTTGCATAAGTTGAATTTAAGATTTTTTTTGGACATCCAGTTCAAGATTTTCAATAAACACTTATAAGTGTAAGTCTGGAGGTTTGAAGAGAGGTAATTGCTGGGTATGTGGAATCAGAAAATTACATCTGCATTAATAAAGAAGAGGAAATGCTAACCAACTGCTTATCTTACTACTAAAAAAGATCTGTTATTTCATTGATGAGGTTATCATCTCCAGTGACTCTGATTACTGCCTCTCTACCAAATAATATATTGACATTGAAATTCTATTATTTGAGATGGTTTTCTGAAAAAGAGTGAGAAAATAGAATAAAGATATGTAAAAAAACAGATATCAGTATAGTTATTTTTTTAAAGTTACTGTGACACAAAGGGGAAAAAAATTACCCTATATAAATAAATCAATTTAACTAGGCTACTTGCAAAACGTACCCAGTAATATATGAACACAATTACAAAGCACTTTGCACACAAAATAAAGTCAATTCTAAACAACGTAAAAATTTCAATTGCCCATGGGTAAGTCAAACTAATTTAATAAAAATGACAATTCTACCCAAAATAATTTTATTATTCAGTGTCATGCCTACCAAATTACAAAAAAATTATTTTATAGCAGTAGAAAAATTATAATGAATTTGATCGGGAAGAACAAATGATCGAGAATATCAATTAAAAATGGAAAGGAAAGTAGCCTAACCATACCAGAACTAAAACTATAATAAAGTAGCAATCATCAAAACTATTTGATATTGTCTAGGAAAATATAGTGATTTTTCAGTGAAATAGATTAGAAATACAAGACACAATAATAAATGATCACAGTAATCTATTGTTTGATAAACCCAGACTCCAACTTCTAGGATAAGACCTTACTATTTGACAAAAATACCTGGAAAAACTAGAAAATGTTATGGTAGAAACTGGGGAAAGTTCTAAATCTCATACTGTATTCTAAGAAGAAGTTAAAATAGAGACATGATTTGGAAATGAAGGAGGATACCATAAGAAAATTTGTAGAGCTAGGAATAGTATCACAATCAGATCTATGAAGAAAGAATTATGATCATACAAGAGACAGAGAATCCTATGAAATAAAAAATTCATAATTATGATTATATAAAATGTAAAAAGTTTTGTACAAATAAAACCAAAGATGGAAAGAAAGCAGAAAGATAAAAAATTTAAAATAGGTTTCTCTGATAAAATCCTCACTTCTCAAATATGTAGAAAACTGAATCAAATTTAAAAGAATACAAATCGTACCCTAAGTGTTAAATGGTCAACAGATGTGAACAGGCAATTTTCAGATGAAGAAATTAAAGCTATCTAAAGACATAAATAAATGTTCTAAATCACTATTGATTAGAAAATTGTAAAGTAAATCTGTATACTAATGTGGTGATGGTGGAATTGTAAACTGATCCAAACATTCTGGAGAGCAATTTGGAATTATATCCAAAGGGCTATAAAACTGTGCATACCCTTTAATCCAGCAATAAACCTTCTACATCTGAACCCTAAAAGGATCATAAAAATGGAAAAGGGAACTACATGCAAAAAATATTTTATAGCAGCAATTTTGGTATTTATAAATAATTGCAAATTGAGTGATTGCCCATCAAATGAGGAATGGCAAAATAAGTTGTGGAGGGGCGGCTAGGTGACACAGTGAATAGAGCACCTACCCTGGAGTCAGGAGTACCTGAGTTCAAATCTGGTCTCATACGTTTCATAATTACCTAGCTGTGTGGCTTTGGGCAAGCCACTTAACCCCATTGCCTTGCAAAAACTCAAAATAAAAAAAAATAACTTGTGGAATATGAATATAACGCTATATTATTATTCTAAAAGACATGATGAGCAGGCAGATTTCAGAAAAAAAACAGAAAAGACACTCTGGAGTAAAATATACAGAAACAGGAGAACATTGTACACAGGAACATTGTGTTTGATAATCAACTTAGCTCTTCTCAGCAATACAATGATTCAAGACAATTTCAAAAAACCCATGATGGGAAATATCTACATCCAGAGAAAGAAATTTGGAGTCTGCTTGCAGATAGAAGCATACTACCTTAATCTTTTGTTTTGTTTTTTTGTGGCTTTTCCTTTTTGTTCTGTTCCTTCTTTCATAACAAGAATAATGCAGAAATATGTCTACACAACTGCATATGTTTAACTTTTATCATATTGCCATTTTAGGAATGTGACATGGAAATGAAGGAGGGAGGAAAAAATTGAAATTTAAAATCATATAAAAATGAATTTTGAAACCTATCTTTACAGTAATTGGAAAAATAATAAAATACTATTTCTCAACAACAACAACAAAAATAATAATTTCAGGAATCCTCCCACTCATAATGAGCTGAATAATTAATGCTTAAATAAACAAAAAAAGTTCTTTTCTATCTCAGGAACAAATTGAAGATCAAAGGAGGGATAGAAATAGGACCATTGTTTGAGTGGGTTGATTAATGATAATAGAGACAAGCAAGAACTATTCAACTTATTTTGCTCTTGTTTTTTCTACCAAGGAGATTTATCTTTGTACCAAAAAGGATATCAAATAAATAGTGAGTTATTTTTTATAAAAAATATAAAACATTTTTACATTTAAGAAACGTTCAATTTATTATGGGAGATAACATATAAGCAAATATATATCGAAAGCAGCCTATTTGCTGGATAAAGTGGAAATAATTAACAGAGAATGAATTAGACTTAATAGGGGTTGGGGCAGGCTTGCAGTAAAATCTGGAAAATTCCTTAAGGAAGACATCTATAGTTGTATAAGTTCCTATCAAATAATAGACTCTATATAAATACTCATTCCTTTACCTCATCTCTTTTCTCTGTAAATATTTTAAATTCAAATATCTAAAGCAGAACTTATCTTTCCCCTTAAATATTCTTCTCTTTAAAACTTTGCTATTTCCTTAAAGGACATTACCATCCTGCCTCATAACCTTGTTACTAGCTTTGGCTTGTCCTTCATGTTGACCTTACCTATCCAATTTATCATTAAATATTGATATTTCTTCCTTCATAATATTTCTTTTACTCTACACTCATTCAGTCACCACACTAGTTCAGATTTGCATCATCCTTCTTCTGCAATCCTGGGAGACAGAATAGTTGTTCTCCTTTTCTCAATGTCTTCCTACTCCAATACAGCCTCCACTTAGCTGACAAAGTGATTTTCCTAAATTGTAGGTCTGACCTTGTCACATACTCCCCACCAATAAACTTCAATGGCTCCCTATTACCTCCCTGATCAAAAATAATTCTGCATACTGACATTTAAAGCTTTTCATAACATAGTCCCTTTCTAACTGTCTACAAGTCTTGACCTTTACTTCATTTTGCACATTTGACAATTAAATTACAATGGTCAACTTGATATTCTTTACAAACAATTCATCTCCATTTTATGAAATTTCAGAGTACATATATATATATATATATATACACGAATACATATATATTATTATGTACAAATATATGTATACAGTATGTATTATGTATATCTGCATGTATATACAGTATATACATTCTTTCATAATTCTCTATTTAAATATGAGCTCCATGAAGATCAGAATTATGTTCATGTTCTTTTTAATCCCCTAGGACTAAGTGCAGTGTCTAGTAAACAATAAATGCTTAATAATTATTTTTTATTGATCGCTCTGTTTCTAGAAAATCAATTATTACCTTTTTCCATTGGAACTCAACCTGATTCCATTCCCAGTTATAGGTTCCTTTTTTCCCCCTTATTTAATATTATTCTTAGTAGAAGCCTTCTAATCTTTTTTAAGGACTAGTCACTTGTCATTATGCTACCTGCTTCTGGAATACAAAGATTCCTATTTCCTTTGTTATGTGCTATTAGAGTAAACTAAGCTCTTTTTACTCTTAACCCTTAGATCTCTTAGATACTGACTGCTTATTTAAATGAAAAATTTATCTTGTGCTTCAACCACTTGTCTAAATTCCCACCCCACATACACACTCCCAGTGCATAGCTGGGACCTTCCCAGTTTGACTTTTCTGCCTCATTATGTTATATAGAATTCTAATTTCAGTCACCCTATTTATATTTCTTTGCTATGCATCTAGCTCCAATATAGGCAATAAACTATTGAAAAATTAAAGTAGGGATTTTTAAAAAGCAATCTTTTATACTTAATGAAAAAAAACAGTGTATTACAGAGTGATTGAGGATTTAATTTAATATTAAGTTATAAAATGATTTGAACATCTGTGGTCATTCTGTAGATTTCTTCATATTCTTTATAAAGAATTTGCATTTAAATGAATATGCTCCATTTATTTCAGCTTTCAAATTATCAAGGCCTGAAGGGCTGGGTTATAAGGAAGAATAGACTTTCACACCAATCACCCTTGAAGAATACTGTCTGGGCTTTGTCTGAATTTCTGTACCCTTACAGACTAGTTTTTCAACAAAATAGATGCCCTATTGGGGCCATCAAAAAAGGAAAAGGAAGTTTGCCAAGTACAATAGTTTTATTAAATGCTAAAGTATGGTGGAAACACAAATTCTTTCAACACAGTTGCTTTTTTGGAGGGGGAGGGGGAGATTCTTTACCAGATTCATATCCCTTCAGGAGAACACAGAAAATGTCTATATCAGAGAAGACTTTCAAGCATACTCATACAATGTATGAGAATTACTCATATTCACAGGTTAACTTGAGTCATGTTTTCTGTACATTGAATGAGAATACTTTCTATCATCCCCAGCAAGGGAATGTATCATACATTTAAGACTCAAAGCATTCAAAACCATCTTTGTAGTTGGTACCAATCTAAACTTGTAGGTTATTTCTAGGATTAAGCTCACCTTATTTATTTTGATTATTTTATATAATGTATCCAAATCCAACTAATAATTTATTTTCTTTGATTCATTTCAAACTCCATTTTTTAAGAGTCCCTGGGAAGGGGGATACAATTTCCATAGTAGGAAATAAGAACCTCCACAATACCTCCTGAGATGAATGAGACAAAGTAATAGTCTAGTAACTTTATGTAATATAGCCTAGAATGTGTTTGAATTGTCCTATAACCATGGACTGACTCTTCTGAAAAAGAGGGTTTCTCACAAGTTTGTGGGAAAGAATGCTGACATAGAATGCAGAATCCTTGATGAAGGTAAGAAGAAGAAATACAACTATCTACCCAAGTATCCCTCTTGACAGCTTTTTCCATCAAAGAATTTTGAACTGGGAACTCCTAAAGAGCAAGGACTGGTTTTACCCTTTTTTTTTGTAAATCCCTAATATTTAGCAAGGTGACTGACCTACTAAAGATTTGATAAATGATTGCTGACTTGAGCATATAATAGTGTTGATATCTAAAGAAAAACATTCTGGCAAAGTCACAGAGTGAAGAGAAGATATAGGTGAAATTTTCCATCACTGAGAAGTTAAGTTTGCTATTGACTATGATGCTGCAGTTAATAGGCCATCCACTTCAGCTAAGATCATATGGAAAAATAGCATCATAATTTATTATGTAGTTTTCTTGTTCCATGTGGCTTTCTTGGGCTTCCCTAAATAAAGTGCTAAAAACACTGAGGTTATATCTTAAATTTCTTAATAATAATAATAATAATAATAAATTGCATTTACTTTTTACCAGAAACAAATACTGACCATATTGTCATATATATATATATATATGTATATACATATATATATATATATATATATATGGATAGATATCTATCTATTATCCATCTTGATAGATATACACAACCAACATATTGAGTTCTCAAATACTAGCTGAATGATTGAAAAGAGCTAAATTAAACCCAATATCCATAATTCAAAAATCTTTTTTGTTTTCAATTCATCAATTAGTATAATACCTGGAATATAGTAGATATTTAATAACTATTAAGTGATTTATCAAAATACATGTTCATATTTTCTCCACCACAATGAATACAGGGCCCAGTGGACAGAGCACCAGCTCTGGAGTCAGTAGGACCTCAGTTCAAATCCAGTCTCAAACATTTGATATTTATTAGCTGTGTGACCTTGGGCAAGTCACTTAACCTGTTGCCTCATTAAAAAAATGTATCCAATATTCAGAGATTGTTTTCATGAGTTATTATTGCTAGAAGCTGTGATGTGCTGGAGTCAGATCATGCCAGCACAGTAAATCTTAAATGTTCTATGTAAACATTTAAACCTTGCAAATTGGTAAACTCTTTAAATAAGTTTAATTTTTAAAAGTGATTAGTGATTTAGTGTGGGAGGGGCAGCTGGTGTAGTGGATAGAGTACCAGTCCTGGAGTCAGAAGGACCTGAGTTCAAAAGTGGCCCCAGATACTTAATAATTACCTATTTGTTTGACCTTAGGCAAGTCACTTAACCCATGGCCTTGCCAAAAAAGCAAAAAAAAAAAAAAAAGATTGAGAAAATACAGTAATGCAGTCATGTAGCAGACTAAAGTTAAACATGTGTCATGATTCTATTTTTGTTTTTCCTTGAGAGCCAGCTGTTAAATATTTGCCATCATAACTCTGGCTAAATCTATTCATTACCTAAGGCCTAATTTAGGTGAAACCTCCATGAACTTGAAAAGTTTAGTGACCAAATGGAAAACATTTTTGTAATCTTTGCTCCACACTTGAAATTATTTTTCCTTGAGTAGGTTAGGCAATGGGAAGCCACAAGTTAAGGAAGCTATAAATGAGATTATTAGAGAGCAGGCAGTAAAGTGAGTTTGAAGAGAAAACATATGTAGAATGTTTTACTAACCCCAAAGTGCTAGGTAAATGATAGTTGCTGTTGTTGTTGAAGTGTGTCTGGGGCTTTCCTGAATTAACATTAGTGATCAGGGAGAGGTATTTCCCAATCAAAGAAAATGATAAGATGCAGCTTGCTTACTTACAAAGAGCATCTTCAGTAATTTTAAGTGGCTCATGAATTTCTCAGTTGCTAATGTTCTCTTTAGCACTCTACCTTATATTTAACCATTTCATGTTTATTTATAATTGTTCTATATAGAAAAGTATTTATATATTTATATATGTGATTTGAATTGCATATCATGTATACCTGAATGAATCAGGTATGTATTAAATATGTATTTAATGCCTGAAATGTACCAAGCCCTGGGTTATGCTCTGGGAATAGAAAGATCATTAAAAGATTTCTTGTTCTGAAGAAAAAATATGCTCATTTAAAGGGGGATATAACATATAAGCAAATATGTATTAACATGCTATTTACAGGATAGAATGGAAACATTTAGCTAAGGGGAAGCAGTATAATGAAATAGCATTAGGAAAAGCTTCTTATAGAGGTTCAGATTTCATCTGGTTCTTAAAGGAAGCCAGTCAAGCATCAATGGAGGAAAGAATTTAAGATGGTTAAGATTTGCAGAGATAGGGTATTTCCAGGGAGAAATTAGTTAATCATAGAGGAATAAGCTTAACTAGATTAACAAAGTACTCAGACTTTAGCATCCTTTAATAAAGATGTGTATATAGATCTAGATTTAATGATATATATGTGTATTTATATGCATGTATGTCTGTATATGTGTATGTATAAATGTGTATATGTATGTATGTATATGGGATAGACAGGCAGGCATTCAGACAGACACAAGACAAGTTTAATTTCATTGCAATCTCAGGAGTCAAGGTGTTTTTTTTTTCTTTGCATTTGTTGTACTTTTATCATCTGCATAGTTTAGCACTGTCTCTAACACTTATTCGGTAATGCTTAATTGAATTGGTGATGACTACCAGCTTTTTTCATGTGGTAAGTCTTTTGTCACCATGATCTTCACCCTACACAACCACAATAATAATTTATTTGGTTTTTGTTACTGAAAGATTTAAGCAAATGATTTTTCTAAGATGAACTATACCAGAGTAGAGCAACCTGGAGTGAGAGAAGTCATTTTATTACCATCCTCTCAAGGACTTGTTTACTAAGGGGAGGAAAGGTCAAAGAAAATTATTTATATGGTATAAAGTGAAATAGACACTAAAAAATAATGATACCATATTTAGAAGAGTCTCTCTTATCTAAGCGGGGTTCTTATTGTTTTCTTTTTTTTCTGAACCAATAAAAATATTTATGATCAAAAATGAAACCAAATGGCTATTTATAATGATCACACTTGGCTCCAGGGGAAAATGAAGACAATTTACCTCCTCCACTTCATTCAAGTGGTAGGTGGGAAACTGTAAGTACAGAATAGTGCATCTACTATGAGACAATTGATTTTTTTTTTTGGTTATGTTGACTGAGTTTTACTTTTTTCTTATTTTTATTCACAGGTACAATGGGAAATCTTGGTGGTGGGGGAGAGAAGGCAAGGAATTTCAGAAGTAAATATAATGTTAAAAATTTCAATAAAAATTTTTTAGAATATAAAGTCAAAATATAACTTCAATTTCTTTACTTAGAAGATGAAGGATTTGGGTTAGTTGATCTCTTAGTATCTCCTAGGTCTAACAGTTCCTTACGTAAGTATCAAGATTTATAGATGTCAAAGCAGTTTTGTATTTCAAGAAAAGCGTGGGACATCATGCTCACATCAGAGTTATGCAGACTCGACACAAGATAATTACATGTCTATCACAGAACTGAATGATTTTCTGGTCTGACATCTGTGCCCTACCAACATAAAAAGGAATGAGTAGTTTCAGGGAAAAAAATAACATTTCTCTTCATCAGATTTTAAAACACCATGATGAAGTTAAATTGCTATTAAAGTTCATTGTTAAATCTAGAATGATAAAAAGTATTTTATCTATTATATTTATCCTATTATGTTTTAATATTATTAATCTTTTAGTTATACCTTAAAACATATAGCATATGTATCCACAAAACACTACATTTAATAACCTTTCAATTTAATTTTACTCTTTCATTATTAAGAGTGTACTTTTTACCAATGCAGATCATGTCTTTCCATACCTTTCCATTCTAAATCATCCTTTTCTGTGCTTCTTGTTTAAACTTTCCTCCATAGAACTTAGAATAATATCATTTGTACTCATAGCATATGAAAAACTATTTTCCTGGAATAACTGGTTTTTTTTTTGTGTGAGTTTTAACTATTCAAATGCAGATTAAGTCATTCCAGAAAACACAACAAAATCAACAAAAAAGAGGGATTTCAAAAGTCAAAAGGATAAAAAGAAGTGTCTTTCCAAAATAAATAAGTGCAAAATAAAAAGTACAGACAAAAAGGGAAAGGTCAAGATCAGGGTACATCTGCAGTGAGAGAGCCCTACATCCAGGGAAATATCCAAAGTATAGAGAAGCCACTATGTAATGGATGTAGAGAAGATGTCTCTACTTTCTTTTCCTCCTTCAGAATTCATTCTTACCATCAGGAGGTTGGGACCAGGGACTTCTCTACTCTCTCTCTCTCTCTCTCTCTCTCTCTCTCTCTCTCTATATATATATATATATATATATATATATATATATATATGTATGTATATACACACACACACACACACACACACACACATATATACATATATATATATATATATATATATATATATATATAGCTAGCTAGATGTTTTTCTTCTCCTTTCAATACTATTAGTCTAGAGGATATAATTAGGTTCCATCTTACTTCTGATCACTTTGTTATTATTATTATTGGGGGAAGGGGACTTTTTAAAACTTAACATCATATACCAGTTTCAGAATAAATTATATATATTCTGTACTATAATGAATGTAGTACAGAAACTAGTTAATCCAAATCATAGCAAAACAGATATCACAAAAGGAATATATAGGATAATATATAGCTGAATTTATAGTGAAGGCACTCTGAGGTAACTCAGTTCAACCAAGAGATAGAGCTTGAATTTCATTCAAGGGAAAACTCCCTGCAGACTTGAGTGTAGCAAGTTGGAGGTAGGGACATAAAGCAGACTACCAGTTTCTCTTATATGTTACCTGAGTCCTTTTATTCAGCAACTGGATTTGACCTCTTCCATCTTACCTAACAAAACTGGAAGTCAGGTCAAGTGACTCTCCGTTTGAAGAGTTCTTAAGGGAACTGGTGTTTGAAGAGTCTAAAAGGTAACTGTAAAATGTGGAGCTCTATCATCTCTCACCAACTCACTCTGTCCCCACACAAGCAATCAAGGAAAGGGTCCCATATCAATGGACTTTGGGAAAAGTGATATATATATATATATATATATATATATATATATATATATATATGTATATATGTATATATGTATATATATACATATATAATATATATGTTTGTGTGTGTGTATATTTGTCTACCAATATCATACAAATAAAGTAAAAAGCCTTTGACTGGTTAGTTTGTTGCTGTCCTTAGTGCCTAAAGAGGATCAAGTTGATATCACTGTGTTGGAGTCAAGTTGCATTATCAGAATAATCCACATTTGAAACACTTTACTACAGGTCAGGCACAGATAGTCCATAAGAACATTTAGAGTGGATATGTTTCATCACAACAGGGCATCAATCAGGCACAATTTTGGGATATCTGTGATGTAGAATGTCATTTGTATCCTGAGAAAGAATTGTGAAGATTGAACAAAGACCAAAGCTTTTCTGTGTACCTTTAATTTAATTTTTAAAAATTGTCTTATTATGTAATTCTGCTATATTTCATACTGTATGCTTCTTTAAGGATATGATTTCTCTCTCATCACATTCAACTTAGATCAATGCATACTATTGGAATGATGTAAAAACTAACAAACTGCCTTCTGTGGGGTGGGGGAGGGAAGTAAGATTGGGACAAAAATTGTAAAACTGAAAATAAATGAAACCTTTCTAAAATTAAAAAAAATAAAAAGAGTGGACATGTCTCTAAATTTGAACATATCCCTTTCCATTTGAGTTACTGACTTCTGCTTTGCTCATATGACACAGTTCTTTCTTTGATTCAGTAATGACATGTGGGTTGGTACAGTATCAGTGTCTCATTTCTCACAATTGAGTCTAAAGATTTTCATTAAGAAAGTCCTTGAGGGTGTCCTTGTATCACTTCTTCTGACATCCATGTTAGCAATTGTTTTGTAGGAATTTTCCATAAAATAATAATTTAGGGAAGCCTATGTTGGTATTCAAACAGTGTGGCCAGCCTATCATGGCTGTGCTCTCAGCAGCAGAATTTTAACATTTCTTAATTTAGCTGAAAAAAGGCTTCAGTTGACTGTATTTTATCTTTCAAGGTGATCTTCAAAATCTTCCTAAGATAATTCAGATGGAAGTGATTCCATTTCCTGGTATGGCATGGCACTGGTACAGTGTTCGGGTATCACCAGTATGCAATAATGAGGTTAGTAGCGCTGACCTGCTCTGTAGACCTTCAATTTGGTAAGCAATTGATTAATACCACTTTTCTTCCACACTTTCCAAACAAATGAATGCATCAACCTCATCATCTATGTGTACAAGTGAACATATATTCACTGCATTCAAAATTTCTCCATTTCTATAAATGATGGTTTTACAACTGACAAGGGGAAAACATCTGTTTGCTTGGTGTTGTCAGGTCAAACTAACACAAATGGAAGAGAATAGATCCATACTTTATTATAACTCAGTCTCCTGGACTACATTGAGTGTAAAATCATCTACCAACATAAAGTCATCCATCAATTCTCCCTGCACTTTATTCCTGACTTGTAACCTTTTCAAGTTAAATAATTTACTATCAATGGAATAGTTAATCTTGATGCTGTTGAAGATTTCTGATAAAAATCACTGAAAATAACATGATAAAAAGCATGAGACCAATCATATAGCCCCTTTTGATTCAACTAGTAACTGGGAAAGGATTATAACATTGTCCATTATCCAGAACCCAAGACAGCATGCCATCATGAAATTGATGTATAATACTGATAAACTTCTCTAGGCAAACAAATTGAAGATGATAACCTCAAAGGGACAGTACAGGTCCTTTAATTTGTCCCTGATGAAAAATTCTCTCTATAAGAGTATTCTTAGCAATGGATCATCTAACAAATGGTCACTTGGACTTTCAAGATCTCTAGTGAGTGAGATCTAAATTGTCTCAAAAGGTAGCTAAATTTTCTACTTTAGGATAGTACTATTATTCAAATGAGAACGGTTCCATGTAAACAGCAGTTGAACATGGGTCAGTTGGGCTCTGAGACATGGTCAAGCACAATTATGAAGCGATAGGTGATGACCTCTATTGCTCTCAGCCTATCAAAAGGTAGTTGGGTTGCGATCCCCCAATATGGAGTGACAGTGTGTGTGGTAATGTGACCAATCTGGGGGAAGTCCTTGGAAGCCCTAAGGAGAGTGTTCTTTTCTTTGTGAAGGTAGGGGCTGCTCTTGATTGGGTTCCATCCCCCCAAGAGAGGGGCCTGTACCTTAGAAAGATTCTTGAATCCAGCAACATCTGGTGAACTTGAGCTCTGGGAGTGTACTAACAGAGCAGAGCAACATAGAACTCTGAGTGGCAAGATGGTTATGTCCTTCTGTTGAAAGTTATTGACAACTTGTCACCAATTGAATCATACTTTTGAGCTCCCAAGTAACCACTTCACCTACAATTAATTCATTAAGAAACAGGTTTGGATGACCTAAAATGATGCCCATTTTTGCCAGGAAATTGTATACTGGCACTTTGCCTGGCTTTGCTGTAGCCTTGGAACCTCACTGATATGGGAGAGAAATTATATCTATAGGTACTTTCACAGCAGCCAGACATCACCATAGTTCAGTTTCCTCCCAATTAGACTAAGTTCTGAAAAAGACAAATGACAACATTCCCATCACTATAATAAACATATAAAATACACCAGTCATGTTGACATGTATAAAATTCATGGTGCTCTTCTATTATAAAGAATGCACACCAGCTCAGACCCTATAGCCATCTTGAATTTGTCCATTAACAATTTCTACTCATCCCTCTTCATTCTATAATTTGAGATCAAGCAGAATAAATGAGTTAACTTTTCAAACCGCAGACATTTTTTCAAATACTATCTGACTTTTTCCCAACAACGTGTAAAAAAAAATTTAACGTTCATTTAAAAAGTGAGGTCCAAAATTTTTCCTCCTTCCCTCCCCCAACCCATTCCTAAAAAAGGTAAGAATTTTAGAATAGGTTATATATATAAAATTATGTAAAACATTTCTATATTAATCATGTTGTGAAAGAAGACAGAAAAAAAAGCTATGAAAAGGATAAAGTTAAAAATAATATGATTTTCATTCAAACTCCATCAATTCTTTCTCTGGATGTGGATAGCATCATGAGTACTTTGGAATTATCTTGAATGTTTGTATAGTGCAGTCATTCATAGCTGATCATTGCACAGTTTTGCTGTTACTGTATACAATGTCCTGGTCCCACTTACTCCACTTTGTATCACTCCACTTAAGTCCTTAATGAATATTTTAAAATGCCCCGTTAATGAGTTACTATTTTATTTTTGTAGGCAGCAGGGAATCATGGAAGTGAGGGTTTTGTTTGTTTCTTTTCAAGATGTGATATCATTATAATAATCTTGAGATTTGAAGAGTGCTACAAGCACAAATGAGAGGCAGTGTGGTATAGTGACAATTATTCAGTAGGGCCAGGGTTCAATTCCTGTTTCTGTCACTTATCAACTGGTTGTCCTTCAGTAAGTCACATAACTTTTCAATGTCCCCAGAAAGTTTTAAGATTATCTGCTACAGAGCAGTAATTGATGCAGTGATAGAGGGAATTCCCTCACCTACCACTCTGCTCCAATATTCCATATGTTAGGCCAAGATGAATAAAATTAAAAACAAGGCAAAAGCAAAACAAATAAACAAACAAAAATAAACACTTTAACAGTCTAAAATTTAGCATCCTTGATTTTTCCCCCCTAATACATAGTGTGATTATGATTTCATTTAAAAGGATCAGTCTGAATGTTTGGATCAAATCATAATTTATAATATTATTTCATTTGGTGATTTTATCAGTTGCCATGGATTTAATCACCATCTCTATGTTGATAATCTTCAAATGTAACCTATCTCGCTCTTGTTCATTGTTGTCTTTCATATTAGAAAAGGTTAGTACAGGAAGAAATTCTCAATGCTGTTGATTAGGTCACTCACCTTGGCTGTATACTTCTCAGGGAAGTACACATGCATGATGATTTTGATTCACACAATTCCAGATAAGAGCTAGCTCACTGTTTGAGAGGCTCCAAAAGAAAGATGTGGGGGAAGCTAGGTGGCACAGTGGGTAAAGCATCAGCCCTGGAGTCAGGAGTACCTGGATTCAAATCCGGTCTCAGACACTTAATAATTACTTAGCTGTGTGGCCTTGGGCAAACCACTTAACCCCGTTTGCCTTACAAAAACCTAAAAAAAAAAAAGAAAAGAAAAAAAAGAAAGATGTGGGAGAGAAGAGACATTAGACTGTTTACCAAACTGGAGGTCTGAAGAGTTGTTTGTACTGACCTTACTCTACCAATTTCATAGACAATGAAAACTGGACATGAAACAACATACCAGAACTTATTTTCCTCTAATCTTTCTGCTTACTGCGGGCTCCAATTTGCCTTTTAGACATCTTGAATTGGTTTCCAAAAGACATCTTAAACAAACATGTTCACAACTGAAATCAGTATTTTTCTTACTAAATGCTTTCCCCTGCCAAAAAAAAATGAAAAAAAAGCCAAACACATGAAAAAAAAACCTTTTCTATTATTACTGAGAGCAACATTATCCTCCAGGAGTTCCAGATATCATGTCTGACTCCTCTTTGTCTCATATTCCCAATACCCAACCTTTTACCAGGGTCTGTGGATTTTATCTTTACTTTATGCCCTCTTTTCTGATCTTACTTTCAGGTCCTTGTCACCTAATCCCTGGAACATTGCAATAACATCACTCAAATCTATCCCTTCTCTGAACTATCTTCCATTAAACCACCAAAGTAATTATCCTAAAGTGCAGGTGGGATTATGTCATCACTTGCTATTCAATAAAATCCAGTGACTCCCTACAGCATGCAAGATCAAATTTAAAATTCTCTGCTTGTTGTTCAAATTCATTCACCCCCATCCCAATGCCCAAATACTTTTCTGGTATTCTGATACTTTCTTTCCTTTTAGATATTAATAGATCTAGTGACACTGGTCTCCTTGCTGTTCAATGAACAAGATGTTCCATCTCTCAGTTCAAGGAATTTTCTTTTTTTTTTCCCTCATGTCTAGAATGTTCTACCTCCTCATCTCTACTTACTAGCTTCTCAGTTTACTTTTAAGTTCCAATTAAAACCCCATCTCCTACAGGTACCCTTTTCCTATCCCCCTCTTAATTCTAGTCCCTTCTTTTTATAAAACATGCTTGTCCATTTTGGGTGTTCATTATCTCCTCCATTAGACTATGAGCTTCTAAAGGCCAGAGAATATCCTTTGAGTAAGCTTCTTGAAGTTAGAAATGATCTTTTTTCAACTTTTTTGTATACCTTGCACTTGACACAGTGTCTGACACATGGTAGGTACATCATTAATGTTGACTGATGAATTAATTTTTCTAGCCCTGGTGCTAGGACTGGTACAATGCCTGCTCAGCACTTAATACATATTCATTGACTGACTAATTAATTAAACACTTCTTATTTAAATTAATTGACTATTAATAGGTACATATAGAAAATTCAAATGTAATTACTATGAAAAAATTATTCTTAAAGAAAAATGTCATTTTTGCAATATTATTTATGATTTAGTATTAGTCACAAAAGTCTAAATTAATGTTAGCTTTAATTAGACCATTTTAGTACTCTCCAATACTCAAAAGGATCTATGATGGCTTTCATTTCCATTTAATCATACAGATTTCATCTATGCCTATCCATCTGGGATCATTCTTTATGTTCCTTTTAGACTATCCATTAGTTATTTCTTTGTCTTAATAAATGGAAAATCATTGCAGTCATTCTAGGAATGTTTAAGGATGTAACCAGACACACACACACAAAAAAAAGGAAAAGGAAAGCAGAGGCAATAAAGAGGAATATAGGTCCTGACCCAGTGGAATTCTCCCAATATTTCCATCTGAATGTATAGGATAAATCAAATTTTGGAGCAAAAGTCAGAGGGAGATATTTGTGTAGTCTAAGACAATTTAGGAGGTCAAAATGAATGATTTATTAGACATAGGTTAGGATGTGTCCAGAGTATAGTACAGAAGCAACAGCAGTGAATCTTGGAGATAACTATGACTAGTGCAACAGGTTTGGGAATGCTTACCTCAGTCAGGGAATTGCGCAACTGGTCAGAAAGAAATTACAGTACACTGGGTGCAGCTGGTGCTGACAGAAAAATTTATTGTCCCTATGCAGTTTGAGAGTAGAGAGGAGTACTTCTTTACATCTCCATGGAAGAAAGGAACAACTAGTGTTTATAGCTGCAAAAGAGAAAGGATGCTTCCTGGGGAAAGACTGGAAACCAGTCCAAAAGAGTAGTGCTCACACTTCTTCCTGGAGCAGCCTTGGAAACACTGAAAACTTTCAGACCCCCAAAATAAGTTCTGAACATAGAAGCAAAAAAAAAAAAGCTTGAAGTTAGGCAATATGCTTCCCATTCTTAGATGAGTAGAGCCCTAATGTAATATAAAATCCAAATTCAAGAACTAGATTAGGGAAATGGATCAAAAAAAAAAAGCAAAATAACTTGGCCATTAAAAACTATTATGGCATACCCTTGGATCCAGCAATACCACTATTGGGTCTATAACCTGAAGAGATCATGACAAAGGGTAAAAACATTACTTGTACAAAAAATATTTATAGCAGCCCTGTTTGTGGTGGCAAAGAACTGGAAATTAAGTGAATGTGGGGAATGGCTTAACAAACTGTGGTATATGTATGTCATGGAACACTATTGTTCTATTAGAAATCAGGAGGGATGGGAATTGAGGGAAGCCTGGAGGGATTTGCATGAACTGATGCTGAATGAGATGAGCAGAACCAGGAGAACATTGTACAGCCTATCTGCAACATGGGGATGATGATCAACCTTAATGGACTTGCTCATTCCATCAGTGCAACAATCTGGCACAAGTTTGGAGTATCTGCAATGGAGAATACTATCTGCATCTAGAGAAAGAATTGTGGAGTTTGAAGAAAGACCAAAGACTATTACCTTTAATTTAAAAAAAATGTAATCTTTTAATTTTACTATCTCATACTTTTTTTTCTTAAGGATATGATTTCTCTCTCGTCACATTCAAGTTAGATCAATATATACCATCGAAACAATGTAAAGCCTTATTGGAGGTGTGGGGAGAGTGAAGAGAGATTAGGGTAAAACTTGTAAAATTCAAAATAAGTAAAGAAATTATATTTAAAAACTACTATGTTGGCAAAGAAAAAGAATACAGTATATATATATATATATATATATATATATATATGTATATATATATTTGGACCTGAGCTCAACAAAATTCCTGACAGTTAAAAAGAAATGAATCTTAGAAGAAAAATTGGGAAAAGAAATGAGTTGCACAGGAAAATTATGAAAACATAAAAAAACACCATGTTAAAAGAGACACAAAGATAATGAAGAAAATAACTATAAAAAGCAGGACTGACCAAATGGAAAAAGAGGTATGAAAGTTCACTGAAAAAAATAAAACAGCATCCTTAAAAAGTAGAATGGAATAATTGAAAGCTGAGGACTTCATGAGTCATCCAGGAAAAATAAATTCAAATGCATTGAAGTTAAAAAGATAGAAGAATATGTGAAAAGTTTCATCCTCCCCCAAAAAACTGGAAAGTAAATTAGATTGAGGAAAGATAATTCAATTTAATTTTGGATTTTAGGAAAGCAAAGAAATCATATTTCAAAAAATTATTAAGAAACACTGCCTCTGGGGCAGGTAGGTGGCACAGTGGATAGAGCCCCAGCCCTGGAGTCAGGAGGACTTGAGCTCAAATTTGAACCCAGACATTTAATTATTATCTAGCTGTTGTGACCTTGAGCAAGTCACTTAACTCCATTGCCTTTCAAAAACCTAAAACCCCCAAAACAAAAAACAAAGCAAAACAAACAAACAAAAAATAACACTGCCTCAATATCTTGGATCCAGAGAGTAAAACAGAAATTTAAAGAATCTACTAGTCACTTTCTGAAAGACAGCCTACAATGAAAACTCCCATGAATATTTTAACCAGAGCTTGAAGGTCAAGGAAGAAATATTGTGAACAAGCAGAAAGAAAACAATTTAAATATTGTGGAACTAGTAAGGCTCACATAAGATGTAACAATTTTTACATGGTAGACAAAGGAACTAGAATTGCAACCAAAAATAACCTATGCAGTATAACCAAGTTTAATAATTCAGGGGGGGGAAATATATTTAATTAAATAGAGGACTTTAAGCATTCCTGATGAATATGAAAATTTTAACATTCAAATGAAAGACTCAAAAGAAGATAAACATGAAAGAGAAAACATAATGGACTAAATCAATTTAAACTATTTATATCTGTATATAAGAAGATGATATAAGAACTTTATCACTGGGCAGTTAGAAAGATTCTACATAGACAGAGGGCTTAAATTAGAGTTGATTATATGGGAATAATTTGAAAAAGTAGTGTATGAGTAAGAAAGAGGGATGCATTGGAAGAAAGGAAAAGAGAAAAGTCAAGCCACACTAGAAAGAGGTTCGTAAGCTAGAGCTTTATATTGCATCGGAAAATGGAGGGAGTGCATCTTGAATCTTATTTTCAGAAGAATTAGTTCAAAAAGGGAAGCATATATAAATCCCTCAGGTCAGCATAGAAACCCATCTTACCTAATAGAGGAAACAAAAGGAGATGTTGTTGAGACATGGGGTTGGGAAGAGGTATTGTGCTGTTAAAAAGAAAGGCAGATTGATTTCCAGGGCAGAACCAAGAGGGTGGCAGGAAGTTAACAGGCCCCCCCAGTTTTTCTCTACCAAAGGTAAATGAAACCTTTTCACTGAAAAGCTACAAGAAAAAAGAGAAGATTCAAAGAAGTTATTTATTTAAGTCAATGGAGTTAATTGGCTTGTCGAAGGTCACACAGCAGGGCAGCTGGGTGGCATAGGGGCATCTAGGTGGTACAGTGGATAGAGCACTGACCCTGGATTCTGGTGGGCCAGAGTTCAAATCTGTCTTCAGACACTTAATAATTGCCTGAACATTAAAGAAGAAATAAACCTTTGCAAAGGCAAGTTCTAGACTGCACAGGCAACATCTTGAACAACTACAAGCCAGGGATCAGATCCCAGACCCAGTAAAAAAATAAATAAATAAATGAAAAAGCTTGGATCTATAAAGATGTGTAGTCTAAGGAATGTGTAGTCCCTACATCCCTATACCCCAGGAGCAGAGCTCAAGCAATAAAGATGAGCAAAAAAAACCTAAAAGAACATTCACTATAAAAAGAACTGCAAAAAGATGATAACAATGACATCTCAAAAGATGAAATCAGTGAAAAATTACTCACAGGGGAATGCTCAAAAAAGTCTCTGAATTGGACTCAAATTCAAAAGTTTATAGAAGAACTTTAAAAAGAATTCAAAAATCAAAGAAGAGATGAAGAAAATGGAAAAAAAAAAAAACGAAATGAGACTCATGCTGGAAAATGATGAAAAATTGACCAAAGAAATCAAGTTCTTTGAAAGTAAAAGTAACCAATTGGAAAAAGAATGTAACTATTCAAAAAATAAAATTGACTAACTAGAAAAGAAAACACAAAAGTTAATTGAAGAAAATAAAACCCTAAAAATTATAATTGAACAAATGAATCCATGAGACTATGATATTCCATCAAACAAAATTTAAAAAATGGAAAAAATGAGGACAATGTAAAGTCTTTTGGGAAAAACAAATGACCTGGAAAATAGATCCAGAAGAGCTAATTTACAAATCATCAGACTACTAGAAAGCCTAGATCAAAAAAAAAAAGGACCTGGAAAACATCTTGTAGGAAATTATCAGAGAAAACTGTTCAAATCTTCCAGAACAAGAAGACAATATAATTATTGAAAGAATACACAAATTTCTCCTATGTTATAACACAGGATTAAAAACTCCAAGGGCTATTATAACCAAATTCCAGAACTCTAAAATAAAGGAGATAATACTACAATTTACATGACAATAATACAATTTACATGACAAAGGAAACACAATCAGAATCACTAAGGACCCATCAGTCTCAACACTGAAGGACCAGGGGACTTTGAATACCATTTATCAGAAGGGCAAAGGACCTGGGATTACTCCCCTGCAAAATTCAACATAGATTGTCAGGGGAAAAGATGGATGTTCAACAAAATAGAGGATTTACAAAATTTCCTGACAAAATGAACCAGAAATGAACAGAGATTCAATCACTAAATAGAAAACTCAAGAGATGCATAAAATAAAAAGGAAAGAAAAAATAAAACAAAACAAAAGTTAGTCAAGAAAACCAAATTGTGTACAACCCTAAAAGGGAAGACTTGTAACTCTTGAGAATTGTATTTCTTTTATAATAATTAAAGGGTTGAATATAATCAAAGAAACTGAATTTAGAAGATATGGGTTTGTTTGGGTCTTTCTCTCAATTGAAGAGGACCAAGATGACATCACTAAGTTTGAGACAAAAAGCCCTGACAAAAAGCAGGGGTGTTTACTCTAAATTTAAGTTTCTCAATTTCATTTGACCTACTTTAATTCTGCTGTGCTCACAAAACTTAGCACTTTTTCTGAAGATGGCATCATAAGCTGGATGGTCCTGAGTTAGTACCTCCCATAACTTCAAATCAACTGTAAAATTCTTTAGAAACCATCAGAATTGTACTTAGAACAATTTGAGAATCAATAGTAAATTAAATCAGGGTTGGATTTAATACACACTTCACTTAATAAGGTACACTGTGTGGGGAACTGGGGTGGAGCAGGGTAGGTGGTGTTAGGAGAAATTTTGCTTGGGAGGAAGGGAACAAAATCTTCATGAAAAGATGTAGCATCCGGTGATATTTTGGATCATGAGGATTGTGTATACTTGGAAGTTTCTTTAAAATGGGTTAAGGTAAAAAAAATATTACAATTTAATGTAATTCAATACCCTTTAGAAGTGTTCTTCTAATGAGACAGAAAAGGGGAGGATACTTAGGGACTTGGAGGCAATGTTGCTTATCAAACTGTCAGTCAATGAATCTGTGATGGTACTTTGATAGCACTTCAAGTACCAAGAAACAAAATAATGAAGCTGTTATTGATGATGCCAGATTAATAGTACTTGTTTTATAAATAACACAAGGAGAGGGTCAAAAAAAATAAAGAAGAAATGGTGAGCACATTGAGTAAATTCATTTCAAAAGATTTGGCCCAGAGAGCGAATATGATACATTTCTACTTGGGTTTAAAAATTTATCCTATTCTACAGGGAGGGGGTGAGGGGATGGGGGGGAAAGAAAGATAAAGGAAGAGGGGACTAATAAAATAGAAGACAAAGGCCTAAGTTAAAATAAACTGGATAGTAAATTAAAAAAAAGAGCTAAAGGGGAAAGGGAGCAAAATAGGAGGAGGAATAAGGGGAAAGGAAAGGAAAAATATAAATTGGGTAAGATAGCATGGAGTAAAATACAGAATTATTAATCTTAACTGTAAATGTGAAAGGGATGAACTCTCCCATAAAACAGAAGAAGATAGCAGAATGGATTAAATGCCAGAATCCTACAATTTGTTTACATGTTTACAAAAAACATGTTTCATGTAGAGAGAGATACGCCCAGGGTGAAGGTAAAAGGATGGAATAAAAGATATTAGGTTTCAGGTGAAGTAAGAAAAAATCAGAGGAAGCTATCCTGCTCTCAGGTAAAACAAAAGCAAAAATAGATCTCATTAAAAGGAAAAAAAGGAAGGAAACTATATATTTTTTAAAAAAGGCACCAGAGTTAATGAAGCTATATCATTATTGAATATGTATGCATCTAAGGGTATAGTATCCTATTTCCTAGAGGAAAAGCTGAAAGAATTTTAAGGAGATATAAACAGCAAAACTTTTATAATGGGGTCCTACCCTCAGAACTAGATAAAGTTAACTATTAAATAAACTAGATGGAAGTTAAGAAGGTAAATAAAATCTTAGAAAAGTTAGATATGATAGACCTCTGGAGAAAACTTTATGGAGATAGAAAAGAATGTACCTGTTTCTCTGCAGTACGTGACACCTATACCAAAAGTGACCCTGTTCTAGGGCTTTAAATAAAAACCTTATAATCTAATGCAGAAAGGCAGAAATAATAAATGCATACTTATCTGTCCATGATGAAATAAAAATTACATGTAATAAAGGTTCA
Source organism: Macrotis lagotis (assembly GCF_037893015.1). Classification (NCBI taxonomy): domain Eukaryota; kingdom Metazoa; phylum Chordata; class Mammalia; order Peramelemorphia; family Peramelidae; genus Macrotis; species Macrotis lagotis. The sequence goes on from NC_133659.1 coordinate 89,899,428, forward strand.
TGGGAAGATAAACCAATAATTAATTAGAAACTAAATAACCTAATTTTTAATAATGAGTGGATAGAGAAATAATCCATAATTGTATACAGGACATTAATAACAAAGCATCCTAAAATTTAAGCCAAGGCTGTTTTTGGTGGGGAGGGGTTAGGTTTTTGAAAGGCAAATGGGGTTAAGTGGCTTGCCCAAGGCCACACAGCTAGGTAATTATTAAATGTCTGAGGCTAGATTTGAATTCAGGTTCTCCTGACTCCAGGGCAAGTGCTCTACCCACTGTGCCACCTAGCCACCCTGCAAGGCAGTTTTCAGGGGAAACTTCATACTTCTAAATGTTTATTTACATAAAATAGAAAATGAGGAGATCAATGAACTGGGTAGGTAACAAAAAAGATAGAATAAAGAACAATTAAAGATCCCCAATTAAATAGCAGAATAGATATCCTGAAAGTCAAGAGACAGAGAGAATAAAAGTGAAAGCAAGACCAACTTTGTTCTAAAAATTAAAACTAAGAGTTAATTTTATGAAAAGTGAATAAAATAAATAAACCTTTGGTTAATCTGATTAAAAAAAGAAAATGAGCAAATTAGCAGTAACAAAAATAAAAAGGGTGAACTAACCACAAATAAGGAGAAAATTAAAAAGATAATTCAATTTGCCAAACTGTGTGCCAAAACATTTAATAATGTGAGAGAAATGGATGAATATTTACAAAAATACAAACTGCCCAGATTAAAAAGAAGAGGAAACAGAATACTTAAATAATCCCATTCCAGAAAAAGAAATCGAAGAAACCATCAACAAACTCCCTAAGAAATCCAGATTGATTTATAAATGAATGCTACCAAACATTTAAGGAACAATTAAATTTTATTCACATAAACTATTTTAAAAAATAGGACTATTGCCAAATTCCTTTTATTACACCAATATGATGCTGATACTTAAATCAGGAAGAACCAAAACAGACAAAGAAAATTATAGAAGTCTCCTTAATGAACATTGATGCAAAAATCTTAAATAAAATTTTAGCAATGAGATTACATCAAGTTATTACTAGTATAATGCACCATGATAAGGTAGAATTTATACCAGATAGGCAGGGATGTTCAATATTAGGAAAACACTAAACATAATTGAACATATCAATAACAAAACCACAGAAATCATATGATTATTTCAATAGATCCTGAAAAAAGCCTTTGATAAAATAAAATATCGATTCCTTTTAAAAATAACAGAAAATTTAGGGATAAATGGAGTTTTCTTTAAAATAATAAGTATTTAAAACCATCAATAAATATTGTATGTAATGGGGATTAACTTGGAACATTTCCAATAAGATCAAGGGTAAAACAAGGTTGTCCATTATCACCATTACTATTCAATATATAATGTTTTATTTGTATATATATATATATATATATATATATATATATATATATATATATGTTAACTTTAGGGGCAGTCAGGTGACACAGTGGATAAAGGCCTGGTCCTGGAGTCAGCAGGACCTGAGTCCAAACCTATTCTCAGCCTCTTAATAATTACCTAGCCATGTGATCTTGAGCAAGTCACTTAACCCCATTGCCTTAAATAATTAAATTTTTTAAAAAATGTTAGCTTTAGCAATAAGAGAAGAGAAAGAAATAGAAGGAATCAGAATTGGCAGAGCAATCCATCATCATAAAAAAAATTGCTCCAAATCATTACTTATTAAAGAAATGCAAATTAAAGCATCTCTGAGATACAACTCACACCTCTCAGACTGCCAATATGGCCAGAAAGGAAAATGATCAATGTTGGAAGGAATGGGGGAAATCTGGGACACTAATACATTTGGTGAAGCTGTAAATTTACCCAGCTTCTGGAGAGCAATTTGGAAGTATGCCCAAAGGGGCAACAACAATGTGCATACCCTTTGACCCAACAATACCACTACTATGGCAATACTATATCCCAAAGAGACTATGAAAAAGGGTAAAAACATCACCTGTATAAAAATATTTATAACAGCCCTGTTTGTGGTGGCAAAGAATTGGAAATTAAGTTAATGTCCTTCAATTGAGGAATGGCTTAGCAAACTATGGTATATGTATGTCATGGAACACTATTGTTCTATTAGAAACCAGGAGGGATGGGAATTCAGGGAAGCCCGGAGGGATTTTCATGAACTGATGCTGAGCAAGATGAGCAGAACCAGAAAAACATTGTACACCCTAACAGCAACATGGGGTGTTGATTAACATTGATGAACTTGCTCATTCCTTCAACGCAACAACCAGTGACAATTTGGGGTTATCTGCAATGGAGAATACTATCTGTATCAAGAGAAAGAATTGTGGGCTTTAAACAAAGACCAAAGGCTATTACCTTCAAATTAGGGGGGGAAATATCCCATTATCTTATTATGTAATTTTGCTGCCTCATTCTTTATTTTTCTTCCTTAAGGATGTGATTTCTCTCTCATCACATTCAACTGAGATCAATGTATACCATGGAAACAATGTAAAGACTAACAGAATGCCTTCTGTGAGGGTTGGGGGGAGGGAAGCAAGAATGGGAAAAAAATTATAAAACTCAAAATAAATAAAATCTTTCTTAAAAAAAGAGATGATGACGGGAATGGATTAAAGGGAAATATAAAAATGCAAGACCTTCATGAGCTGATGCAAAGTGAAGTAAGGAATCAGTGTGAAGAGAAATAATGATGCTATAATGATGATCAGCTGCAAAAGACTTGGATTCTCTGATCAATAACATGATACAATTCCAAGGAATTCATATTTGAAATAAAAAATAAAATATTCACCTCCAGAGAGAGGGAGAGAACTAATGAAGTCTGAGTTAAAATTTAAGTAAATTTTCTCATCTTTTATTATAAAGTTATAAATGGATATATTTTTGCATTCACATGTACAACTGTTAGCATATTGTTTCCCTTTTGAGAAGGTGGGGAAGGTGTAAATGGGAGGGAGAAAATATGGAATTCAAAATTCAAAAAGGAAAAGTATAAAATAAATAATATTTTAAAGGGAAAATAAATAATTAAAAACAGGGTATGTGATAATAATAAAAAAATCAAGGAATAAAACAAATACTTATTTAACTTTCTTATATGTCCATTAAAGAACAACCTTTAGGAGGAGGTAACATGGGGAGGAAAGCAATGAATATACAAATCATATGTAACAACTTTTCAGTCATTCTATCCTTCTGACATCAAAGATAGACTTTTTTAATAGTGAGCTGAACATAGCAGCAAGCATTATTATAGCTAGACTAATGGGAATTATTTCCTTGTTCACCTTTGCATAATTGTAATAGCACAAATACAGCTTCTCTCTTAACTAAGCTTAGCAAAGTTTGAGTTTACCCCTACAGTCTCCGTATTAGTCTGTTGATCTTTATTCTTGTTTTTCTAACTACCTAATAGACTTCTAGCATCAGATGCCCTTTAAATATCTTAAAATCAGCTTTTACATTAAATTTTATTCAAAAAAAGTTTTGTACAAATGAAACACATGTAATCAAGATCAGAAAGAATGCAGAACATTGGGTGAAAACATTAAAGACAGTTTCTAAATAAAGGTCTCCTATCTCAAATATATAAAGAATTTTTGTCATATCCTAATCAATAAATGATTAAAAGATATGAAGTCCGTTTTCCATTGAAAAAATCAAAATAATTTATATTCATATACAAAATGCTCGAAATAATTATTGATTAAAGAAATACAAATTTAAACCTACCAGGCTACCTAAAATAATTAAAGAGTAAAGCAACAAATGTTCAAAGAGATGTGAAAAATTTGGGACACTAATGTATTGTTGGTGGAAATGCAAACTGATCCAACCATTCTGAAGAGCAATATAGAATTATGCCCAAAAAGTTATTAAACTGCTTATACCTTTTGACCTAGCAATACCACCACTATATCTGTTTCTAAAGATAATTATGAAAAAAAGGGAAAAGTGTCTATATGTTTTAAAATGTTTGTAGCACCTCCTCTTGTGGTGACAAAGTATTGGAAACTGGAGAGATTTCCATCAATTAGAATGAATGTCTGAACAAATTGTGGCATATAATTGTAATGGATTGAGAGGAAAAGAAAGGAAAAAAGAAAAAAAGAAATTATCAAAATAACTTTATTATATATTTAAAGGGAATAGCAAGTTGAACACAATAAATTTACAGTTTCATGTGCAAACATGTTTTTTATTATACTATGCCAAGAAATGTTTGTTTTATCTGATATATTAATAATAAAATAAAATAAAATAAAATAAAATAAAGAATGCAAGCTTCTTGATGACAGAAACCATCTTTCTGCTTGTTTCTAATTATCTTCCCATTGATTAACATGATGCTTGACCCACTGAAAGTTTTTAATAAATTTTCCATCTAATCTAAAAAAAATACATAGAGTCAGCATTTCAAAACTTACCTCATTCTCTTTCTCCACAAACTCTCCCTGCTTTCAGACCTCCCTATTATTGCTAAAGGCACAAGCATCTTCCCAGTCCCCAACGTTTACAACCCAGGTGTCATTCTTGACTCATCATTACTTTTTCTTCCATATGTAATCCATTACTGAATCCTGTTGATTTCACCTTTACCACATCTTTCAAATATATTTCTCCTATAATTCTATCATTATTCTTATATAGTGCCTCATGACCTCATATTTGAACAATTACAGCAAACTGCCAATAGATTTATCTTTCTCAAGTTTCTTCCCTCTCCATTCCATCATCCATTCAGTAACCAAAGTGTTTTTCTTAAGCACATATCTGACTATATAATTCTCCTATTCAATAAATTCCACTCATTTTCTACAACCTCCTGGATAAATTAGAAATGCTCTATTGGCATTCAAAGCCCTTCAGAAGCAAACCTTCTCCTATCTTTCCAGTATTCTTATACCTTAATCCCTACCAGTATTTTTATTTTGTTGATAATTTCTTATTCATCCAGTTTTAACTTATTTGTAAGTAATTGTATGTTGTCTTCCCCATTAAAGTTTGAGCTCCTTGAGAGCAAGGGATTTATTTTTCCCCTTCTTTGCATCCTCAATTCCTAGGAGAGCATATGTCACATAGTAGATTGGCTGATTATTATCCATTACTCTATGATTATAAGAATCTCTGCTTTTCCTTTAGAATTTTACTTATCAACTGGGCTTTTACTACACTCAAAGGAACATGGAATAGGCTAGAAGCAAGCAAAAAATGTAATAATTCTTTATTATTGTTAACTGTGACACTTTTCCTTAAGTTAAGAAATTCATGAAATAATGTTATATGGACTATGAATCTAGTATCCAGGAAAATCCCAGGCCTATGCACAGCTCTTTCTCTTGGGTAAGTGTACTCATGTGATGATTTAAATTTCTCTGCTACTATTAGTTCAAATGGATTCTGAACCTCTGATGCAGTAAGTTTTCCAAAATGTTGTAACCATGGTTTATTGATTCCTGTTCTGTAGGATGAAGTATCTTGTAATAATGGTTTTTCATTGAATTAATCTCTGTAAAGATCATACTAATTTTAACTTCATGAGAATTGTAAACATATGCTCACAATGACATCATTCACCTGTTTTGTTTTTAAAGAAACAAAATTAGATTTCTAAAGTTGCTTTTGTTCCACTGGACATTCCAATTAGGTTTTTTAATAGATTTCCTTAACTCAATAGTTCCTCGGTTAAATTAGATTTTATTGAGTTGGTTTTCTTTCAAGTTTACTGGTAAAGATCTGTAGACTCTAGAATCAAATTTACATGCCAGACATAAAGGAACATGAAGTATTATAACTTTGTTATGCCCTTTTCACCAGCACCTCAGGTCACAGATCTAGTGTAAGTGATGCAGGGTATGATGAAGAGAAATGTGAATGTAGAACTTGTAAATTGACTTCCACCTATTCTTGAGATGTAAACTGATTAGAAGTAGAGAATTATGATTGTAACAGAAACAATTGTAATCTTAAGAGCTGCTTGGGTGGAGACCCCGCCATTCTTGATGTACCATTGATTCATTGTTTAATGCAAAATTTGTATCCTGATCTCCTTAGACTTTACCCTTTACCTAAATTTCTGGTCTAATATGAGAAAGGGATTTCACCTTTTGCCTTCTGGAAGAGAGGCATGACATAAGCTGCACTCCAGCTCAGGGTCATAGTCTTCTCTGATCATGTCCCAATCCCATGCTGCTTGGCTGTTCTTTTCTCTCTCTCTCTCTCTCTCTCTCTCTCTCTCTCTCTCTCTCTCTCTCTCTCTCTCTCTCCATCTCTCTCTCTCCCTAATCCTTCCAATGTCTTATAACCTTTTTAATAAATTTTTGTTTTATTTCTATCCTTGCTTTCTTGAGACTGAATAATGATGCCTCATAGGCAGAGCTAAACTCAAGTAGCCAGCAACTATATAATGAGTTACTAAGGGATCATGAAATTCAGAGAGAGGGAAAAAAAAGAACTATAACATTACTTTTTAAAGGGTGGGCAAATTCGGGACAAAAAATTCTGCTTTATAATTGTAGGTTGATACATAAAGAGCCAAACCTCTAATATCATAGACTATGGAATGAGGAAGAATGGACCTTTAAACAAGGGAATTACTGTTTTGTCATTTTGTATATGGTTTTAATGGTTTGTGGTAGTTAAATGCCAGATTAAATGCTGCTTAATTAAAGTATATTTGTCTAATTAAATTACCATGTAATTATATAAGAGTAATTTAAGCATAAATATCACAACATTTTCCTACCAGCTGAATACTGAGGCATCAATACGTTAAATCATTATAAGTTGCCAGCTGGATGTTCAGGGAGGGTTTTATGAAAGGAAAATATTTTCTTTTTGGAGGGAAATGGGGTTAGAAAAATCAACTGTACTCACCTGGGCACCAAAACCAATAATTATTATAGTTATAAATATATATGTATATATATACAAATATATATATACTACAAATGATGCATTGCTGCTTCTAGGCTTACAAAGTTTTATTCATTCATTTCAAAGTTTTAGTCAGTTATTAGTGACAACCAATTAGTAAGTCAATTAAGAGTATTTGCTAAGATTTTACTCTGTGTTCATCAATGCTAGAAAGTTTATTCTCTAACTGGAGGATATGGCATGTACAAATATAGAATTATAGTTTTATCAATCTAGCACTTAGAACTTGGTACACAATTGAGAGATATATTTTTTATAAATATAAAAATATATGAAAAAATCAAGGTGATTTGGAGAATATTAGAAAAGGCTTCATGTAGAAAGTAATAGTTGAGTTGAGCTATGATCTCCTTCCCTTTAGCCAATTCAAAACATTCAACTAACCAACATGTATTTAGAACAGGCTTCAGGAAAGGTTATGGTAGCTGGTAGCTAGGAATTTTCTGAGAGTTATGTAGTGTTTGTCCCTGATTATGGAAGAAGACCTTGACATCAGGGGAGGTGATGCCATGACAAGCACTTGAATTGTATTTGAATGAGGAGGTGCTGTACTAAGTCAGCAGTCTCACTTTCTCCTCCAAAGTCATATGGTCTGGTGACCAGATATAAATCAGAATGAGGGGTGATGGCTCTTGATGAAAAACATTCAGGATTAAGTGATTTGTCCAAGGTCACAGAGCTAGCAAGTGTCAAGTGTCCGAGTGCAAATTTGAACTCAAGACCTGATTCCAAGACCAGTACTCCATTACCTAGCTCCTACTCTTGGAAGTTTTTTGATCCCATGTGTGTTTTTCTTGGTATAGATAATAGAGTATTTGCTATTTCTTTCTCCAGTTCATTTTACAGATGAGGAAACTGAGGCAAACAGTTAAGTGACTCTTCCAAGTTCACACAGCTAGTAAGTATCTGAGACCAGATATTGAGCTATTAATAAAGACTATACATATATATATATATAATTATTTTATATTCAAATTCTCAAGTTTGAGACATTAAAATTATAAGCTAAATATGATCTCATTTTTTTTGGTAAGGTAATGGGGTTAAGCGACTTGACCAAGGTCATACAGTTAGGTAATTATTAAATGTCTGAGGTTGGATTTGAACTCAGGTCCTACTAGCTCCAGGGCCAGTGCTCTCTCCACTGGGCCACCTAGCCACCTAAGAAAACTTTGACTCAGAAAAGTCATTTCACAGAGTCAATTAGTTATGATAAATTTTAGTAGTAAGAATAAAATCCAGAACTATTCACTTCAATTGTATAATCTTTGCTACTAGATTATACTGTCTTGTATATTTAAAATTTTAATTTCCCATATTTCAAAAATCTACAAAAGCACTAGTCATGTAAATGGAATTGATGTTCTGTTTTTTTATGACATTATTTTTATATATTCATGTTTAGAAATCTGTTTAGGCTATAATCACAATGTTTATTAATTATTGTTAAAGTATATCAATAAAGTCACAGTACTGTCCTTTTCCCAGTTCCTATTCTATGACTGCCATCCCCTTGTGGGACTTTTCTTTTTCTATAAGACTTTGTTAATCAAATTTCTCATGAGCTAAGTGTTAATTCCAATTTTACTCCTTGGTCTCTCCTTTTTTTTTCTCTACCTCCTTCCACTCCCCCTGACCTTTTTCCTTTCTAAGAGAAGTGAATGGAAATGCATTATTTACAATTTTCTAAAAAAAACAAAGGCATTTTTTAGAGTTCTTTCTCCCTCCCTCCTTCCAGGCATTCCAGTGAAAGGTCAAGTCTAAAGACACAATCCAAAAAGATACCTCTAGGGCCTATTGATGACATTATAAAATGAGTCTTTGCAAATACTAATTGGCTTAATTATCAGGAGGTACTTTTGTTATCTTGACTGGACATTGCCCATTCTTCTGTTTCCTAATTTGATCAAAAGGAGATCATTAAATGAAATTGAAGAATGTCCAGTGCCTTGTTATATACATAGAAGTTCAAAACCCATTCATCTTTAACACTTTTAAAAGTTCAGAAAATTCCAAGAATAGAAGCTAGGTAATGGAGTACTGGTCTTGGAATCAGGTCTTGAGTTCAAATTTGCACTGGGACACTTGACACTTGCTAGCTCTGTGACCTTGGACAAATCACTTAATCCTGAATGTTTTTCATCAAGAGCCATCACCCCTCATTCTGATTTATATCTGGTCACCAGACCATATGACTTTGGAGGAGAAAGTGAGACTGCTGACTTAGTACAGCACCTCCTCATTCAAATACAATTCAAGTGCTTGTCATGGCATCACCTCCCCTGATGTCAAGGTCTTCTTCCATAATCAGGGACAAACACTACATAACTCTCAGAAAATTCCTAGCTACCAGCTGCCATAACCTTTCCTGAAGCCTGTTCTAAATACATGTTGGTTGGTTGAATGTTTTGAATGGGCTAAGGTGAAGGACATCATAGCTCAACTCAACTATTACTTTCTATATGAAGCCTTTTCTAATATTCTCCAAATCACCTTGATTTTTTCATATATTTTTATATTTATAAAAAATATATATATATATCTCAATTGTGTACCAAGTTCTAAGTGCTAGATAGATAAAACTATAATTCTATATTTGTACATGCCATATCCTCCAGTTAGAGAATAAACTTTCTAGCATTTATGAACACAGAGTAAAATCTTAGCAAATACTCTTAATTGACTTACTAATTGGTTGTCACTAATAACTGACTAAAACTTTGAAATTTTGATTAGAAGCATTGACACAATCAAAGCTTCAGATACATGATAGTACAAAAATTACTAGTATTTGTTAAATTTTTTCCTGGTAACTAGAAGTATTGCCTCAGGCTGAAAGTTGACTCGCATTGAGTAACAGACTTCTTTCCTATTATACATGCAGTTTATTCTTCTCATCTGTATGCTCTGATATCTATAGGAGACATGTCAAATGTAAATTCTACTTGTATTTATTCAAAAGCAGTGTGTGAGGAAAGCAAAAGTTGCCATCCCCATCAAAACCTAGTAACATTGATTGAGTGCCTGTTTGCACAGAGGAATGGGGTAGGTCCTTGTGATACAAGATACAAAGACTGCGTTTGCTTTCAAAGCATTTACAATCCAGTTAGAAAGAGAAGACAAGATTCTTTGACCAGGGCTTATCATAAAACAAAGAGAAATACAAAATGACTCTCAGACCTTTGAAAATGGGTTAAGGGGAAGAAAGGGGTTTCTACTTCTATAGTGACAGATTGGCAGAAAAAGGTTATCAACTCCAAAGAATCACTCCATTATGAGACCAACTGGCAGAGAATATATGCACATTAAAAATAATGGCATCCTATAGTGATGAAGAGAAGGCTGAGATCAGTTGGAGACAAACTTTTTAAATCTTTTGTTTGCATTATTAAGGGAATCTTACTCTTCCTTTATCATCTAATTTAGGGCACACCTGAGGACCCGACCTTCAACATAATTCAGATTGCAGTCTTCTGCTGGGCAGCCAGGGAGGGCAGGCACCCAAAACCACCCAAAAGAGAACCCTTCCCAAAAGGCAAATTCTCCCGTGTGGGACTTGGGTCACTCCCAGGTCACCACACCTCCCATGGACTCTGGGGGAGAATTTAAGGAGATTGAGAAAAGGACTCACTCACTTCTACCTTCCATCCTCAGGCTGAACCCTGGTCAGCGGGTCTGGCCAGTTCAATCAGCGATCCACGTAGTCTTCTCTTTAAACTCTTTATAACTTTTCTATTACTTTCTTAATATGTTATAACTTCTTTTAATAAATCTCTATTTTCTTTCCATAAACCTGCATTCCTAAGTCTGAGTTGTGATTCATCATGGGGCAGAACCGAACCCAAGAAAAAAAATCACCAACAACAATATCACCTTAACTATATATACATGCATACACACATATCTGTGTGTGCTTATCTATGTGAAAAAAAATATATATGTGCATTGGTTTTTTGAATTATTTAAATAAAATGCACTAAAATGTTGCAGTTTTTATTTAAAAACACAGCGAGTTTAAAAATTAATTTATATTTGGGGCTTCAAAGAGTGCCTGAATAGATTGTCTTTTACCATATTTTAAAAAAACTTCTAATCTCTGAACTTGGATAGTACTGTGCATCTAGGATTTTCGTTTTATTATTATAGCTTGTAATGAGATTAAGGTTATCTGTTGCAAATTTTTGAATGTCAAATTACCTTAGTTCATTAAATAAGACATGGGTTAAGTCTTAATTACCTTGCATCTCCCCAGCACTTAGTTCATTCCTTTGCAAAGAGTAAGTTCTCAATAAATAGCTGAAATAATGAATAAATGAGTGATTGACAAATGAATAGTTTAGCTTATTAATACAGTTGAAGTTCAGTACAAAACGAATATTGTGGAGTATAGGAGTATTGAGGGAACACTTCATAGAGAAGGTGACATTTAAATTGCCTATAAAAAGAAAAATGGGTTTTGATGAAGGGTAAGTGAGGTTCTTCTGAGGAAGGGATTTCAAAGCATAAGGAATGAATGTTACATTAACATGTTACACATTGAACTATATAGATCTATGTATAGCTATGTGTGTATATATTTTGGTCACCTCTGATTTTATGATCTTAGGAAGCTTCAAGGAAAGAACTTCCTTTTTCCAATGAAGATAAACAGCTTTTTCTGCATTTTATAGTCTCACAGTGCCCAGAGCATTGAGAAGTTATATTGCTTGCCCAAGATCATAGATCTAGTTTGTGTCAGAATCTTCCTGTCTCTGAAGCTTGTTCTCTATCCAAAATACTTCCAAAAGTCAAAAGGATAATGAATATACTATTTTACCTATAATTATCATTCACAGAGTGATAAAGTAGGAGACAGAGATGGAGAAGTATTCTTGGAATAGATCCTTTAAAGAGTTTTAATACTAAGCTAAAGAGACTGTTCATAAACACAGAACCATTGATAATTTAAAGTACAAAATAGCAATAAGGGAGATTAATCTAGTGGCACTATACCAGATAGATTAGAAATACCTGGAAATATATGAGGTTTCTTTTTTAGGTTTTTGCAAGGCAGTGGATTTAAGTAGTTTGCCTAAGGTCACACAGCTAGGTAATTATTAAGTGTCTGAGGCCGGATTTGAACTCAGGCCCTCCAGATTCCAGGGCTGGTGCTCTATGAAATATATGCGTTTTAAGGATGCAATAATGAATTCATGGAAAAAAGGGGAATGATTCTTTCATCCTCATTTAATCATATATCTAAGAAGTCTCATTCAGCAATTAAATTATCTATTAGTGCTGAAGCTACTTCCTATTGACATGCAACACTGTATAACTTTATTTTTGGAATTCCACTCCTCTCAGCAACTCCTTTCTCTTTAGAAGTCAAAAACATTTATTAATTACCATTTGGGCTACAGTGAAAGGCTGCTGAACTTGGTAGACTTTAGTTTGCTTTACTGGAGCTGGCCTGCCTCAGAGGACTCTATGAAAAATTCTTAAACATGAAATTCAGCATAAAGAAATACATTTGTTTGGCTTAGTGTCTATGATCATTTATTTATCATTCAATAGAAAAGTGTGAAATAGAAGTCCTTCACATCAAGCAGGTCCCAGAGAATAGAACTAAAGGATAAAATTCAAATTAGGTAAACTTTATGTTTGATTTAAGGAAAACTTTCTCTGAATTAGAGTATTTCAGAACAGGAGTGTACTATGTCGAAGTAAGGGTTTTTTGCCTCTTTGGTGTTCTTGATTCAGAGGCTGAATGACAACTTCTTTTAAGGGGGGAGTGGGGGTTCCTCTCAGTTATGAGCTAGACTAAACTTGCATTTTGATATTTTTGTGATTTATGTCACCTCATTATAACCCATTACTATATATCATAATAATATATTCTCCTTATGCTAATAGATAGTAAACTTCATGAGGGCAGGTACTAGTTTATTTAAACTTTTTATTCCCTTCAATATTTGGCATTTTATTGTATACTATGAGTCCTAAAACTGTGAGAAACTTAAAAACATAGGGTTAACTCCTCAAATGATAAATGATCAAAGGATATGAACAGTTTTCAGATGAAGAAATTAAAGCTATATATACTCATATGAAAAAATACTCCAAATCACTATTGATTAGAGAAATGCAAATTAAAACAATAATGAGGTATCATCTGACACCTATTATATTGGCCAAGATGAGAAAATGGGAAGATGATCAATATTAGAGAGGGTGTGGGAGGATTGGGACATTGATGTATTGCTGGTGGAGTTGTGAATGGATCCAACCTTTCTGGAGAGCAATATGGAATTATGCCCCCAAAATAATAAAACTGTTCATACCCTTTTACCCAGCAATTCCAATTCTAGGTTTATACCCAAAATAAAATATTAAAAATTGGAAAAATTCTACATGTTTCCAAATATTCAAAGAGTTCTTTTTTTGTAGTGGCAAAGAATTGAAAATTGAGAGGATGCCCATCAACTGGGGAATGGCTAAATAAGTTATAATACATAAATACTATGGAATATTATTGGTCTATAAGAAGTCATAAATGGTCAGACTCTAGAGAAGCCTAGAATGACTTACAGGATCTGATGCTGAGCGAAGAGTGCAAAACCAAGAGAACAATGAACACATTAGCAACATTATGAGATGAACAACCCTGATGGAAGCAACTCCTCTCAGCAGTCCAGAGAGCTAGAACAACTGCATTTGACTGATTATGGACTATATTATCCCCAACCAGAGGCAGAAACATAAAACAAAACAAAGCACAGAGAAAAAAAAATCAACATTCCAAATCTGATGAACACTTTATAAAAATTATCTCTTATTTATCTCTTTCCCTCAATCCTAATTCCTCATGCCAAAAATTACTAATTTGTAAAGATGTTTAATAAAATATTTATATAAAAAAGCTAACCTGACTGCTCTCTTCTGAGGGGAGGGGAGTGGGAAGGGAGGGTGGAAGGAAATTTTGTATCTTGAAAATATGTATATGGATGAAAATAAATAAATAAATTTTTGAAAAGAAAAAATCATAGGGTTAAAATAACATACAGAATCAAATAAATTAGGCATGAAGTTTTATTCTCTGGGATTTACCAAACAAAACCCATAGATAATAGAGACCATCCCAAGATGTTCACAAGGCATTAGGAAAGCAAGTGGATTCTTATATCATTTGGGAAATGGGAAAAACCTTTAACATCTTTATCGACCTGTGCATAGGAATTTTCAAAATATCTCTAACTAAACTGATCTAGAAAGATTAGCATTTTTGTATCTCTTCCTGAATTTTTTTTTGTCTCTTGAGCATTCTTCTCCTAGATTTTCTTGTTTAAAACAGAGAGCAAAATTTTTAACTGGTGAGGCAAGGTGACCTGATATCAAGCCTAGTATTCTCTAAAGGAAATCTCTTTTAGTCTTCTATCACAATATAGTTATGAGAAATTATTATTGCTTTCACAGCAATTCATGTTTTTAAAATTGATTTCATTGATAAATTTATCAAGAATTTACTATGAACCTAATTAAAAGAGGGGGAAAACCGTTTAATACTCATTCTTCCTTTTGGACCTGAACAGATAAACTTTCAAATTCAAACTTTTGTTTGGCTTTTGTTGGAATTCTATTAATACATTGAATAGTGTATATTTTATATATCTTAATACCTTTGTCCAAATATAACCTCTAGCTAGGAGGAAAGAACCTTATCCAGCTTCTATTTGAGAAAAATTTCTATTTTTAAAATTTCCTGATCAAATTCAGTCTATTAACTTGGTCTCCTTAATATTCTCTCAACTTTCATTCTTATGACTGCATGATTAACTTGGTAAAATCATCAGCAGCTATATTTTTAAGGCACAGCATAACAAAACTTGTATTATATAGTTGCTCTTACAATTTATTTTTTGTGCTAATTTTCAAATAATAGTTTTTCATTTCTATTACTAAATATTATGTTATCTTTAATTAAGGTTAATATGTTGAATTCATTGACTTTTAGAAAATGCCATCCTATTCCTGTGAGAACAAATGATATATATATATATGTCCTTTTCAATAGTGTACTTAATAACATCTTTGCTCTTTGGAGCTCTCCATGTAGCTTCCCAGCAAAAGAAGGCCTAAATGAATAAAACATTTGTTTATCATTATGAGGATTGGAAAGTGACATAATTCAGATCTCAAATTTTAGTCAGTAGTCTTCAGATTAGAGGGAGGAGGAAGGAATTAGAATGAGCAGGAAGGAGCATTACAAACTATAAAGAAATAAATTTTAAAGTGTTATTTTACTCTTGACTTTACATAGGAATAGTCAGAACAAAATTAAAGAATCAAGACATAAGAGCTTCACTTAAGAAAATAATTTAGCATATAGATTTTTATATTCAATTATTATGTCCATTTTATCATAAATGAAGTCTCTAAATAATGGATTATTTTTAGACTCAAATATTTGGTCAGTCTAAATTTTAATAGTTTTTTTTAAGTATAAAGTGGGCTAAGTAAAAAAAATAAATGAATAAATAAATACAAAGCAAAGTCAAATTCCCTTCTCTCATAGATAATTACCTTCTGGTAAAAGATTTCGAAAAATAGAAACTAAAAGTAATATACACTATTAAATAGGAAATGTTCTAGAAAGCTGCAAAATAAAGTGGCATGTGAGGTATAAATGGGAAGATAATTATAGGAAAGGTTTCATAGGTGAGTAGAATTTCACATGGACTCCTGAAAATGGTCAGCAATTCATCAAGTTAATAGAATTCAGTAGGGATAAATGTAAAATCTTATGCTTGGTTTTAAAATATCAACGACACAAGAATAGGAGAAGGGCAGTTTATCAGGGGAAAAATATCTAAGGATTTTAATAGACTACAGGCTAATTAAGAAATAGAATTATAATTTGTCTGTCCACCAAATTTATGCAAACTTGTTCTGATTAAGAGAAGCATAGTTTTTTTTGTATGAATAATGAAGTTATAGTCCTTCTCTGCCTTGGTCAGACCCCATTCAGAAGACTTAAAGACACAGTTTAAGGAGAATATTAAGTGAGAGACCAGCTTATTCAGAGAACACTTAGGATAATAGCATATTAGATACAGTAGAAACAAGTAGTAATCATAAGCCTATAAGAAAAAAATAAGAGGAAACAGGATAACTGTGTTTAAGCACGAGAAGTCCTTTTTATGGCGAAGTGGAATTAAATTGGTTCTGCTTGACCTTAGAGGGCAGAACCAGGAGTAAAGTATAGCTGCTGGAAAAAGGCAGATTTAGACTTGGCTGAAGAAAGTGAACAAAAAACCCAAACAAAACCCCAAATTTTTTAACCATTATAGCTTTCCAAAAGTAAACTCAGATTTCTCAGGAGATAGGGACTTCTCTCTCTTTGAAGATTTGTTTCAAACAAAAACTAGATAACCACTTGCCAAGTTAATTTATGGTAGGAATTCCTTTCTCTTATGGGTTGAAATAAAAGTTCCTTTCCAACTCTCTTTGCATAGGCAAAAGGAATTTAATGAACACAGCACAGAAATAGAAGCACATAAAGAATGATCAGTTCAATTTGACAGGAACATAGAATACTTTGAAGAAAGTAAGGTCAAATAAGGTTGATAAGGTAGTTGAGGGCCATATTGTCATGAATCTTTAATGTCAACAAAAGCTTTTGTACTAAGCAGGTAATGAAGAGTTTTTGAGGAGAGACATAACCCAATTGATGCTCAGGAAAGATCATTGTGTTAGTCTTTGTGGTTTCCAATAGATGGGGTAGAACCTTCCTTCTTCATCACTTTAATCCAATCCCTGATTTTCTCAATGTTCAATTCAGGTGCTATAAATTTTGATAAGCTTTTACTGAGTAACTGTGTGCTAAATGCGCCCTCTCTAATTCAAATTATTATAAATAAAAGGGATAAAAAATGGACTGGTGATTTTATTTGTATAAAAAACTCCCAGGTGAAGTGAGGAAATTTCTTCTACTAATATACATCATCATTTCTTCAATTCTTTAAAATAACAAATTAATAAATAATAAATATAAATAAACAAATAGTTATTTTTCAAATAGCAAAAATCTTCCTTCTTGCCATCCTAACTCATCCTACCCCCAAGTGAGTATAAAAAAAAGCTGTCACAAATATGTATAGTCAAACAAAACAAATTTCCTTGTTGGCCATGTCTATTAAAGTGTATAAATATATATATATATATACACATATATATATATGTATATATATATACACATATATATGTATATATATGTATATATATATATATATATAGCAAATCTACAGACATATATGCAGATATATTTATATGCATCTATCTGTATGTCTCATTCTGTATGCTGATACAAATCTTTATCAGATGAGTAGTATAGCATGTTTCATTATTAATAGTGTGTTATCACAAATGGTTATGAAGATTATCAGAATCCCTAAGTCTCTTGAAGTTCTTTGTTGTTGGATATTATAATGTTTTTTATATTAATTGTTCCCTTAGTTTTTTTTCACTTCACTCTACATAGGATTATATATGTATCCCCAGATTCTCTGAAATTATCTCCTTTATCACTTTTTATGGCAAAACACTATTCCATTATATTTATATAGCATAATTTGTTCAGTTATTTCTCAATAGGTGGGCATGCCTTGGATTCTAATTGTCATCTCAAAAAAAGAATTATAAATATTTTTATATATCCTTAGAAACTTTTGTAAATGATAAAGCCAGACATGAAGGCCAGGTATAATTTATATTTCTTTTCCCATAACATTTTATAGCAGTACCTTATAGAACAGTAGATGAACAACAAATGACAAATGAAGAAATTAAATATGATTAAAAACCTGAATTGCTTTTCTACTTCTATTCAAATATACGAAAAACTCCAATATGTAAGAAACTGATTAAACTGATGCTTTCAGTTTTACTGTCATTGAAGAAGAAACAAATTTAAACAGGAGGGGAAACTACAGGGAAAGACTTCGTACAAGAATGTACTTCCAAGAAAGTTAAATAATATTATTTTTTAAATATTTAAAAGTAGAATATGTTAATGAAGTTAAAATAATCTATAATCAAGGTATTAACAATAACAATAATTAATAACAATAACAATATGATATTTTAAATATGATTTTTTAAAGTCTGCAAAGTGTCAAGGTGTGTGCTATTATTTTCTCCATTTTACATTTAACTAGGTGTACATAATGGCCAAATGACATGTCCACTGTCTCACAACTGAGTATTAAACTAGAATGTCTGTCACTATCTCTTTTAGTTTTATGATTCTATCATTCAAATCCAATTATTATCAATAAAAAAATTCACTATTAGACCAACATCATTTATTTCCTTAAAAAAAATTCAAACACTTAAACATTTATTTTGCACACAAGATGCAAATTTAATATGTGTCAGTGATGGCACAAATCTTCCCAAATGTTATTATAGAAATAAAACATCAGGGACAAATTATGAAAATATATAAAAAGAAGCAAAGTCATAATGCTGAAACCTTCACTCTTATGAAATATTTTAATGTAACATTTTTTAATGGCTCAGGCCCAAAGGGACAATAAAGAAAGAGATTATATAGTTTTATGCATGTCCTAGAATAAGAATTGGTATGCCTACCAAACACTCCATTTCAATAGGTTATATATTTCTCATGACTGTCAGGAAAGTCATTGATTCTGTGACTTAATTTTTTATACATTCATACTTGGGGATTTTTACATATGATGTAAGATGAGTAAATTGGGAGATGGAACATTTATCCAACTTTATTGAAAAGTGGAAGATATGTGCCACTGATATTACAAAGGAAACTATCAGAGAATTATAACCAAAGAAGATTCAAATGACCAGAGGAGGAAAATTCCTATGAGGGAGCTGGAAAAAAAAGAATAGATATGCAAAATCATAATCATGTCACACCCTATAATGCAGTATATTAGGATGATTATGAAATCCTGACTTTTTTTTTAATAAAGTAAATGTCATTAGATTACATATAAATTGACCAGAACTGCAATTCAATAAAAGGCATTACTACTGAAGTTTTTTTTTTGTTTTGTTTTTGCAAGGCAAATGGGGTTAAATGGCTTGCCTAAGGCCACACAGCTAGGTAATTATTAAATGTCTGAGACCGGATTTGAACCCAGGTACTCCTGACTCCAGGGTCAGTGCTTTATCCACTATGCCACCTAGCCACCCCTGAACTTTCTTTTTAAAAAGATTGTTATCTCTCATTATTTACCAACAGCTATCCTTATTTCATGACATTCAAAATCAGGGCATGGAAGTTATCCATGCTAATTGTTAAACAGATTTAAAATTACCTTCTATAGTATCTTCTACATTCAAAGTTATGAAGCACTTTAGATTCTATCTTCACAGTATTTCTTATATGCATTCCTTTTTCTCCTCTGAATACTACCACTCTGCCTTCAACTTTTATCACTTCTTATATTTGTATTATTTCAATAAATCTTCTGCCAAAGTCCTCTCTATATTCTGAACAATCCTCTATTCTGTCAAATTAATCTTCTTAAAGTTCTGATCTATGTCAAAACTTTATTCAATGAAATTCAATTGCTCCCTATCACCTCCTTGACCAAGCATAAGCTTCTCTGTTTAGTTTTTAAAGATCTTTATAATTTAACCCCTTATATCTTTCCTCCCTCCACTATTTCCTTGATGTTTCTTTTCTTAGAACTTTATATTCTGACTTCAGAAATCTTCCCTTGTTGACCATATTCTTGGAATTTTCTCCTTTTTTCTTAATCTCTGTCCTCTGGTTTCCCTCATTTCATCTGGTCCCAGTTAAAATCTCATGTTCTTCAAGATGTTTTCCATGATCCTCCCTAATGTTATTTTCTTCTGTCCTCTGAGATTAACACCAAATGATCTTATGAATGTCTTGATTAGATCTAGTTGCTTGCATGTCATCTACCACCCCCTTAACTCTGAATTCCTTGAGGGAAGGAGCTATATTTTTTCTTCATCATCTTTTTTCTTCTTCTTCCTCTTCACTCTTTTCTTTTTCCTCTCCTCCTCCTCCTCCTCCTCCTCCTCCTCCTCCTCCTCTTCCTTCTTCCTTCTTCCTTCTTCTTCTTTTCTTCTTCTTACACCATTTTTTACATTTCATGGATTTAGCAGAATATCTAACACCAAAGTTGTAGGAAATAAATGCTCTTTGAAAATACTAATACATTAATGGTGAATGCAAATAACAGGATAGAAAATTCCAAATTAGGTAGTTATTATTTTAAACAAAGGTACCAGAAGACTAAGTTCATAGTTATAGTTTTAATGTAAGAAGCGACCTTAAATATTATCTAATTCAACTTTGTACATTTAGTATTGAGGAACTGATATATAGTTCACTTATATTATGTTAAAAGTTACCGTAAAATTGTGTCTATCCTCTTAAGAATTATGAATATTGAATAGCTAAGCAGGTTGTTTGATATAATGCTAAATAATGACTTTGATTATTTATTAAAACCTTACAAATTATTTACATTCAAACTGATTAGTAAGCTTAACTCCCTCATTATCAAGGAATATATTTGTGTAATTATATGCTGATAAGCATAAATATTCCCTGCATTTTGTGTTTTACTAGAAAATCAAGTATTTAAACATGATTTAATTAAATCATAGTGAGAATATTATGATAAATATTGGGGAAATATGCACAAATTAATTAAATATTTCATATTTTATCTCCAATTTCCCTCATTTTTGTCTTAATTTCCAACTGTGCATTCCATTTCATCACCAATATTTCCTATATCAAAGTTGATATGTTTCCAAGCTAAACAAAGTTTTTCCTTCTTTGAAAAAATAAAATATCGATTGTGAAAAAAAAAGATCTATTGTTTTGGCTGTGTCTTAGTGGTTGAGCAAAACAATATTGCCTACAAAATAAAGCTAAAATTTCTCAGTTCTATAGAACTATCACTATATTTCTTTTTGTAATATCAATCTCTCTCCCCTTTACTAGGAAACTAACTGCATTGTTATTCTAGGAAAAAAATCATTCAGCATAAACTTACCCCACAAAGTCTCCATATTTGAAATTAGAGGCATAATTATATATTACTCAACCACTAAGACACAACCAAAACAATAGATTTTCTCTTATTTTTCCAAGTATACTATTATGAAAGTTTTTCAACATTCACCCACATGCATATATATTTATATTACACAATTTCCTTCCACCCTCCTTGACCACATCCTTCCCTCAGCAGCAAACAGCCTGGTGAACATTGTACATACACATTTGCATTGAACATGTTTACGCATTAATCATTTTCTCTCTGAGGATTTAGAACTAAGGGAAAAGAAAAAAAAAGCATGAAATAGGAAAGAAAAACATGAAAAATATTTAAAAAGTGACCAAAGTAGTCATTCAAATTCTGTAGGTTTTCCTTTGTTTTGTTTTCTTCTTCTGAATGTAGATAGCATTGTCTGTAACAGGTCTCACAGGATTATCCTAGCTCTCTAAACTGCTGAGAGAAGTTGCAGCCATCAGAACTGATCATCTCACAATGTTTTTGATAATGTGTACAATGTTCTCTTGGTTCTGCTTTCTTCAATCAACATCAGTTTCTGTAATTCATTCCATGCTTCTCTAGAGTCCAAACATTCACAGTTTCATATAGCACAATAGTAGTCCATAACATTCATATATTATAATTTCTTTAATCATTCCTCAATTGATGGGCATCCCCTCAATTTCCAAGTCTTTTTTCTAATTCCTATTTTATTTTACTGCATACATGTTAGGAAAGTTTTTCAACATTCATCCATATGACTATATATATTTTTAAGTTACAAAATTTCCTTCCACCCTCCCTTCCCACCCCCCCTCCCCTCACGGATGAGTAATCATATTAATATTGTAGATTGGTAGAACCAAGATGGCAGCATGAAGCTAACAAGCTCCCAGAGCCTTTCCCTACCAAAGATATATAAAGTCTCTACTTTGACACTGACACTACAGATCCCACCAAGAAAAAAGGGAAGATTTAAAGAAATTTTCATTTGCATACATCTTGGAGGATCTTCAGTGAAGGTTTGTCTCTTTGGGGGAAAAGGGGAAGAAAACTCCAGGAGGCTTTTAGACACAGTGCAATCCATGTCCCAACATCTTAATTACAATAGAGGTCCCAGCAGCTGGATAGCAATAGAACAACCTCAAACAAAGTATGAACCCTGAGAGCACTGGGGTAAAAGACAGGACTGGATCTGGAACAAACTACTGTTAAGTAAGAACCCAGACATAAAGGAGGGGGGAAAACAAACCTCTGCAAAGGCAGAGTCTGGACTACATAGGCAACATCTCAGCCAACAATAGAGAATGGGGGGGGGGGACTGGGAAAGGGGAAGATAAGGGAAGAAGGGACTGATAAAAGGGAAGGAAAGTATAAATGAAAATAAACTGAAATTTAAATTTTTAGAAGATAAATCAAAGGGGGAAGGTAGCAAAATTTGTATGAGGAGGAATAAGAGAAAAGGAAAGAGATAAATATAAATGGAGAAAGATAGCATAGAGGGAAATACACAATTAGCAGTCTTAACTATAAAAGTAAATGAGATGAACTGTCTGATAAAAGGGACCTGGATAACAGAATGGATTAAAAACCAGAATCCTAGGATATCTTGTTTACAAGAAACACATTTGAAGTGGAAAGATAAACACAAGATAAAGATAAAAAGTTGGAACAAAATATGTTATGCCTCAGCTGAAGTAAAAAAGATCTGGGGAAGTAAATTCTAATTTCAGCAAAATAAAAGCAAAAATCAATCTCATTAAAAGGGATAAGAAAGGAAACTACCTCTTCTTAAAAGACACCATTTGATATGAAGCTATATCAATACTAAACAAGTATGTACCTAGTGGGTTAACTTCCAGATTCCTAGAGGAAAAGTTGAGTGAATTAAAAGAAGAAAGAGCAAAACTTTAATAATGGGAGACCTCAACTTCCCTCTCAGAACTCAATAAACCTAACAACAAAATAAATATAAGGGAAGTTAAGAAGTTGAAGGAATCTTAGAAAACATAGATATCATAGAACTCTACAGAAAATATAATGGGGACAGAAAAGAATATACCTTTTCTTGGTAGTTCATGGCACCCTCACCTAAACTGACTCTCTAGGACACAAAAATCTTAAAACCAAATACAGAAAGGCAGAAATAATAAGTACATACTTTTCAGACCATGATGCAATAAAAATTGCATGTAATAAAGGGTCAGGGAACAATAAACCAAGAACAAATTGGAAATTAAATAACTTTATCTTAAATAACAGATGGATCAAACAACAAATAAGAGAAACAATCAATAATTATATCCAAGAAAATGATAATAATGAGACATCATACCAAAATTTATGGGATACAGGCAAGGCAATTTTGAGGGGGAAACTTTATTTCCCTTACTGCCTATATGAATAAAATAGAGGAAAAAGGAGATCAATGAATTGAATATGCAACTAAAAAAGCTTGAAAAAAGAACAAATTAAACATCCCAAATTAAATAACAAACTAGAAATTCTGAAAATCAAAAGAGAGATTAATCAAATAGAAAACATAAAAACCATTGATCTCATAAATTAATCTCAGAGTTGATTTTATGAAAAAGCCAATAAAAAATAGACCAACCTCTGGTTAATCTGATTTTAAGAGAGAGAGAGAGAGAGAGAGAGAGAGAGAGAGAGAGGATAAACAAATAACCAGTATCAAAAATGAAAAGAGTGAACTAACCACTAATGAGGAAGAAACTAAAGAGATAATTTGAAACTGCTTTGCTAAACTGTATGCTAATAAATTGGACAACTGGAGTGAAATGGATGAATATTTACAAAAATACAAACTTCCCAGATTAACAGAAAAGGAAATAAATTACTTAAATAACCCCATTTCAGAAAAAGAAATTGAAGAAACTCCCTAAGAAAAACTCCCTAAGAAACTACCTAAGAAAAAGTCTCCAGGGGCAGTAGGTGGTGAATTGGGTAGAGCACTGGCCCTGGAATGAGGAGAACCTGAGTTCAAATCCAGCCTCAGGCACTCAATAATTACCTAGTGGTGTGACCTTGGGCAAGTCACTTAACCCTGCTGCTTTGCAAAAAAACAAAAACAAAACAAAAAAAGTCCAAATGGATTCACTAGTGAATTCAACCAGACATTTAAGGAACAATTAATTCTTATTGTACATAAACTATTTTTAAAAATAGGAGAGGAAGAGTTCTACTAAACTCCTTTTATGATACTAATATGGTGCTGATACCTAAACCAAGAAGAACCAAAAGAAACAAAGAAAATTATAGCCCAATCTTCCTAATGAATATTGATGCAAAAACTCTTAAATAAAATTTTAGTAATGAGACTACAGAAAGTTATCACTAAGTTAATACACCATGATCTCGTTGGATTTATACTGGACAGGCAGGGGCAGTTCAACATTAGGAAAACATGCAACATAAACATATCAACAGTAAAACCAACAGAAATCATATGGTTATCACAATAACTGCTGAAAAAACCTTTGATAAAACAAACATCCATTTCTATTAAAAACACTAGAAAGTAAAGGAATAAAGAAGTTTTCCTTAAAATAATAAATTGCATCTATCTAAAAGCAGCACCAAATATTATATTTAATCAGAATAAACTCAGAGCATTTCCAGTAAATTCAGGGGTGAAACAAGGATGCCCACTATCACCTTTACTATTCAATATAGTATTAGAAACACTAGCAAAGCAATAAGTGAAGAAAAAGAAAGTGAAGGAAGGGAAGGCAATGAGAAAGCAAAACTTTCACTCTTTTCAGGTGATATGATGGTATACCTAGAGAACCCAAGAGCATCATCTAAAAAGCTCCTTGAAACATGTAACAAATTCAGAAAAGTAGCAGGATATAAAATAAACCCACATCAAAAAGGACAAGAAAAAATAATGTAAAGGAAAGTGGCCTAGCTCTACCAGATCTAAAACTATACTACAAAGCAGCAGTCATTAAAACTGCCTGGTACTGATTAAAAAATAGAGTAATAGTTCATTGGATTAGGATAGGTTCAAAAGAAAACACAGTAAAGGACTACAGCAATCTACTATGACAAAACCAAAGACATCAGCCTCTGGGAAAAAACTCACTATTTGACAAAAATTGTTGGTGAAAACTGGAATATAGCATGGTGAAAACTAGGCATAGGTCCACATCACACTCTATACCAAAATAAGGTCAAAATGGGTATAGGATTTAGACATAAAGAGTGATATCATAAATAAATTAATAGATCAAAAATATTCTATCCATCTGTTCTATGGAAAAGGGTTAAATTTATAACAAACAAGAATTAAAATACATTATAAACTGCAAAATGAATGATTTTTACTATATTAAATTAAAAAGTTTTGCACTAATACAATCAAAATTGCCAAAATTAGAAGAAAAACAGAAATCTGAGAAACAATCTTCACAACCAGGAGTTCTAATAAAGGTCTCATTTCTAAAATATATAAAGAGTTACATCAAATTTATAAGGTCACAATTAATTTCCCAATTGATAAATGGTCAAAGGATATGAGCAGTTTCCAAATGAAGAAATTAAAGCAATATTTAAGCATATGGAAAAATGTTCCAAATCACTATTGATTAGAGAAATGCAAATTAAAACAACAATGAGGTATCATCTCACACCTATTAGATAAGCCAAGATGAGAAAAAAAGAAGATGATAAATATTGGAAAGGGTGTGGGAGGATTGGGACATTGATGCATTGCTGGTGGAATTGTGAATGGATATAACCTTTCTGGAGAGCAATATGGAATTATGGCCAAAGAGCAATAAAATTGTTCATACCAATTGTCCCAGAAATTCCAATTCTAGGACTATATGAAGAAATTGAAAAAAGTGCTACATGTTCCAAAATATTCATAGAAGCTCTTTTTGTAGTGGCAAAGTATTGGAAATTTGCCCATCAATTGGGGAATGGCTAAATAAGTTATGGTACATGACTACTATGGAATACTATTGGTCTATAAGAAACCATAAATGGTCAGATGCTAGAGAAGCATGAAATGACTTATGGGATCTGATACTGAGCAAAGAGAGTAGAGCCAAGAGAACAGTTTACACATCAGCATTATGAGATGAGCAACCTTGATGGAATCAACTCCTTTCAGCCATCTAGAGAGCTAGGACAACTGTTTTTGACAGATTATGTATTATATTATCCCCAACCAGAGGAAAAAAAAAACAAGAGAAAACAAAGCATGCAGAAAAATAAAACACTCCTACTGAATCTGATGAACACTTTACAAAAATTATCTCTTTCCCTTAATACTAATTACTCATGTCAAAAATTACTAATTTGTAAACATGTTTAACAAAATATGTATGGAAAATGCTAACCTGACTGTTACCAACTGAGGGCAGAGGGGTGGGATGGGAGGGTGGAAGGAAACTTGGAAACTTGGAAAAATATTTGTACAAATGGATGAAAATAAATAAGATTTAAAAACAAACATAAAAATAAATTACCTTTTAAAAAATTGTACCTATACACTTGTGTTAAACATATTTACAATTAGTCATTTACAATATGAGGGATTAAGATTAAAGGAAAGAACTACATAAGAGATATTTTTTTAAAAAAAGTTAAGGTAGTTTTCATCAGATTCTGAAGGATTTTTGGTTTATTTTGGTTATTTTGTTTTGTTTTTCTTCCTGTTAATGGGGATGGCTTTGTCCATAGCCAGTCAAATAGGTTTGTCCTTACTTTCTGAATGGCTGAGAGCAGCTGCATCCATCAGGGTTGATCATCTTGCATGTTGTTGTTAATGTGTACATTGTTCTTTTGGTTCTACTCCCTTCACTCAGCATCAGGACCTGTAATTCATTCCACAATTCTCTAGAGGCTGGTTATTTATGGTTTCTTATAGAACAATAATATTCCATAATATTCATGTTATTCAGTTATTCCCCAATTGTTGGGCATACCCTCAATTTCCAATTCTTTGCCACAACAAAAAGAGCTGCTATGAATATTTTGAAACATAAAGGACTTTTTCCATTTTTTATGATTTCTTCTGGATATAGGTTTAGAAATGGAATTTTGGAGTCACAAGGTATGAACAATATTATTGCTTTTGGGGCATAATTCCACATTGCTCTCTAGAATAGTTGGATCAGTTCACAACTCCATCAACTTTGCATTAATGTGCAAATACTCCCATAATCTCTCTGATATTGATCACTTCCTCCTTTTCTCCTCTTAACAAATCTGGTAGATGTTAGGTGATACCTCATAATTGCTATAAATTGCATTTCTCTAATCAATAATGATTTGGAGCATTTTTTCATATGATTACATATACCTTTATTCTGTTAGAAGAAATTAATTCCTTCTATTAGAAATTGTCTATTCATATCCTTTGACAACTTGTCAATTGGGAATGATTTGCAATCTTATACATTTGATGCATTTCTCTATATATTTTAGAAATGAGACCTTTATCAGAACTCCTAGTTGTGAAGATTATTTCCCAGTTTTCAGCTTTTCTTCTAATTTTGGCAGCATTGATTTTATTGGTGCAAATTTTTTTTAATTTAATATAGTCAAAATCACTCACTTTGCAGTTTATAATGTATCTTATTTTTACTTTGGTCATAAATTTGTCTCCTTTCCAAAGATCTAGATGAGTATTTCTTGGTCTGTTAATATATCTAGGCTGTTGTCCTTTAAATCCTGTATCCATTTTGACATTAGTTTGGTATAGGGTGTGAGATGTGGGCTTATTCCTAGTTTTTATCATACTAATTTTCAGTTTTCCCAATAATTTTTGTCAAATAGTGAGTTCTTATCCTAGAAGCTAATGTCTTTGGCCTTGTCAAACAGGTGATTACTGTGGACAATTACTAATGTTTCTTTTGAACCTATCCTAATCCACTGATTCATTACTCTTTTTTTTTTAACCAGTACCAGGCAGTTTTGATGATTGCCCCTTTATGGTATAGTTTTACATCTGGTAGAGCTAGGCCACCTTCCCCTTGCTATTCTTGAACTTTGTTGGGTCAGGTGAATTTTGTTACTATTTTTCTAGCTAAGTACAATAGCTATTTGTTAGTTCGATTGGTATGGCACTGAATAAGTAACTTAATTTGTGCAGAATTGCCATTTTTTTATTACATTAACTCAACACCATCATGAGCAATTAACATTTTTCCAATTATTTAGATCTAACTTTATATGGGTGAGAACGGCTTTATAATTGTGTTTATATATATATAGTTTCTTTCTTGGTTTGTCTTGGGAGGGAGATAACCAAGTATTTAATGTTGTCTGTAGTTCCATTTATCTCTTGTTCTTGGGCTTTGTTTGATATGATATATATATATATATATATATATATATATATATATATATACTGATGATTTATGTTGCTTTATTTTATATCTTGCTACTTTGTTGAATTTAATTGTTTTAAGGAGTTTTTTAGATGATTTTCTTGGGTTTTCATATCATCTTCAAAGAGTGAATGCTTTGCTTCCTCATTGCCAGTTATGATTCCTTCAATTTCTTTTCCTTCTTATTGCTAAAGCTAAGATTTCTAATACTATATTGAGCAGTAAGGGTGATAATGGTCTTCCTTGATTTCACCCCTGATATTACTGGAAATAGTCCAAGTTGGGGTGGCTAGGTGGTACAGCAGATAGATCACTGACCCTGGAATCAGGAGTACCTGAGTTCAAATCCGGCCTTAGACACTTAATAATTACCTAGCTGTGTGGCCTTGGGCAAGCCATTTACCCCATTTGCCTTGCAGAAACCTAAAAAAAAATCTGAGTTTATCCCATTACACATGATATTTGTTGATGGTTTTAGAAGAAAATACTTATTATTTTAAGGAAAACTTTATTCCTAAACTTTCTAGTGTTTTTAATAGGAATGGAAGCTGTATTTTATTTTTCAACATCAGTTGAGATAATCATATGATTTCTTTTGATTTTATTATATTTTCAATTATATTTAGTGTTTTGCTAATATTGAAGCACCCATGCCTTCCTGCTATATAGCAAACCTGATCATGATGTTTACCTATTAATAATTTGCTGTAATCTCATTGACAAAATTTTATTTAAGATTTTTGCCTCAGTGCTGATTAGGGAGATTGGTCTATAATTTCCTTTGCCTGTTTTTGTTCTTCATGGTTTAGGTTTCAGTACCACATTGCTGTTCTACTAGTAATTTAGCAGAATTCTGTCTTCTATTTTTTTTAAAATAGTTTATATAGAATAGGAATTAATTGTTCCTTAAATGTTTGGTAAAATTCACTTGTCAATCCATGTGAAACTGGAGATTTTTTCCTTAGGGAGTTTATTGATTGTTTCTTCAATTTTTTTTTCTCTGTAATAGACTTGTTTAAGTATGTTATTTGCTCCCCTTGTAATTCACTTAGTTTTTCCTCTAGGAATTTGAATGCTATTACCACTAGGTGCATATAAGTTTAATAGTGATATAACTTCATTTCCTATTGTGCCTTTTAAGATGTAATTTCCTTCCTTATCTCTTTTAATGAGATCTATTTGCTTTATCTGAGATCAGAATCACTGCCCCTGAATTTTTTCATTTCAGCTGAAGCACAATTTATTTTGCTCCATCCTTTTACCTTTACCCTGTGTATATCTCTCTGTTTCATATTGTTTCTTGTAAACATGTTGCAGGATTTGGGTTTTGAATTCATTCTGCTAACTGCTTCTGTTTTGTGGCATAGTTCATTCCATTCACATTTATAGTTAAGATTAATTATTCTATATTTTCCTCCATGCTATCTTTCCCCATTCATATTTTTCTCAATCCTTTCCTTCTCACCAGAGGTTTTCTCCCTATAACTTTTCTTTTAAGATTTAATTTTCAGTTTATTTTCACTTATACCTTCACCTTCCCTTTTATCAGTCCCTTCTTCCTTTATCTTTTCTTTCCCCTAGCCCAGTCCTTTCACTGAAGAGGATAGATTTTTTAAACCCAAGTGGGACTGTATCTTATTCCCTCTCTGTATCAAATCTATTAAATATAATTTAGTCAGTGTTCTCACCCTCCCTTCTTTACCTTTAAAATTATAAATCTTTGTGCCTTTTCAACTTATCACTCAATTGCTATTAATCAGATATCCTCTATAACAGCTTGGTTAACTGAGTGCTTGATAAACTCAAAGTGTTATCTAAGTAGCATCACAGATTGATTGATTGATTATTTGATAAGCACCATTGCCTCAAAGTCACTAAGTACCCTGCCCTCTTCTGTCTCATTACAAGTATACTTTTCAGGGTGGCTAGGTGGTGCAGTGGATAGAGCGTGGCCTTGGAGTCAGGAATACCTGGGTTCAAATTCAGCCTCAGACACTTAATAATAATTACCTAGCTGTGTGGCCTTGGGCAAGCCACTTAAGTCCATTTGCCTTGCAAAACCTTAAAAAAAAGTACACTTTTTAAGATTCTTGAAATACCACAAATTATAATCATTTTTTTATCTTACCCCCTTTTCAAGTACCCCCAAGGACACACAAAGAAGCCAACGTATCATCCAAACCCAATTCATTTCTCCCCTCAAGCATATTTCTCCCCCCCCACCATGGTATTTAACCCCTTGTTAAATAAAGTATGGCTTAAGTCCATGGTGGATTTAATTAACTATAAAGAAAAACAAAGGGTCTAAGTATTGGGGCCCCCTAATGTCTCACATAAGAACTTTACAATTGATTGCAAGTCATGAGAGACATTATTCAAACTGCCTAGCTTATGGTGCCTTCCTCAGTGAAAGTTCTATACTTGGTAAGTGCAACAGAATTAAAGGAGGCCAAAGGAAACTGAGACACTTAAGTTTAAACACCCCTGCTTTTCATCAGGGCTTTTTGTCTCAAACATAGTGATGTAATCTTGGACCTTTTCAATGGAGAGACAACACCCAATACCCATATCCTCTAAATCCAATCTCTGCAATTATATTCCACCCTTTAATTATCCAAAGGGAAGTACAATTCTAAAGAGTTATAAGTGTTATATCTCCCCTTTTAGGGTTATATTCAATTTGATGGTCTTGACTGATATTTCTTTTGTCTTTCTTTTCATTTTTCTTTTGCATCTCCTGAGTTGTGTTTTGGCAATTGAATTTTCTGTTCAGTTCTGGTCTTTTTTTCAGGAAATTTTGGAAATCTTCTATGTTGTTGAACAACCATCTTTTTCCCTTCTTCACTTATAGTGCTTTGAGGATGAGTAGACATTCTCTATAGTCACTTCTAAAATCATTCCTCTAATGTCATTCCTAAATATCTTTTTCTTTTTTAGAAAGATCCATTAAATCCGTCTGAAACAAGTTCAATTTAGTCTTCTTATTATTTATTAACTTCCAGATCTTGCACTAAGATGAGATATTTAGGGAGCTTAAATTTTTTTCTCCGTTCTATCTCCTGCAATTATCTCTAGTGTTTATGATATTCAATTAATGACCCTTCAAGAAGTCATTTTATCTCAATTTCTCACCCTTAACTTTAACAATTTCCTTTATATTCCCCCCCATTTCATATTCCCTATTTTGATCTTTACCATGTTTCAAATTTGGAACACTTTCAGTAGTCTGAGATTTGAAGTGGAAAGATTCAGATTAGAGTCAAAAGACCTAATTTCAAATATCAACTCTGATGCATATAACTTGTGTGATCCTTGGCAGGTAATTTCACTTTTCTGAAGTAGAGGTACTTTACCTCATGAAATGATTAAACTATTGTTACAAGATCCTTTTGCACTCTAAGGACGAGACAAAAAAAGGATGTGTTGTGAAAATATTTAAATTTCTGTGGAGAAAATATGTAGAGGACACTTTTAGCTTAATTTGTTTTCTTCATCACTTTTTAAATAAAAGAAATACATGCACATTTTACCTTAAGGGAAATAATTCCTGTGTAAGAGATATAAACGATGTAATCCTTTACTGCTTGCACTATGATGATATATCATATCATATTTTCATGCTTGTATATTTATATTAATTTCTGGTTCTTCTCCCTGCCTCAAGTTTCTCTTCACTGTAATCTGTTCTCTCTGCAACTATCAACGTGATTTTGGTAAAATGCAGGTCTGACCATATCACTCTTCCCCTTCCCTTCCCTTCCCTCTAACTTAATGGCTCCATATTACTTCTAGGATTACATATTAAATACTCTCTCCGACATTTTAAGACCCTCATTCTGATCCATCTTACATTTCTAGTCTTATAGCATTCTTCTCCATGTCATTTATAATCCATTCCTGGGACTCTTGGTTTCATTTGTTAATAAGGGGCAATTGGTAAGTGAATGATGTTGATAATTACAAAGAAGGTTGTTGTCCCCTCCACAGAGATTACTCCTCTCAGTAATTAATGAAAGGTATAAGTTTAAAGCAGGTGTGGTGAACAAGGAGGTCTTAGTTGGTCTCCTCCACAGGAATTATTTCCCTTAGACTGCAGGTTAGAAGCAGGACTTTTGATCCTGTGGGAGAACTATTATTCTCAGTGCTCTTGGTTTTAGGCTTCTTCAGTCTGTGGAGTGGCACAATTAATGTAAAAAAACCTACTCTCAACAATTATACATTCTGTTGGGGGAAGTATGTTAAATATATGAGAATATAAAGAATATACATAAAGTCAACAAATAAAAATTAGTCATATACATTGTAATTGTTTAGAGAAATATTTATATTTGTAGATGCTTGTCAAGTTTGTCATCATAAAAAAATAAAATAAGAATAAGATAGAAGATTAATGAGAATAAATGAAAAAATTAGGATTAAAGATTGAAGTCACAGTTTAGAGTTGCTCATTTAAATAACTCAAGTGAAAGGCATGTTTCTCTTCCTTTGCAAAAATATAAATTAAAAAAATCAATAAAATAAGAAATAGAAAATAATTCATTCATCTCAGAGAAAGCAATAATCAAGGTCAACTGGTATTACTTCCTTCAAAAAAAGCAGATGGTTCAGTTCAAATCATAGGTCAATTTTTGCCCAAAATTTAAACTAAGAAATATACTCAGTTTCTCCTAAATAAAGACAAGGGATGTTTTCTATGAAATGAATAGAGTTCTTGCTTTAAAACATTACAATCATCATAATATGAAATGAAAATAAATTTATAATCAAGAGTAAGTATGATAAATAAATATATTATCAACAAAAAAAAGTTTAGAATAATAGTTAGGACCAAGAGAGCAATCATTAAGAATCTTAGAGAAACTTTAGATATAATAGAAGTTATTTTAAATTAGGAACAAGTTCATATTTATTTTTGTATCTTCAGCACAATGTCTTATATACAATGAACTTTGTAAGCACTTATGGAAATGAATAATTGAATTGAATATAGACTAATTCCCACACTTTATAGAAGAAATGATATGTCATGACAGGGTAGAATTTATATCAAGTTTGTAAGCCAGTTTCAATATTTTAAGGTATCAGTGCAATATATCAATATTTATATTTTCTTTTTGTTTTGAAATTAATAAAAGTATTTTTCTGCATGATAATGGTTTCTAAAATATGGTTTAGTAATAATAATTTTGAAGAATAATCATGCTATAAACACAATTAAAAAGACATCAATTCATGAGTTAAAATATTATGAGTTAAATAGAAAATCTCTATACAAAATGATAATCTTATATATACTTGAAATTACAACATAATCAAGGAAATATTCTTTTTTCAAGGAAATATTCAAAGCTTTTCCTACTAAAATATACATATAAATCTTTTTCTACTTCTATTCACATAGTATTAGAAATGCTATCAGTAAGTAGAAGACAAGAAACATAATAGGATCATGAGTTTGAAGCTGGGTAGGACCTTGGAGATTATCTAGTGCAATGCCCTTATTGTACAGATGAGGAAATTAAAAGGA
Organism: Macrotis lagotis; assembly: GCF_037893015.1. NCBI lineage: Eukaryota > Metazoa > Chordata > Mammalia > Peramelemorphia > Peramelidae > Macrotis > Macrotis lagotis. Next base: position 89,933,331 of record NC_133659.1, read on the forward strand.
TTAATGGAAGGGATTAACATAGTCAATGAAAAGGTTGAAGTATTATTTTCAGGTGACAAGGCAGACTTACATGGTATTTGGTTTGCATGGAAAATAAAGTGATCTTTAAAAGAAAACCTATTTGATATACTAAATTCAGGGAAATTGCAAAATATATGATAAACTCACAAATGTCATTCAAAATTTTTTGTCTTATTCCACTAAACTGGTAAATTTATCATATTTGTTTAATATAGTGATGTTCAATGAAAGAGAGATGATGTTTAGAAAATCCATCAATAATCTTTTATTAAGGACTTTCTGTGTTCCAGACAATGTGATAAATACTGCAGATAAAAAGAATGGCAATTGACTTTGGGATAAATTAAAAATGTCTCAACTTGGAATTTAAAGACATGTAATTTGTTTCTGGATAAATTTTCTTCAGTTTTTTTTTAACCTTATTCACCTAAATAAACTCAGTTATAACCAGATCTGCTATCTGTGATCCTATTTAAATTGTGAAATTCTGATTCAGATAAGTATTTTTTTTAAAACATACTATACCTATTTGAAAGAAAAAAACCCTTTTATTTCTCTACTCTGCAGGGTTGATTAACTTGCATTTGTTAAACAAGTGGTAGATGCTAGAGAGAAATAGAAGGAGCAGATTTTACAAAACCAACATTATTTATAACAACTCAAACCCCAAGGAAATGAATGAAAGGAAAAAGATTTGAGAGAAATTTTAGGAGTTGAGAAAGAGGAACAATGTAGAACAATGTTTTATAATGCAAAACAAAAATTCTACATCTAGAAATAGACCTAACATATTTCCCCATGTATAGAATCACCTTAATTTGGGGGTCTGAAATTTGAAAAAAATGTATTACATAAAGTTATTGAACTCAAGCTTTATTCATTATAAAATTCACACAACTTCTCCTCACTGTCAAAACTCCCATCCATGAGCTTGTCCTCATCTTTGTCTGAGGAGAGGCTTTGACTGCTCTCCGGCCTGTGCTCTGGTCTGGGGTTGATCACAAGCTCTCCCTGGGTGAGTTTGGTGCATGGACACAGGCTTAGTCCATTCCATTTCCTGAAGTAACAATTGTGTCCTCCTTTGAAATCAGTAACTTCTGTTTCATCAACAATTTTTCTTGCCTCATGCTGAACCATCCTTATGGATACAAGAATTCCAATGGCCCTTTGCTTTTCAATTCCCTCTCTAACTGAGGCCATTTTGCAGACTTCCCTTCATCACCTTCTGCCAGGACCTTTTCAGTAGGATTTCTTCTGCCTATAGCCAGTCTCAAATTGTTTTCTCAGTTGCAGGAGAACCAAACAGGTTCAGTAGCAAGATTTCCATTCACTTTTGCAAACTGGATCACTTTGACCCTGAATTTAGCACTCTATGAAAATCTTTTCAGAACCATTTCTGGGTAGAACATGGCAAAACATAAACTAATATGCTTAGTAACAAATGTGAAACAATGAGTGCAAAGACAATAAGCTTAAAACAGAGGGAAATGCAAATTAAAAAATTGACAACAATGAGCACAAAAACAAGCACAAAATAGGGAGAAATTCAACTAAAAATATCTACAACCACTGTATAAGTCACTTCCAATTTTCAGACAACAAATTTTTCAAAAAATAATGTGTCTTATATATGGGGAAATATGGTACTCTAAGTATTCCAGTGAAACATTATTTCTTGGATGAAAAATCACTATAAATTTAATATTAGTAAGTTGGAGTTGGAAGGAGCCAAAAGAGACCATCCCACCATGCTCTTCTTCTTCTCTTTTTCCTGTGAGAAAACAATTGATTTTTATAGAGTCACTTAGTCAATGAATGCCAGAATAAAAATGGGAAACCAGGTGTCAAACTTCCCCTAGCATTGTATTACTCTCTTTAACAGCAGCTCTTTAAAAGCAGGTCTCTAACAGCAGGTAAAAATCTCTTTAAGAAGTGCATTTCTCTTAGGATAGTTAGAGGTTTGAGTTTAGTTGAAGAAACTGTAGTAGGGTGAAATAGGTATAGTTAGTTCTTGTCCTTATATCAAAGAAGAACAAAATGACATCACCCATGTTTGAGACAAATTACTCTGTTCCCATCTGTAAAACAGTGACTGATCAGACCAATCTGAGATCAGAATGCTCTACCACAGTCATGTACAAATTGTCCATGTGATGGGGAGGAGGAGGGAATGGGTTATTCTAAGCTCATGTGTTCCTTTGACCTACTTTAATTCTATCTTGCTCATAGAGCTCAGCTTTCTCTGATGAGGGCATCCTGTGCTGGGCAATTTTGTTCCAGTGCCTCCCATACCTTTCAATCAATTGTAAAGTTCCTAAGAGAAACCTTTGGGGTTCCCCAAGACTTAGAGTGCTTAGAATTTCTATATCTAATTAAATCAAAAATTACTTTACTACACTAGATACTTAGAATTTTGTAATTCCATAGGGGCAAAGGGGAGGAACCTACTTAGGAAGTGATTTATGCTAATCAGTACCTTAGTTAAGGAGGGTTTAAATACCAAGATTGGAGAATTATAGGGTGGGGGGGTGGGGGTAGTGCTAGAGAGAGTCTATCAGAAACTTTGGTTGGGGAGGGTTGAAATTCAATGGTTGGAGTAATATAGAGTTAGAGGGAAAGAGTATACTTAGAGGGACTGGACATTAAAATATGAAAAGATTTTTCTTAACTTGAGGTTCTGGCTACACTTGGAAGGAGTATGCTTGAGGGGTTTACAAATGACTCATGAAAGATTTTGTGTCCATGGAGGGTATTTGAAAAAGGGGTAAAGTATAAAATGATTATAATTATTATCATTCATGACCCTTGAGAAGTTTATTTTTAATGAGACATGAGAGGACAGGGTACTTAGTGAATATCATGCAATGCTGCTTAGCAGTCAATCAAAGTTTGATTGATTGTACTTTGTTAGTACTTTGAGCTTATTAATTAATCAAGGAATCAATCTTTGATTGTTCTTTGATTGATAGTACTTTTATCAGATCAGATAAAAGGAGTATAATTTGACAAAAGAGATGTAAATACAAGACAGCTTAAAGCAATAAAAACATAAAAAGAAAAAGAGTAGACAGTAGTGAATAATTAACATTAGGAGAAGAGTCACAAAGATCTATCATAGTAAAGGAAAAGGAGACAGGGTGTGAACATTCAGTAAACCCTATCCAATAAAATTAGTCCAGAGAGGAAATAACATAAATTTCCAATTGGATTTAAAAATCTATCCTACCTTACAGGGAAGTAGGAGGGAAAAGGGAAAGGAAAAGAAAGAAGGGATTAATAAAAGGGAAGCTGAAGGTGTGAGGTGCAAGACAAAAATTAAAATATCCAGGAGGAGGAATAAGAGGAAAGGAAAGAGAAAAGTACAAACAGGAAAAGATATCATGGAAAGAAATAAAGAATTAGTAATCTTAACTGCAAATGTGAATAGGATGAATTTTCCCGTATAAGACAAGCAGATAGCAAAATGGATTAAAAACCAGAATCCTACAATATACTGTTTACAAGAAACACATTTGAAGCAGAGATACACACAGCAAAATATAGTATGCTTCAGTAGAAATAAAAAAAAAATCAGAAGTAGAAATCCTGATCTCAGACAAAACAAACGTAAAAATAAATCTCATTACAAAAGGAAAAGGAAGGAAAATACATCTTCTTAAAATGCACCACAGGCAGGGAAGTTGTATCATTATTATAAATATATGCACCGAGTGGTAGAGCATCCAAATTCTTAGAGGAGACACTGAATAAGTTACAAGGAGACATAGACAGCAAAACTATAATGATGGGAGACCTCAACGTCCCTCTCTCAGAACTAGATAAATCTAACCACTAAATAAACAAGAAGAAATTAAGAAGGCTAATAAAATCTTAGAAAATTTAGGTGTGATAGATTTCTGAAGAAAACTTAATGGGAATACAAAGGAATATACTTTTTTCTCTGCAGAACATGGCACCTATAGCAAAGCTATGTACTAAGGCATAAAAACCTTACAATCAAATGCAGAAAGATAGACATAAAAAATGCATACTTTTCAGATCATGATATAATAAAGTGTCAAGGAAAGATAAACCAAAAAATAGTTGGAAACTAAATAACTTAATTTTAAAAAATGAGTAGATCAAACAACAAACCAAAGAAATCATCAATCATTTCATTCATGAAAATGATAACAATGAATTATCATAACAAAACTTATTGTATGCAGTAAAAGAAGTTTTTAGGAGAAATTTTATATCTCTAAATACTTATATGAATAAAATAGAGAAAGAAGAGATCAATGAATTGGGTATGCACCTTAAAAAGCTAGAAAAGATCAAATAAAAATCCCCAATCAAATATCAATATTGAATTTCTGAAAATTAAAGGAGACATGAATAAAACTGAAAGCAAAAAAACCACTGACCTAATAAATAAAACTAAGAGTTGGTTTCATTAAAAATAAACTAAATAAAAAGATAAACTTTTGGTTATTCTGATGGAAAAAAAAAAGACAGAGAAAACCAAATCACTCAGCATCAAAAATGAATAGGGTGAACTCATCACCAATGATGAGGAAATTAAATGGATAATTCAGAGCTATTTTGCCCAACTATATGCCAATAAATTGAATAACCAGAATGAAATGGATGAATACAAAAATACAAGCTGCCCATATTAACTGAAGAGGAAATAAGATAGTTAAATAACCCCATTTCAGAAAAAGAAATTAAAGACAGCATCAATAAAGTACCAAAGAAAAAGTCTCCAAGTCCAGATGGGTTTACAAGTTAATTCTACCAAACATATAAGGAACAATTAATTCCTATTCTACATAAACTATTTAAAAATAGTAGAAGAAAGAGATCTTCCAAATTTCTTTTATGACACTAATATGATATTGATATCTAAATCTGGAAGAATCAAAACAGACTAAGAAAAATTATAGACCAATCTCCCTAATGAACAATGATGAAAAAATCTTAAATAAAATTTTAGCACTGAGTTTATAGCAATTTATTACTAGGATACACCATGATCAGGTAGAATTTATACCAGGTAGGCAGGGATGGTTCAATATTAGGAAAACACTCAGCATAATTGAACATATCAATAAACAGAAATCAAATATTTATTTCAATGGATGCTGGAAAAGTCTTTGACAAAATACAACATTCTTTCATATTAAAAACACTAGAGAGTATAGGAATAAATGGAATTTTCCTTTAAATAATAAGCAGTATCTCTTAAAAATCATCAAGAAATATTTTATATAAAGGGCATAAATCAGGAGCATTTTCAATAAGAATAGCAGTGAAATGTTTGCCCATTATCATCATTACTATTCAATACAATATTAGAAGTGTTTGCTTTAGCAATAAGAGTAGAAAAAGAAATCGAAGGACTCAGAATTGGCAAAGAGAAAGTAAAATTATCACTCTTTGAATATATGACAGTATACTTAGAGAATTTAAGAAGATCATTTCAAAAGCTATTTGAAACAATTAAGAAATTCAACAAAGTAGCAGGATATAAACTAATCCCCCCCCCAAAAAAATCATCAGTATTTCTATCTATGAACAACAACAACAACAAAAAAAAAACCCAGGGCAAGAGATAGAAAGAGAAATTCCATTTAAAATAACTGTAGACAACATTAAATACTTGGGAATCTACCTCCCAAAACAAACCCAGAACTCTAGAAACAATTACAAAGTACTTTTCACTCAAATAAAGTCAGTTCAGAATAATAGCAAAAATGTCAATTTCTTATGGTTAGGTCTAGTTACTATAATAAAAGTGGCAATTCTATCCAAATTAAATTGCTTATTCAGTGACATACAATCAAAGTATTTTACCAAGCTAGAAAAATAAAGTAACAAAATTCATCTGGATACCAACAAAAGGCAAGAATATCAAGGAAACTGAAGTTTAAAAAATGTTAAGTAAGGTGCCCTAGCTCTATTAGATCTAAAGCTATAGTATAAAATGGGAATCTCCAAACTGCTTAGTACCAGTTATGAAATAAAGGGTCCAGTGGTTTAGGACAGGTTCAAAAGAAACTGTAATCTACAATGTGACAAAATCAAAAACATTAGTTTTTGGGAAAAGAACAAGCTATTTGATAAAAATTGTTGGAAAAACTGGAAAATAGTATAGCAATAACTAGGCATAGATCTGCATCTCACAATCTATACCAAAATAATTTCACAATGGATACAGAATTTAGACATAAAGGGAGATACCATAAACCAATTCTTAGATTTAGAAATACCCTAACTGTCAAATCTATGGAAAGAAGACAAATTTATGATCAAAGAATAAATAGAATACATTACAAATTGCAAAATGGATGATTTTAATTATATTAAATTAAAAAGTTTTGCATAAATAAAATCAATGCAGCCTAGATTAGAAGCAAAACAGAAATCTGGGGAAGAATTTTCACAGCTAAGGCTTCTGATAAAGGTCTTGTTTCTAAAACAGAGAATTGAATTAAATTTATCATTCCCCAAATGGCCAAAGGATATGAACAGGCAATTTTCAAATGGAGGAAAAATGCTGCTAATCATTATTGATTAGAGAAATGCAAATTAAAACAACTATGAGGTATTACCTCAAACTTATCAGATTGATAAGATGAGAAAAAGGGAAAAAGATCAATGTTGGAATAGGTTGGGAAGGATTGGGACATTAATACATTGTTGATGGTGTTACAAACTGATCCAACCATTCTGGAGAGTAATATGGAACTATGCCCAAAGAGCAATTAAACTGATCATACCCTTTGACCTATCAAAATCAATACTTTTTCTATATCCAGAAGAAATCATAAAAAATGGCAAAAGTCCTACATGCTCCAAAATATTTATAAGAGCCCTTTTTTTGTCATGGCAAAGAATTAGAAATTGAGGAGATGTGCATCAATTGAGGAATGATTGAACAAGTTATGGAATATGAATATTACGAAGGACTATTGTTCAATGAGAAACCATGAATGGTCGGCCTCTAGAGAAGCATGGAGTTAATTACAGGAACTGATATTGAGAAATGGGAGCAGAACCAAGAGAACCTTGTACACATTAGTAACAACACTGTGAGTTGATCAACCTGGATGGATGCAACTTAACTCAATAGTCCAGAGAACTAGGATAACTCTGGGACACCTGTTATGAACAATTCTAACCCTATTCAGAAGAAGAAAAACAAAACAAAACAATGTCAACAGCTATAGAATCTGATTATTTTTTTGTTTTTTGGGTTTTTTTTTTGTAAGGCAGTGGGGTTAAGTGACTTGCCCAAGGCCACACAGCTAGGCAATTATTAAGTGTCTGAGACCAGATTTGAATCCAGGTACTCCTGACTCCAGGGCTGATGCTTTACCCACTGCACCATCTAGCTGCCCCAACTATAGAATCTGAATGATTACTATATTCACTTTTCTAAAAATTTTTCATAAGTTTTTTTCTTCCTATTTCATGGTTTTCTTTCTTTTCCCTTAGACCTAAATCCTCATACAGAAAATGACTAATCTGTAAACATGTTAAACACAAATATATATGCACACTTATTACTGGATTGTTCACCACTGGGGGTAGGTGAGTGGGAAGAGAGGGTGGAAGGAAATTATATAGCTTATATATGCTTATGCATGGGAATATATGTTGAAAAGCTTTCATAACATGTAACTGGGAAAATAAAATAAAATATCAACTGGAAAACATAAAATAGAATGGCACTTTTAATCAGGTTTCTCTGTGTCCAATGCAGAAAGCTGAAATTTACATTCCTTACTCTTTTTTAATGATCATCTGCACAACAGCATTTTTTTTTCTTTTAGGTTTTTGCAAGGTAAATGGGGTAAAGTGGCTTGCCCAAGGCCACTCAGCTAGGTAAAGTATCTGAGGCCAAATTTGAACTCGGGTCCTCCTGACTCCAGGGCCAGTGCTCTATCCACTGCTCCACCTAGCTACCCAAGCAACGGCATTTCCTGAGTGTCCAAAGTAATGTTCATTTTGTTTATAGGTGAAGAAAAATAGACAGAACCATGTTTGTAAGATTTATTCATTCATTTCTTAAAATTCATTATACCTTTGATGAAATACTTTATTTTATTTCTCCCAATTTTGTTACTTCAGTAAACAAACATAAGGTAAAGAGGAAAAGTGCCAAACAACCAGGGGATGGCAAGTTGTCATTTGTTTCTGCTTTGTGTTATGCCCCAAATGCCCTGAGATATTATGAGTGCACTGGTGTTCCCTAAATAGTGAAACCTGGGACACAATGAACCAATAGAAATATGGAGTTCAAGGGTTGTCTAATAGCCAACTTGGAAGTCATGGAAGTAGAGGGAAAAAAGAGAATAGGTAGAATGATTTTTGGTTCTCCATATGTTCCAAAAAAGTTACTCCCTAATTCTATGTTTGCTTACTCTGAGTAATATAACATATTCTATTGTATACTCTTTTTGTGTTCTTATTTGAGTATTAAATGCACAAAATATTAAACCAACTTTAGATATATCTTTTGTATACTGAAAATGGTCATTTAAGTAGAGAAAACCTTTCCTTTTAATTAAAACTAAAGATAAAGAAGGAAAGAAGAAAAACCAAATTACCAGGATCAAACATGAAATTGATAAATTCAGTACCAATGAGGAAAAAATTAAAGTAATAATTTAAAGATATTTTATCCAACTGTATGCCAATATGTTTGACAATATAAGCGGAATGAATAGACATTTACAAAAAAAAATTTCCCCAAAGCAGAGTAAACAAAAGACAAATAACCCCATTTCAGGAAAAGAAATTTAACTATCAATATACTCTTTAAGAAAAAAATCTACAGGGTCAGATGTATTTACAAGTGAATTCTACCAAACATTTAAAGAACAATTGATTTCAAATTCTATATAAACTATTTGAAAAAATAGGTGAAGAAGGATTTCTGCCAAATTCCTTTTATGACACCAACATGGTGCTGATACCTAAAACAATTTCCCTCATTGAATATAAATACTAAATTTTTAAATAAAATTTTAGCAAAGAAATTACAGCAAGTTGTTACAAGGGTATTACTGTATGATCAGATAGGATTTAAACCAAGATTGAAGGATGTATCAATATTAGGAAAAAAATCAGCTAAATTAATAATATTTATAACAAAACCAACAGAAGTCAACCGATTTTCTCAATAGCTGCTAAAGAAACTTTTGACAAAATACAGCAACCATTCCTCTTAAAAACATTAGAGTATAGGAAAAATGGCACTTTCCTTAAAATGATAAGTACTTGTTATCTAAAATCATCTACAAGTATTATATGTAATGGGAATAAGCTGGAAGCATTTCAATAAGATCAAGAGTGAAAGAAGGATGCCCATTATCACCACTATTATTCAATATTATATTGGAAATGTTAACTTTAGAAATGAGTAGATAAATAAATTAGACTAGACAATGAGGAAATAAAATTCTCACTTTGTAGATCATATGATGGTATACAGGAAATCCTAGAAAATCAACTAAAAATCCTACTTGAAATAATTAACAGCTTCAGTAAAGTTGTAAGATATATGATAAACCCACATGAATTATCAGCATTTCTATATATTACCAACAAAGTCCAACAGCATGAGATAGAAAGAGAAATTACATTAAAAAAAAAACTGTGGACAACATAAAATACTTCCAGAAACTTCTATGAACACAATTGAAAAACATTTTTCACAAAAATAAAGTCACATCTAACAAAGTGAAAAATGTCAATTGCTCTTAGGCCAAGCTAATATAATAAAAATGACAACTCCTACTAAATTGTATTACTTATTCCATGTCATGCCAATCAAAGTCCTAAAAATTATTCTAAAGTATTAGAAAATAGTAAGAAAATTTATCTGGAAGAACAAAAATTTCAAGATTATCAAAGGAATTAAAGGGGGAAAAATTCAAAGGATGGTGACCTAGCCATTTTAGATCTAAAACTATATTATAAATTAGCAAACATCAAAACTATTTGGTATTGGCTAAGAAACAGACTAGTGGATCTAGAAATAGATCAGGTACAAAAAAACCCAGTAGTAAATGAATATAGTAGACTACTCTTAATATACCCCAAAATTCCAGCTTCTGAGTTAAGAATTCAATATTTGACAAAAGCTACTTGGAAAACAAGAAAAATAGTATGGCAGAAACTAGGCATGAAACTATTTTACACCCTATACCAAGACAATGTCAAAATGGGTTATATTATTTAGACGTGAAGAGTGATACTATAACTCAATTAGGAGAACAAGGAATAGTTCATCTGTCATTTCTAAAGAAAGGGGAAGAGGGGAAGAGTTTATGACCAAACAAGACTGATAACATTAGAAAATGAAAAATGGATAATTTGATTTCATTAAATCAAAAAGGTTTTGCACAAATAAAACCAATATAAGCAGAAGGCAAACAAAAGCACACTATGTTCACTTTTTAAAACTTGTTTTTATTTTCTTTCTCTCTTCTCATGTTTTTTTCCTTCCCTCTAGTTCTTATTCTTCTTTTGCAAGATGACTAATATGAAAATATGGAAAATACAGTTATATATGTACAGTCTATATTAGATTGCTCACTGCCATGGGGAGAGGAGAGTGGTGGAAAAATGTGGGACTCAAATCTTGCTGAAAGCTATCTTTGCATGTAAGTGGGAAAAAAATAAAATATTATTCAAAGAAAGATAAGAATACAACCCCAGAGAAAGAATTGATGGTATTTGAATGTTGACTGATGCATACTTTTTAAATTTATATTTCTTGATGATTAGGTTTTTTTTTAATTTGGTAGTAGTTTTAACCATATTTTCTTTCATGATATGGCTATTATGGAAATGTTTTCCTTGACTACACATATATAGAACCTTTATCAAATTTTTTACCTTCTCAATGAAGGGTAAGATGTGGAGAGTGGAAGGGAGAAATTTGGAAATCAAAGTTTTAAAAAATGAATATGAAAATTTTTTTACTTGTATGAGCAGAAAAATAAAATACTAAAAGAAAAAAAAGAAACAATCATTTATTAAGTATTTACAGTGTGCCCAGCCCTGTACAAAGAAATTTACAATTTTTCTTTCATCTAATTCTTATTCTAATCCTGTGAAGAATGTGCCATTGTTGATGAAGGTGAGATAGAAGATAAAGGCTGCCCAGGATCACATGAGATTTCATTTGAATTCAGGTCACTTTTACTGAGAACAGCACCACACATTTTTTTTTAGGTTTTAAGATTATTTTTAATATATTTTAGAGTTATGGTACAATTTCATTTCAATTTTGTAACTACAAATTTATAATTATACTGAATTATAATAATTTTATTATTAGATACTATATATTAGAGACAAATTTCATTGAATTTTTTATCATTATATTTGAAGGTTTTATGAATATTTTTGCTTTATGTGAGAAAATTCACATAAACTTCAAAACATGAATTTGGAATTTTGGAATTAGGTATTTTACAATATATTACAATATGATATATGTAAACCTGATAGTAGTAGACACTTTAAATAACAAAATAAAATGTTATACAAAAAATATTTGCAATAATATTCAACCTTCCTAAAAGTCATAGTAATACATCAGAAAACAACCTAGAGTTTACTTAAATTAGGAGAAAATATAAATTAAAAATATAATTTTACTAACATCATATTAAAAAAGGATTCATTTATTGATTGTAATTACACAATAGAAATTTTTTAAAAATCTACTGCAAAAGTTAAAAGGTTTTGAGGCTAGACCCAGTAAGTTACAATAATTTGTGGACTAACAGCCATTTCAGAGTCTCATAATCAGATGATTGTTCATAAGATGATTATTTCTTTTCACAGAAGCACATGTAAGTGAGAAGTAATCTGTGACAGTTGAGTAAATATCACATTTAATATATCATGTCTTTTTGAAATAATGAAGTACCTAATATATTATAAAAAGCCATATCCATTAATTTACTACCTTATTATCATTATACTTTATAAAAATACTACAGGAAAGGAAGAGAATGAATCTATTTAAACATGACTACAGTACAGTTATTTGAAATTGTGGAAAACTGGAACCAATCTAAATGTCTGAGGTGTTAATGAGAGTAAAAAAAACCAAAAGTATTGCAAGGCAATGTAATTCTATGCTAGTTATATATCTATAACTATATGTATATGCATATATATATATATATATATGTACAGCTATTAAAATAATTTAGGTATGGATAATGAGAGTTTGTAACAGAGATGTAGCTATGTGAGTACAGAGAAAACTTTTAGAGAGATGTAAATGCAGAAAAAAGATTTGGAAATAGATTGGATATATATAGAATGAGTGTGAAATAAGAGTCTAATATATATTTTATTATATATTATAAGAAGGCTGGTTCCTATTTTACTTTAAAATAGTGCCAACTTATTTTTTGAGATTAAAATGGTTTATGGGCAATATAGTTACTATTTAGTTTTTAAAAAAATCTTTAGAATTAAACAAAGAAAGAAATATTTAATTACTTTTTCCTAAAAAAATTGGTAGTAAAGAATAAGATATGTGTTTATCTCTAATTTTTCAGTACTAAAGTAACTTCTTAGAATATCTACTTATTTAAAATGGAATTTATCACTATTGCAAAAATTAAAAAAAAAGTCTTTGCCCTTTGTCTGACATCCTTTAAGCCATATTGTTGATTATGAATATAAAGCAGGTTTTCATTCTAGCTCTGCCATCAAAATTCTATGTGACTGTGGGCAAAGCTATTAACCTTTCATATCTGAGTTTCCTCATCTGTCAAATAGCGCTGATAAGGATGGTCATTATTCCAAAAGAATTTTGCATGGTTTAACTAGTTCATTTTATCACTTTGAACATATTTAAATTATTTTATTTGTTCTGAATGCAGCAGAAAACTGATCTCATCAATTCCATCACATGTTTGATAATAGATATTGCATATTATATTTTAAATATAGTATCCTGTTTCACTTTATATCATACTTTAAGTATAAGACATTAAACATTAGAAAACTGAATGTCATTATATTAGGGAGAAGAAATGGGATAAAAAAACTATCAAATATATTCAAAGAATTGTCAAAATATTGCAAATATTTTTGGTTTTGTCCACAGAACAATCTGAGGTGTTTTGGGGGTTCTCTTTCTCCCTTGTACCCCTCCACTGCCAATATATTACTGAGGGAGAAATGGCTAAAATATGATCTCTAGGTTTATGTCTTAGACAAAAATCTACTCCTGGATCATCTTGTCCATAGTCCTGGAACAAATACAGGAAGACCTAGGTTAGAATACTGTGTCACCCAGGAGAAGTTATACAACCTCTCTCAGATTGAGTATCTTCATCTGTAAATTGATAGAATCTACCTCACAAGATTATTGACAGGATTAAATCAGACAATTGATGTGATTGATGCTTTATAACTTAAAAGCACTCCAGAAATCTTAGTAATTATTTCATTTTTCCTTAGAAAAGAAAGTAATGGATATGTGTTGTTTTGCAAACTGCTGTGGCTCATATGGAAATAATAAGAGCTTATATTTAGATAGCAGTCAAAGGTTTATTTTTTTAATTTATTTTTATTAAAGGTATTATTTGAGTTTTACAATTTTCCCCCCAATCTTGCTTCCCTCCCCCCCACGGAAATCACTCTGTCAGTCTTTACTTTGTTTCCATGTTGTACCTAGATCCAAATTGGGTATGATGAGAGAGAAATCATATCCTTAAAGAAGAGAAGAGAAGTCTAAGAAGTAACAAGATCAGACAAGAAGATATCTGGTTTTTTCCTAAATTAAAGGGAAAAGTTCTTGCACTTTGTTCAAACTCCACAGCTCCATATCTGGATACAGATGGCACTTTCCTTTGCAGACAGCCAAAAATTGTTTCCTATTGTTGCACTGATGGAATGAGCAAGTCCTTCAAGGTTGAACATCGCCCCCATATTGCTGTTAGAGTATACAGTGTTTTTCTGGTTCTGCTCATCTCATTCAGCATCAGTTCATGCAAATCCCTCCAGGTTTCCCTGAAATCCCATCCCTCCTGGTTTCTAATAGAACAATAGTGATCCATGACATACATATACTGCAGTTTGCTAAGCCATTCCCCAAATGAAGGACATTTACTGGATTTCCAATTCTTTGCCACCACAAAACAGAGCTGCTATAAATATTTTTGTACAAGTAATGTTTTTACCTATTTTTCCTCATCTCTTCAGGGTATAGACCCAGTAGTGGTATTGCTGGGTCAAAGGGTATGCACATTTTTGTTGCCCTTTGGGCATAGTTCCAAATAGCTCTCCAGAAGGGTTGGATGAGGTCACAGCTCCACCAACAGTGTAATAGTGTCACAGATTTCTCACAACCCTTCCAACAATGATCATTATCCTTCCTGGTCATATTGGCCAATCTGAGAGGTATGAGGTGGTACCTCAGAGAAGCTTTAATTTGCATTTCTCTAATAATTTAGAGCATTTATTCATATGGCTATGGATTGCTTTGATCTCCTCATCTGTAAATTGCCTTTTCATATCATTTGACCATTTGTCAATTGGGGAATGGCTTTTTGTTTTAAAAATATAACTCAGTTCTCTGTATAGAAATGAGTCCTTTGTCAGAATCATTAGTTGTAAAGATTGTTTCCCAATTTACTACATTTCTTTTGATCTTGGTTACATTGGTTTTATCTGTGCAAAAGCTTTTTAATTTAATGTAATCAAAATCATCTAATTGGTTTTTGGTGATGTTCTCCAACTCTTCCTTAGTCATAAACTGCTCCCCTTTCCATATATCTGACAGGTAGACTAGTCCTTGATCTTCTAATTTGCTTGTAGTACTTTTTTTTATGTCTATGTCCTGTAACCATTTGGATCTTATCTTGGTAAGGGAGTGAGGTGTTGGTCTAATCTATGTTTCTTCCATACTAACTTCCAATTATCCCAGAAATTTTTATCAAAGAGGGAGTTTTTATCCCAATGGCCAGACTCTTTGGGTTTATCAAACAGCAGATTACTATAATCATCTCCTGCTTTTACATCTAGTCTATTCCACTGGTCCGCCACTCTATTTCTTAGCCAATACCAAACAGTTTTGATGACTGATGCTTTAGAATATAATTTTAGATCAGGTAGGGCTAAGCCACCTTCTTGTGCAGTTTTTTTCATTAAGCTACTGGCAACTCTTGACTTTTTATTTCTCCATATGAATTTACTTACAATTTTTTTCTAACTCATTAAAGTAATTTTTTGGAATTTACCAATCAAATTACCAATTTGATTGGTAGGGCACTAAACAGATAGTTTAGTTTTGGTAGAATTATCATTTTTATTATATTAGCTCTACCTATCCATGAGCAGCTTATATTTGCCCAGTTATTTAAATCTGATTTAATTTGTGTGAGAAGTGTTTTTTAATTGTTTTCAAAAAGATTCTGAGTCTGTCTTGGCAAATAGACTCTCAAATATTTTATATTATCTGACGTTACTTTGAATGGGATTTCTATTTCTAGCTCTTCCTGCTGTTTCTTGCTAGACATATATAGAAAAGTTGAGGATTTATGAGGGTTTATTTTATAACCTGCAACTTTGCTAAAATTGCTAATTGTTTCCAGTCATTTTTCAGATGATTTCTTGTGATTCTCTAGGTAGACCATCATGTGACCTGCCAAGAGTGAGAGTTTTGTCTCTTCCTTCCCAATTCTAATTCCTTCAATTTCTTTTTCTTCTCTAATTGCAGACATGAAAATTTTTAATACAATATTGAACAGTAGTGGTCATAACGGGCACACTTGCTTCACCCCTGATCTTATTGGGAATGCCTCTAGCCTCTACCCATTGAATATATTGCTTGTTGATAACTTTCTTTCTCTGTTTTAACTCTTCCTGGTTTAGGTAACAGTACCATATTGGTTTCATAGAAAGAGTTAGGCAGAGTTCCATCTTTCCCTATTTTTCCAAAGAGTTTATATGGGATTGGAACCGATTGTTCCTTAAATGTTTGGTAGAATTCACTTGTGAATTCATCAGACCCTGGAGATTTTTTTTTAGAGAGTACAATAATGACTTGTTGAATTTCTTTTTCTGAGATACGGTTGTTTATGTATTTAATCTCTTCTTCATTTAACCTGGGCAACTTATATTTTTGTACATATTCATCCATTTCACTTAGATTATCAAATTTATTGGCATAGAGTTGGGCAAAATAATTTCGAATTATTACTTCAATTTCCTCCTCATTGGTGGTGGGTTCACCTTTCTCATTTATGATACTAGCAATTTGGTTTTCTTCTTTCTTTTTTTTAATCAAATTGACCAGAGGCTTATCAATTTTATTGGTTTTTTCATAATACCAACTTTTGGTTTTATTAATTTAGTACTTTTTTTTGCTTTTGCTTTTATTAATTTCCCCTTTAACTTTTAGAATTTCTAATTTGGTATTTAATTGGGGATTTTTGATTTGTTCTTTCTCTAATTTTTTTAGCTTCATGGTTAGTTCATTGATTTCCTCTTTCTGCAATTTATTCATGTAAGCATTTAGAGCTATAATATATCCCCTGAGAGTAGCTTTGAATGAATCCCATAGGTTTTGGTATGTTGTTTCAGTATTATCATTATTTAGGATAAAATGGTTGATTCTTTCTATAATTTGCTTTTTGGCCCACTCATTTTTTTAAAATGAGGTTATTCAGTTTCCAATTTGTTCTGGGTCTATATCTCCTTGGCCCAGTATTACATATGACTTTCATTGCATTGTGATCTGTGAAAGAAGTATTCAGTATTTCTGCCTTTCTGCAGTTGATCATTAGGTTTTTATGTCCTAGTACATGGTTGATTTTTGTATAAGTTCCATGTACTGCAGAGAAAAAGGCATATTCCCTTCTATTTCCATTCAGTTTCCTCCATAAGTCTACCATATCTAATTTTTCTCTAGCAATCTATTTACCTCCTTAACTTCTTTCTTGTTTCTTTTATGACTTGATTTATCTAGATCTGATAGTGGGAAGTTGAGGTCTTCTACTAGTAGAGTTTTGCTGTCTATGTCTTCCTGTAGTTCTTTCAGCTTCTCTTCTAAGAATTTGGGTGCTATCGCACTGGGTGCATATGTAGTCAATATTGAAATGACTTTTTTGTCTATGGTACATTTTAGGAGGATAAAGATTCCTTCCTTATCTCTTTTAACACTATCTATTTTTGCTGCTGCATTGTCTGAGATAAGGATTGCTACCCCTGCTTTGTTTACTTCAGCTGAAGGAAAATATATTTTGCTCCAACCTTTTACCTTTACCCTATATGTATCTCTCTGCTTCAAATGAGTTTCTTGTAAGCAGCATATTGTAGGATTCTGGTTTTTAATCCATTCTGCTATTTGCTTACATTTTAAGGGAGAATTGATCCCACTCACATTCAAGGTTATGTTTACTAATTCTTTATTGCCCTCTGTGCTATCTTCCCTCTGCTTGTATTTTCCCCCCCCTTACCCCCTTTATCCATACTCCCCAGTATTTTGTTTCTGAATACCACCCCCTTCAGTGTATTTGCTCTCCTATATCACATCCTCCCCTTTCTTTCCCCTTTCCCTTTTTTCCCTTTTCCCTTCCCTTCCTTTTGTTATTTCCCCTTCCCCCCCACTCCCCTTCCCTTTCTCCATCCCCCCTCCCCTTTTCCCCTTTTAATACTTAAAAGGTTAGATCTTTTATAGGTTAACTGAGTATGTATAGGTTGACTTTAAGCTACGTCTAATGAGAAGATTCAGGTGTTTCTCCTCTGCTCCCTTCTTCCCCTCTATTACCATAGGTTTTTTGTACCTCTTAGTGTAATGAGATTTACCCCCATTCAATCCTCTCCCTCCTCCCATCTCTTTCCTGTTCCCTCTTTTTAAAGAGGTAGTGTTTTTTAGATCATTCTAAGTCATAGAAAATTCTGAGTGTCTGTCCCTTCTAGTTCAGTATATTCTTTCGAATAGAGTCAAAATTCCTTAGAGTTATTAGAGTCTTTCTCCCAAGTGGGGTTAGAGCCAGTTACATCCCATTAGATAGTAGTATCATGGATAGGTCATGAATGTCCATCATTTCTGGCTAGGTGTATTCTCTCTGTTAGAGTTACAATTCTCAAGATTTATGAGAATCTTTTTTCCCCCATGCTCGAATATAGCCAGTGTCACCTTACTGGATTGCATTTTTTTTCCTTTTACCGCCCCCCCCCCTTTTTTTTACCTTTTTTATGTGTCTCTTGAACCTCCTGTTTGATGTCCAAATTTTCAGTTTAGCTCTGGTCTTTTCATCAGAAATTTTTGAAATTCTTCCAGTTCATTAAATGTGCATCTTTTTCCCTGGAAGAGAAGGCTCTGCTTTGTAGGAAAATAGATTCTTGGCTGCATTCCAAGCTCCCTTGCTCTTTGAAATATCTTGTTCCAGGCCCTTCAATCCCTTAATGTTGATACAGCCAGGTCCTTCATCATCCTTACTGTGGCACCTTGATATTTAAATTGTTTCTTTCTGTCTATTTGCAGGATTTTCTCTTTCATCTGATACTTCTGGAGTTTGGCCACAACATTCCTTGGTGTTTTCACTTTAGGATCTTTTTCTGGTGGGGATCGATGTACTCTTTCAATAACTACTTTGCCCTTCAATTCCATGATATCAGGGCAGTTTTCCATCGCTAGATCCTGTAATATTAAGTCCAGGATTTGTTGCTCTTCAATGTTTTCAGGA
The DNA here is from genome assembly GCF_037893015.1 of Macrotis lagotis. Taxonomy (NCBI): domain Eukaryota; kingdom Metazoa; phylum Chordata; class Mammalia; order Peramelemorphia; family Peramelidae; genus Macrotis; species Macrotis lagotis. The sequence goes on from NC_133659.1 coordinate 89,952,074, forward strand.
AGTCCTATAATTGCCCCTGCTGGATCTATTCTCGAGGTCAGTGGTTTTGTTGATGAGGTATTTTACATTTGCTTCTATTTTTTCTATTTTTTGGTTTTTGTTTAACTGACTCTTGCTGTCTCATGGAGTCATTAGTTTCTGTAGACTCCATTCTTTTTTTAGGGGAGGAGTTTTCTTCATTAACATTTTGCAACTCCTTTTCCAATTGGTCAATTCTACTTTTGAAAGAGCTTTCCATTTGACCAATTGATGTTTTGAGAGAATTAATTTCTTTTTGCATTTGCTCATTTGAGGATCTGAGAGAATTATTCTCATTTTCTATTGGTCCAATTGATGATCTGAGAGATTTATTCTCCTTTTGTATTTGTCCAATTGTACTTTCCAAGGTTTTCTTTTCTTGTTGCAAGGTATTAATTGTCTTTCCCAAATTTTTAAGCTCCTTCCTTATTTCTTCAAGGAAGTCTTTCTGTGCTGAAGACCTGATTGTATTCTCCTCAAAGGTTCCAGGTATCACTGAGTTAGGGTCTTTCCCTTCCAGGAATCTTTCTATGGACCCACCTTGGTGCTGACCCTTCTTCATTTTGCTAAGACTTTGATTTGGGGGGGGGGGGGGGAGTTGGTTCACCAGCGCTTGGATTCGCTAAAGGCTTTACTCACTGAGTGCAGTTTCTCTGGCTTGCCAGTAGGAAGTGTTGATTGCTTTTTCTGGAGTGTCTGTGACCTTGACTGAGGCCTTCTCCCTTTCCTTGAAGGGAGGGGTTGGAGCTATTGAATTCTTTTGCTTTTAATCAATGGTGGGCTTTACCCTGGCCTGAGGTCATTCCTCAGCTGGGCTGGTTCTTCTGCTCACACACCTGGGCCTGAGGTAGAAGTAGTTTGCATTTGTTTGTTTGGGAGGAGGTCTGAGCTGAAATGGGACCAGAGGAGCCCAGGATGGTGTCCGTAGCTCTCCTACACCAGAACTCTCCCCCTAGGCCTGTCCCCAAGCTCCAGGGGGACAGCATCAACACCAGCGCCTCTGCTCCCCTGCTGATCCAACTCCCTGTCATCCAGCCCCACCGCTGATCCAGCAGGTCTGGCTCTTGAGCCCTCAGACTCCCAGTTCCAATTCAGCTGTTAATCTGGTTGATCCGGGGCTGATCCTCCCTCTGAGCCCAGACTCACCCACCTAAATTTGGCCAAAGCTGCTGCCAGAGACAAATCCTGAGGTAAATGTTCTTTCTCCTGGCTTTTCTTTCTGGGTTTTGTGGGTCGGATTTCTTTTAAGAGGTTTTTTTTTTTCATGTGATAGATGGGGAGGAGATCAGGAGACTTTAGACCTGTGCCTGTCTTCTCTCCACCATCTTGGCTAGAAGTCAATCAAATTTTATAAAACATGCTATATACATTATTTCATTTGATCAATACTACAACTCTATGAAATATATACTATTATTGACTTCATTTTAGAGAAAAGGAAAGAGAGAGAGAGAGTATAAGTTCTGGGTTATGTTTTCAATAATTGTTTGAAATAAGATGGGAAGTCTAACATGGTAGGTTAAGAATGAAGAACTCTTTAAATCTTTTGCAATACACGAGGCTAAGAATTATCAGTATATAGTATATCCAAATACTCTTTCTTATCCTTCTACAGAGAGAAGGTCCACATGAAAAGCAAAGAAGAGGGTTAGGAAACCCCATTTCAGATACAACCTATTCAATATCATCATTAACATGATTTTATTTGGTATTGAAAAGGCATTCTAGGCAGTTTTATTATTGTTGCTTTTTTATTTCACATTTCATGATCTTATTTGGAGTTTTCTTGGTAAAAGACAGTGGAATGGTTTGCCATTTCCTTCTCCAGCTCATTTGACAATTTTACAACTGAAGTAAAAAGAATTAATTAATTTGCCTAGGGATGCATAGCTAGTAATTGTCTGAGGTCATATTTGAACTCATAAAGATGTGTCTTCCTGACTCAAGGCCCAGCACTTTATCCAATGCACCACCCAGCTATCCAGTTTTTTACCATGCCTGAATAATGATTTTCCTCAGTTCGGGACAGAAAGTTAATTGGATAAAGCCATATAGAAAAACTATAAATATTCTAAGGTGTGTCCAACCTGTAAGCTCTTTTTGGTCACATTGCTTAACACAAACCCCTCAATAGTCACATCAAGAATTCAATGCCCATTCATGAATAAAATGCAACCCATACCACCAAAAAGCACAATAACAAATATCTTTCAGCTACAGGCCAGAGACAGAACATAACTGCTCCAGTGATTCTTTATTTGTATGACAAGTAAAGTTGATTCAATGAGCATTTATTAAGTGCTTTCTTAATTAATTAAAATAAATGGCAGGCACAATGTTAAAAGTTTTTGTCATAGAAAAAACATTTTCTAAGCTTTTTTTTTGAACATTTCAATCTAATGGGGTGGGGCAAAGCATGTAAAACACCATGAATAAATAATATCTAGATAGGATCAATATATGACAATTCAGAAGGAAGGCACAAATATTAAAGAGAACTAGGTAATCTTAAAGAACATGAATTTTCTTTAGGAAGCCTAGGAATCTAGGAGGTAAAAGTGAGGATGAAGGAAATTCCAAGAACATAAGGCAGTCAATGAGAATTTTCCTGTGTGAAAAAGAGCAAGGAAGTCAGTGACACTGAATCATAGAATAGGAGGAAGGAAATAAGAATAAGAAGTGTCCATGTTATGAAATTCTTTAAAAGACATATTAGATTTGTGTTTGATCTCCAGGCAATTGCATGTCACTGGAGCTTATTAAAGGGGCAGTTATATGGTCATCCTGGGCTTTAGGAAGATCAGTTTGATAGGTTAGTGGAAAATGGAATGAATTATGACTATTCTAGGTCTTTTCCCAAAGATGATCAAGGGAAAAAGAGAAGGGAAAAATATGTATTTTTGTATGTATGTATGTATATGTATGTACATATGCATGTATGTATGTATCTTTCTATCTATCATATATATATTATCAGGATTATTATTCAATATTATACTAGAAATGCTAGCTATAAAAATAAGACAAAAATATTTGAAGAAACAAGCATAGTCAATGAGAAAATGAAATTATCATTCTTTGCAGATGATATTGAAGTAGAGGGACTATGGACAGAGAGAGATAGTGTAATTTTTTTGCCTTTTTCTGTTTTGAGACAAATGCTATATTCCTTTATTTTTCTGAATTTTTATAAGTCTTTCATTTCTGTATTAACTTTGTACTTACAGGCAAAACCTCTATTACCTAACAAAGTTCCCACATCATATAATTGACCCTATTACAAACAGGTTCTCTGTTAAAGCAGTTAATGTTTAAAACTGCTAAACCTTCCCTATTCTCTATGTTGACTCTCTACTGTAGGACTGGTATCTAATCCTATCTAAACTAGTGATTCCAAGTTATCTTACCAGGAAAAATATCAATATCTTGTATTAAGACAAACACTCTGAAACTAACATCTCTAATTAGGGTACCACAAAGTCATAAATTCCTAAGGTTAAACTTCAATTCTGCACTCTCCAAGTGCAGGGACACTTACTTAAGTAATGTCTTAAACCACTCCTTAGTCCCTCCGAGTCCTAATCCCTCCTCTAATTCCTCCCCAGTTTTTCCATAACTCCACCTCACCCTACCCCTAAAAGTTCTTTGAAAAATGCTGTTTTTCCCTCTCCAAACTACTGACTTCAGCTGATCCATGATGATCCTAGCCTGGTTGCTACTTAAAGTTGTATTATTCTTCTTCATGACCCCACCTAATATTATGCTCTCATAGTTAGTGTTGCTGTTACAGCTGCAGCCCCTTCTTTTCTTCACTTTTTTTTTTATTAAACTCACTTTCTCTACTTTGCTGTGTCCTTAAAGAACCCTTTGGATTAACTTGTAACTTTTTGCAGTAACTTGTGAATTAAAATTTACGACTTTTTCTTACCTTTTTGAGTTAGAGAGACTTGTGATTTCTTCACTTAAAAGTGAACCCCCATCTATCCTGCAAACCCCCTGCTCTGAGCAATTCACCTATGATCCACATGACAGTATACTAGAATTCTAAAGCGTCACCTAAAACATATTGAAAGAAGTAACAACTTAAGTAGCATTCCAGGATATAATATATATTTGCACAAATCATCAACATTTCTATATATTACCAACAAAGATCCACAGGAATAGATAGAAGGAGAAATTCCACTTAAAATAATTGTAGATAATATAAAGTACTTGGGAATCTCCTTACCAAGATAAATCCAGTAACTATAGGAACACAATTATAAAATGCTTTTTGCATAGATAAATACAGGTTTAGAACAATTGGAAAATATTAACTAATCATGAATAGGCTGTCATTATTCTAAAAATGCAGATTTCACATAAACCATCTTACTTATTCAGTGCTGTGACAATCAAACTTTCAAAGAATTAATTTAAAAAGCTAGAGTAAAACTTGAACTAGAACAAGAAAAATGTCAAAATTGTCAAGGAATTTAGGAAAAGAATGCAAAGGAAGGTGGCTTAGTAGAATCAGATTTCAAACAATATTTTAAAGGAATAATCAACAAAAACAATCAGCTATTGCCTAATAAATAGAGTGGTTTAAAAGTAGATCAGTTAAACAATGAAAGGAAATAAATGATCATATTCATTTAGTGATCAATAAACTTAGAGATTCAAGTTTGATAAAAATAATATTGCTGGGAAAACTAGAAAGCAATGTGAAAGAAATAAGCTATAAACTAGTATATTATATAGTATTAGGATTGTTCTTGTCCTTTGTTATCGAAGAAGACCAAAATGATATCACTGTGCTTGAGACAGATTATAGTGTGACTCACAGTGGCTGACAAGACCAATATGAGGTTGGAATGTTCTAGCCAGGTTGGGTATAAAGAGTCCATGGGAACACTTGGGTTGGGTACTTTGAACTTATGGATGACACATTTCCTTCAATCTGCTTCAATTCTTCCTTCCTCATAGAGTGCAGCAACCTCACAAAGGGGGCATTCCATGCTGGGTGGTCCTGTGTCAGTTTCCCATACTGTACAATCAATTCTAATGCTCTTCAATGAGACCTTCAGAGTGTCTTGATATTGCTTCTTCTGACCCCCTTGTGAGCACTTGCCTTGTGTGAGTTCTCCATAAAATAGTCCTTTTGATGAGTATATGTCTGGCATTCTAACAATGTGCCCAACCTATCATAGTTGTACTCTCTGTAGTAATGCTGTAATGGTAGGTAGTTTAGCTCAAGGAAAGACCTTAGTATCTGTTACCTTCTCCTGTCAAGAGGTCTTCAGAATCTTCCTAAGACAATTTAAAGGGAAGGAATTTAGTTTCCTGACATGGTGCTGGTAGACTGTCCAAGTTTCACAGGCATATAGCAGAGAGGTCAATACAACAGCTCTGTAGATGTTCAGTTTGGTAATCAGTCTAATACCTCTTCTCTCCCATATTTTCTTTCAGAGTCTCCCAAATACTGAGCTAACTGGCAATGTGAGTATCAACCTCACTGTCAATGTGTACCTCCTTGGAATGAACACTGCCAAGGTAAGTAAGCTTATCCAGAGTACTCAAAACTTCTCCATTTGTTATAATTGATGATTCAGCATATAGATGGTGCGGTGCTGGCTGATGGAAGACCTGTGTTTCCTTGGTGTTAAATGTAAGAGGAAAATTAACAGAGAAGAGGTCCATACTTTCTTGTATTTCAGCTTAAGAGGCTGCACTGAGTGCACGGTCATCTGCAAACAGATCATCCACCGACACTCCTTCCACTTTGATTTTGGCTTGTAAAGGTGTTTTCAAGTTAAACAATTTGCCATCAGTGTGGTAGCCTTGAGACCATGTTCATCTTCAGTGAAGGCATTTGAAAATATGTTAGAAAACATCTTGCTAAAAAGCTTGGGAGCAAGGACACATCCTTGTTTTATTCCTTTGATGACTTGGAAATCTCAGGAGCACCATCCACAATCCCGGACCTGGACATGCATATCATCCTGAAATTGATGTACAATACTGATGAACACACACACACACACACACACACACACACACACACACACACATCAACAAAATTTATAAAAAACAAGAGCCATTTCCCAATTGATAAATTGGGAAATAAAGGATTATGAACAAGTAGTTTTTAGAAGAAGGAATCAAAACTATCAATAGTAATGTGAGAAAATGCTCTAAATAACTAACAATTAGATAAATGTCAATTAAAACAACTCTGAGGTTCTACCTCATCTATCAGATTTGCTAACACAACAGAAAAGGAAAATGACAAATACTGGAAGTGATAAGGAAAAATAGACACACTAACATACTGACCAACCATTCTGTAGAATAATTTAGAATTATACCCAAAGAGTATAAAACTATGCTTACCCTTTGAACCAGCAGAAATATTACTTCTTCATCTGTATTCCAAAGAGAGGGAAGAAAAAGAAAAATAATTTAGATATATACATGCTAAAAGAAAAAAGTTATAGTAGCTCTGTGGGGGTAACTAATTAGAAATTAAGAATATGCCCCCCAACTTGAGAATGATTAAATGGCCAAGGGAGAGAATTTGGCATTCAAAATTCTTAAAAAAGTGTTAGAAAAAGAAATCATTTAATAAACATCTTATAAAGAGCAAAGAGTATTAGTAGGATATCTTGTAGGTATATTACTTGTGATGATAAATGATGTTCTCAAAGCAAAGACAGTTTTCTGAGCTATACTAGTGTATAAAATTGGGAGTGGTATCTTTCTTAATTTCCTTTAAATTTTTAAAAGTATACTTTAAAGGTAAATTAATTAATAATAAAGGTTAACATCCCAAATTAAAGGGTAAATTTTTCATTAACATTTTAAGTTAGCCATTGATGTCTTTTTATATATGTGAAAAAGAAAGTTCAAGGAGAATTCACTTCCTTGCCCCAGAGAGCTGTTTACCACACTTATTTTCAAAAGTTTGGTGTCAACAGATGATGTTCTAAACCTTGGAGATTTTTCAAGCAGAAAACAATTTAGCATTGTTCCAAAATGCAGATAACAGAGGTTTGTTTCCAGAGAGAAGAAATAAATTTCCATGCCTTACCTCAGAGCATTATTGTGATTGGAAAGACTAATTCAGAATCAGATAGTAAGTAATGTATAATTTTAAGTAGCATGACCCTTAGAAATCCTCAAGATCAGCAGTTCTCCAACTTTTTGGTCTCAGGCTCCCTTTGTAGTCTTAAAAAAATTGAGGATGCCAAAGAGCTTTTGTTTTGTGATTTGTATTTTTCAATATTTACCAAATTAAAAATAAAAACTAATAATTTAGAAATATTGATATATTTTAAAATAAACATATGTTAAAATAAATAATAGTTTAATAAAAACTATTTTCAAAATTAGTGAGAATGGTATATTTTTTGAAAATCTTTCATGTCTAGTTTAATATAAAAAAGCTAAATTTTTATCTGTTTATCTATTCCATCTCTTGTGATATGCTATTTTGGTTTAAGTATATGAAGAAAATATGACCTTACAGAGAAGTGTAGTTAGAAAATAGAGTAATATTTTAATGGGTAAAAGGTCTTATAATCAGAAAATAGTTCTGACTTCATGGCTTCTTTTGGAAAGGTCTCCCAAAGGTATGTGGACCATTCTTTTAGAAGCTTTAATGTAGTGCAGTACACTTGTATGTAGTTCAGAGCAATGAGTTCATTGGAGAAGAGTGAATACTGAGCTATTGTTGATAAAGAATTCAGGATTTCACCTTTATCTCTGTTGATCTAAATAAACTTCTAGTGGATTCCAGATGCTCCTTGAAGCCAATCCTGAGATACTTCAACTTTGACCACAGGATGAAAAATAAGGGGCATGCATGCATGTATGCATGATCAATATATATATACATAAGTGCATAATGTTCACATCCATTCATGTAGGCACATATTGTACACAAACATGTGTTTTGCAATCTGTATAATGCAGTACATATGTGAGCTTGTGTGATCATGTATTTAACATGTATTAAACATAAGTTTAACAGGGTTTTATGGTTGAAATAAATTGAAACAATGAGTAGACAGGGAGGCTTCATATTGAAATATAATGTATGTTGGATTTGAATTAGAAAATTGAGGATTTGAATTTTGACTTTGACATTGTACCAGTTTGCTCAACTCTAAAATGTGCTAGAGAAGGAAATACTGTCTAGTTTAATACCTTTGCCAAGAAAACCCCAAATGGTATGATGAAAATTTGGATATAACTGAAAAACAACTGTAATGAAAATAACCTATATTATTTGATTTGGCAAATTTAATTAGATAAATCAATCATTTAACCTCTCTAAAACTCTTTTGTCATCTATGAAACAAAAGAGTGGCTTGGCTTAGATGGACTCTCAAGTTTCTCTCAGTTCTAAATATATGATCCTATGACCTGAGGAGTTAAATCACTATGAATCTTAAACAAAAGAGATGATAAACTTTTACTTGCCTTAGTAGATAGTTTCCAAAGTTCCTGTGGATAAAAGTTATTGAGTATCTGTCCAAAATCATTTCAGTAATGTAAAATCTGTCAGGGCTTGTGTTCCTGTGATATAGCCTATGAGTAAGAACAGTCATAATGCTTTAAGTATAACAATAAAATTATTAAAAAGATTTGGAAAATTGGAAGGTATTTCTAGCACTCCTTCCTCAAATCATATAACCTTACCACAAAGGAAGTTGCTATGCCTCTAGAATTTATGATGCCAACCTCATAAATACTGGGAGGACAGCTCAAGGACCCTTGGATACTAAATAGATTCAAAATCTCATTTCTAAGAAAACAAGGGACCTAACTCTTTAATGATAGGATACAGAAAAGCAAAACAAAACAAAAATAAAACCATAAGCCTTATTTTTTCTCTTCATTGAAAAAAATAGGATGGTGAAAGGAACTGTGATTTTTAAATTTTAATTAATCCTATAGAGGGTAAGACTGACTCAGTGTAAATGTTAGTTTCCTAACCTAAAGCACAAATTGCTTTTTAGACATCCTAAATGAAGGCTAGGTGACCAGTTACCTGGAATATCATAGAAGGGATTCCTGAATGGATACATTTTAACTCTAAGACTCTACTTTACCTCTAAAGTCCATGTAACTGATTTTATAACTGAATAATGTCTCTAAAATCTTATAATTCTGAATTTCTCTTATTTTATGAATGAACAACTGAGAGTGAATTTAACAAAGTTTGCTTTGACTAGGAATAAATTTGATTTCCAGAGATCATATTTTTCTTGTCCTGAAACCCCTAGACCTTATCAAAATGTGTGTGAAAATGGTTGTATTTGATAAATACCTCATTAAACCTATTTCAGATTGCTCACTTTCATCGGGAGTGAAGAGCTAAGTGGGGGGAATAGTAAAATGAGGAAGTCAAAATCTTGCAAAAATAAATATAGAAAACTATCTTTACATGTGATTGAAAAAATTAAATAAAATTTAAACTAAAATAATAAGCTCATTAGTGAAAGCTAAATAGAAGAATTTAATATGTTATTTTAGGCTTCATAAGGCAGACAAGATCAGGGGATAGAAGTCATACAGAAGCATATTTCTACTTGATTAAAGGAAATGCATTTCCTAAAGAATTATGTAAAATTAGAATTGAAATTAGGATGAGGAGGTCCTTATCGGCTAAAGTTAGATAATAACTTATCAAAGGTATTTTAGAGGACAAATCCATGGATAAACAATTATCAAGTATATGCTAGATGATAGTCCCTATGCTAAATATAGAGAGTACTAAGAAAAATAAAAGATATTCTCTGCCATCCTAATGGGAAGTCAAGATAAAAACATTTAAGAACATTTAACAAAATGAAAATAGATATGAAAAATAGATAAACAACAGAGGGAAGATATTAGAATTAGTAGAGATTGAAGAGGGCTTTCTATAGAAGGTAATATATTTAATAAGACTTAAAGAAAACCAGGAAGATGAAGAGGGAGAACTAGTTAAGGTAGGAATTGAATTAGATGTCCTATGAAGATTTATCCAGTTTGTCAAGGCATCACCCCCTTCATGTTGTGTTATTCTTTGAGAAAAAAGGACAAACATCATCAACATCACCCTGTTCTTCAATGAGATAAAAAATTCATTAGGAAGCTATTTTGGTGGAACACTCTGTGATCCAATGTGCTCAGCTGGTGAGAGCATGATGTTAATGATTCCAGTCACAAGTGTGACATTGATTTGGTCTGCTACAGTGCCATAGACAGCACTATTGTGGAACAATATGAGAAGTTTGACCATATAAAAATTGAGATCTTCTACCTAATGCCCACTGAAAGTATGGTGCTTATACCATATGTTGTAGGGTAAATAAAGAATAAACTATCAATAAACATGTAGTGATTGAAAAGTGGATGCTGCATCATTTTATATTTGGATGGTGTTCCCACTGACTAGCTATGATGGATAACAAGCCATTCAATTTCAATTGCTGTCCACTAAACTTCTGCTTGCTTCTCTAGAATGGCATTAGTTCCAAGTTCCCCATTTACTAGTATTGAGTCTCAATAACATTTCTAGGCTTGATTTCTAAGAATTAGAATCTGTATGTAATTTCTTCCTTCACTTTTTCCTCAAAAGAATCATGCATGTCTGGAGTCTTTGTCAATTGGACTTAGAATCAGAAGACTGAGGTTCAAGTTTTGTCTTTGCCATTTAATAGCTGAGCCAGTAAGTCATTCAACCCATTTTTTTCCCTTCTGCAACTAAAAATCAGAGGAACATATATATGATCACAAATTTAGTGCTAAATGGGACTTCAGAAATCATCTAGTCTAAGCTTTTCATTTAAGAACCCTCATGGGTAGTTAAATGACTTGCCCAATGTCAAAGAGAAAACTGAAATCAAAGTTGTGATCTGAACCCAGAACTTCTTACTCTGGAGTCAGGTTTCATTCTATTGAAACATGCTGACCTGTAGAATGGTATGCTAGAAAATATAAGGTAGATCAGAGGTGTCAATCACTTCATAGCAACACTCCCAAGTGCAGCAAACAAAAATGTAATTATGGCAAAACCAGTAAATAAAGCCACAGTTCAATATAGCTGATGTTAATGTGTATTTTTTTTTCAAGTCCATATGTCACACTTGAGTATGCTTATGTAAAGTTTAGTGCCCCTGTTCCCATTTCAGGTTGATATCATTAGGGTAGGTATCTACTTTTTCTACTCTGTAGAGTTTTACTAAGGATCAGTTAAATTAAAGATTCAGTAAATGATTACAATGTGGAAGATTGATTAGATGAGATATTATATACCAATTATAGTATCACAGGATTTTGATTTGAAATTTGCCAGAGCAATAATAAGTCCATACCATGAAACATCTTCCAGAAGATCATGGTATGTATCCTTTGCTTAGAGATTTCATTTAGACATTTCATTTCCCCAAGCCATCTTTCTATACATTTTTAAAGTACCATTATTGAAGTATCTTTAATAATTCTTAATAATCCTTTAATCACAACTTTTTATTTTATAGATTAAGAAAATTAAATTTGAAAAGAAAAATGAGTTACCTAAGGTTGCTTAAATAATAAGAGAACTGGGATTGAATTCTCATCATTCCCTTTACTGAAGTGCTTTTGTCATGGAAATAATGATGATGATGATGATGGGCTACAAGGTAACAAGTGCTTTCCAAACATTATCTCATTTAATCATCACAACAACCCTTGTAAGAATCTTTTATTATTATTGTGTTTTTCCTTTGAGGATACTGAAGCAGACAGATGATGAGACTGCCCCAAATTTTCCAAATGTTTCAGAGGTAGGATTCTAATTCAATCTTCCTGATTTCATACATAATGCTTGATCTACTATGCAACCAGATTCTTCACTCTGATATGCATTATTAGAGGGAATTCACTCAAAAATAAATAATTTCTCTATAGGATGTTTTTCCTTATTTCTCCTAGTTACGAGGGATATTATTTCCCAAATACCAAGAATTGATTATCTATGTACATATATGTGTATAAATAAATGTTCATGCATGCCTAAAATGTATATGTATGTGCATGTGCATATCTACAAGCATATATACATATTTACATATATTCATACACTTATGTAAAGAGATATATAAAAACTCTTCTTTCTATTCTTTTATATATATATATGTATATATATATACATATATATATATATATATATATATAATTGATTTTCCTTTGCTAGAATATGATTCTTGAGTATGAATTTACTTTTCAGGCAGTTTTTATGTTCTACAATGCCTGAAACAGAAGTTTAATAAATGACTATTAATTGATTCAGAATTCTCTATGTGAGAAAAATCATAGATCATTTTTTAAAAACCTTTATTTTTAGTGGTTTGTTATGCAATTAAAGTCCAACTTTACAAGCTTGGTTGGAAATTCCCTTAAATTAGCAATTCTGATCTTGTTAAAGGTAGATGATAAGCCATTTTTATATCTTCAGCAAATAGAAATCAACATTAAAAATGACTGTCGAGGCAGCTAGGTAGTATAGTGGATCGAGCACGGACCCTGGAGTCAGGGGTACCTGAGTTCAAATCCAGCCTCAGATATTTAATAATAATTACCTAGCTATGTGGCCTTGGGCAAGCCACTTAACCCCATTTGCCTTGCAAAAGAACCTAAAAATAAAAACCTAAAAAAAATGACTCTCCCATTTATTAGTGGTTTAAATTATTTCAGATATTTTAAATGATTTTTTCTCTTTGATGTGGAGATTGAGACAACTCTGCTTTAGTTGAATAGTATTCTTCAAAAGAAATATAGTAACATGGAAAATATCATCTACATCCAGAGAAAGAAGTATGGAATCTGAATGCAGATCAAATAATACTATTTCCACTTTTTAAAATTTGCTTTTGTTGTTTCTTTCTCATGTATTTTCCCTTTTGTTCTGTTTTTTTCTCTTACAGCATGACTAACATGGAATTACATTTAACAGGATTGTACATTTAAACCAATATCAGATCACTTATTTTCTTGGGAAGGGAAGGGAGCAAAGAAGAAAAGAAAAAATCTTACCCAAAAAATGAATTCTGAAAATTATCCTTATATATCATTATAAAAAAATTAAACTTAATGGAAAAATTCTATATAATCATGATAAAGAGGATTTTAAAGCATTCTATTTCTAGTTCTGAAGATATATTGAAAATTTTTAATAATATATATATCTATATATATATATACATATATATAGTGGTATTTGAAAAATAGTTCTGTGCTTTCCCTAGTATAGGCTCACAGTTGTAATATTCCATTACTATTTTGATTATACCAAAATGAGGACTCTTATTGCAAGGAGATAATTAAGAAAATAAATTTTTAAGGAAACAAATGACATACTCAGTGTTATAATTACAACTGCTATTCTTGTCTAACTATGATTAATAGACTTTAACTTTGAATGACATCTAGTAGCATTTTATTGTTTGTTTGGGAAAGCCTTATATTTTTATTAAAGTCACTGCAGGTGACTTACATTAGTTTGCTATACAGTAAGGCATAATGATTGCATTCCAGAAAAATAACAATTTATGAAATTACTCTTCTGCCCTCTGATGTTACAGTCAAGTCAGATTTTACTTTTCCATATCTTGATAACTATAGAATCTTCACTTGAAAATTTCTAACTTTCACTAAAATGATTACTGTAATATAAATCTAACATGGCAAAGTGGGCCAACCTCATTTATTTATTGCTTCTATTTCATGGGGAAATGATGACTAAATCAATAAGTCAAATCATTAAGTATTTAATAAGTACCCACCATGTGCTAAGAACTAAATGGTGAGATTAAAGAAAGGCAAAAACAAACCTCACCCTCAAGGAGGTCACAATCTAATGAAGTAGTCAACATGCACATATCTATATACAAGCAAGATATATACTAAACAAATTAGTGGTAATCAAGAGAGAAGGCAGTAACAAGGAAAAAAGGCTATTTTTAGAAGCTATGGTTTTAGCTCAGACTTGAAGAAAGCTAGGTAATCCAATAGAAATATGATAATAGAAATATAAAATAAGAAAATAATTCCAAACATTAAGGACAAAATGTGGAAAGAATAAGAAATTACATAATATAAATAGTGTCATAAGATGTATGTAGAAATAGATAGGACATGCAGTAAGTAAGGAGCTGAACTTGAAGTCAGAAAATACTTTATTCAACCCCTTGCTTACCTTCCTTACCTTCCTTATGCTAATTGTGCAATACTGAGCAAAACACATAACCTATTTCAGACTTAATTTGCTTACCTAAAAAATCATAATTACAAATAACATTTACTTCATAAGGATATTGAGTTCAAATTTAGTCTCAGACACTTAATAATTGCCTAGCTGTGTGACCTTGGGCAATTCACTCAACCCCACTGCCTTAAATAATTTTTTTTAAAAAGAAGTTAATGTAATACTTACCAGATTCTGAAGTAGTTATATTTAGTTGTTTTGTTTTTCTTCCTCTGGATGAGGATAACATTGTCCTTAGCCAGTCTAATAGGGTTGTCTTAGATCTCTAAGCTGCTGAGAGCAGGTACATCCATCAGGGTTGATCATCTCACAATTTTATTGTTAATATGTACCGTGTTCTCTTCTTCCCCCTTCTTTCAGCATCAGGTCCTGTAATTCATTCCATGTTTCTCTAGAGTTTGAACATTTATGGTTTCTTATAGAACAATAGCATTCTGTAATATTCATGTACCATAATGTGTTTAACCATTCTCCAATTGATGGGCATCCCCCCAATTTCCAATTTTTTTCCACTACATAAAGAGCTGCTATAGATTTTTTGGAACATGTGGAACTTTTCCCAATTTTTTATTTGTTCTGAATATAGGCCTAGGTATGAGGTGATACCTCAGCACTGTTTTAATTTGTACTTGTCTAATAAATAATGATTTGAAGTATTTTTATATGACTATATATATATATATATGAAGAAAGTATAGCTATATATATACATATATATATGTATATATATATAGGAAGAAAGTATAGCTTATATGTATATATACATATATATACTTATAAGCTATATATATATATATATATATATATATATATATATATATAGGAAGAAAGTATAGCTATATGTATATATACATATACATATAGCTATACTTTCTTCCTTTGGAAGTTAACTATTGATATTCTTTGACCATTTATCAATTGGGGAATGGTTTACAACCTTAGAAATTTGATGCTGTTCTTTATATATTTTATAAATGAGACCCTTATCAGAACTCCTAGTTGTGAAGATTGTTTCCCAGCTTTCTTCCTTCCTTAAAATAATGGCAGCATTCTTCTTATTAGTTCAAAAATTTTTTAATTTATTATGGTTAAAAATCATTCATTTTATAGTTTATAATGTACTCTATTTCTTGTTTGGTCATAAATTTGTCCTTTTTCATAGATGTGATAGATTATTTCTTGGTCTATTACTTTATCTATGATGGTGCCCTTTATGTCTAAATCCTGTACCCATTTTGACCTTATTTTGGTATAGGATATGAGATGGGGTCTATGCCTGGTTTTTGCCATACAATTTTCCTGTTTTCCCAACAAATTTTGTCAAATAGTGAGTTCTTATTGCAGAAGTCACAGATTTATTCTTTTTTTTAATTATTTTAACATTTATTTAAGGTAAGGGGTTAAGTGACTTGCCCAAGGTCACACAGCTAGGCAATTATTAACTGTCTGAGGCCGAATTTGAACTCAGGTTCTCCTGTCTCTATCTACCACATCACGTTGCTGCCCCCTCACAGATATATTCTTAATCAAAAACACATTTTCATATCTTACAGAAAGAAATAAATTTAAAGGGCATTCTATATTTAGTATATTTAGAATTTGCTACACTTAGCATAAGAAGTTTGCAGTTTTTTTCATTTTACTTTTTTCTTTCAGAAAAAAAATCACGCTTTCTTAGTACAAAGTTTTCTCCCCCCTATTCAATCTATTATCTCAGAAAGAAGAACAGAAAAGTGTAGAAGACAGCACTTTAGAGGTGTTGCTAAATCATTGGGAGAATTTCTAATGGCACAGTGTTTTTTTATTCAAATTGGTGAGTTCTCATCTTTCCCATCTGTGGATTCCATAATGTTTGTTTATTAATATGAATAATGTTTTTGCCCAGGCCACAGCAACTACCATGGGACTCTTCAATGCTGACCAAAGAAATTTTGACAATTGCAACCCAAACCACATAATCCCACTAATTTAGCTTTACAAAGCATTACTCACCCAGCAGTATTCTTTAGTGCCAGAGTATAGATTACATTAGACTGTAAAAATATGTAAAAAACAATTACCTTTCTGAGAAAACTTGAGACCACAGGAAAGACAGACAAGAGACTATTTAATTTTAGTAATTAAAAAGATCAAGGCTTCTATCCATTTTCTTTATTGTACATATCAACATGAAAAATGAACAGTATAGCTAAATCAAATTGGAAGGGGTTGTTAAAATTTGAATAACAATATAACAATACAGGGTATATCAATCTCAATCATCAATGGAATGTTCTAGTATATAAACATTCATACTGAATCCTATTCTTCTATAGTGTCTACAAAACTAAATCAGAAAAAAACTTTGCGAAAATCAGATTTTCTTTCCACAGCTAGCCATTTTATTTGAACCCATTGCCCTATCTGTGATGTGGCCCCATTAATTTTCAATCTATTTTAATAAGTATAGCTCATATGAAATATCCACGTTTCTTCTTGAGGCAGATTTTCATTTATAGTAACCCTGGAGATATTCATGGGGTATAATGATATTAAAGGATTTTAAAAGGTTATTATGGTTACCGAATGCCTGAAATTTTAAACTGGTAGTTGTAATCATTGACTCTTCATTGATTAAATTTTCTCTTACATGGAAAAACAAATTATATATGTATGTATATACATGTATCACCCAATTATTAATGCTATTTCCATCATTGATTTGTTTTATTTGTACTTCTGATGGAATCCTATTTAATACCCCTCTCCCAATTTCCTGACTCCCTCATAGAGTCCCATTAGGTTACAATATCAAACATACCTTGACCTATTTCCTGTTTAGGGCAGTCAATAAGAAAACAGCACCACCAGGATATTATGCCAGATATGGGATCATAAATCATAGAAAGGACTTTTCCTAGAATAGCACCTGCACACTAAACCTCCCTTGTTATTCTTTGGGTGAATTTATAATGAAATCAAGGCTATTTTAATTTCATTATCATACATTAAGATCCTCCCTAAGTGGGCTTTAATGTAGACATTCTGAGCAATCTCATGCATAGGCAATTCCACCAAGGCTATGTCCCCCTCAAAACAACAAGCCCACCTCCTTACCTGTTGAATGCATTGGTCCTTTAAAAATCCTTTTCTTGCTCCAGGTAACTTCTTCCCTCAAGGAACTTAGCCCAGAGGTTGCTTAAATAACCACCAACTTTGCCTTTGTGACCAGATGACTTGGCATGGACCAGGTCCACAAAACTTGTCAGCATCATTCCTCCTTTAAGGAGCAGATTTTGCTGGGGAGCATGAATCTCAAAAAGAATTCCAAAAGAGTCTGCTAGTTGCATGATCACAAATAGATGCCATTTAGTATTAATTCTATAGAAATTATCTGAAACACTCCCAAACCTCTTTATTTTCAGTGTTTAGCCATTATTTCTTTTGTTCCACCCGTGTATTATGTTGTCCTCTTTAGTCACGTGATTTCACATCTGAATAAAGAAAGAAGGTGAAATACAGAAAAAGCAAATCTTCATTTCTTCCTGCTTTCTTTGCCTTCCAACCTAAAATGCATATATAGATGTAAAGCATGTGTTTGGTAGGATTTTTCTTAGTGCAAACTTAAGTATTTATAATACTTTTTGCACCTTAAATCTGAGGACAATTGGATGGCATTAAAGGAAATGAATCCACCAAGACATCTGAAACTAGTTAATAAAGAGAATGTAAGTCAAACCTATTTGCTGATATATGTGGAGAACATATATAAAACATATATAAAAACTAAAACAAAAACAAAAACAAAACAAAACCCTACAGTCCTTTCTACTTGGTTCCATTTCTCAAAGTTTTGTTTTTATGTTATACTGTCAAAGAATGTTCTATTCTAAATTTCTTATTATCTATATGGCTAATTGCAATCTATTGTATGTAAATAAAATTGGAACAAACAATATTTCTTAACTGAAAGTCTACAATGATGACAATTACATTGCTGTATTTTTTTCAGTCCAAGTCCCAGAAGTCATTTGGTAAAGCTGACTCTTGAAATCTTTAAATTTTATTACTTTCAGCTTTATTATTCACTTATGAGAAAATTAATATAAAATGGTATGTAATATCATTTTAGATCTCCTTCTTGTTGAAACAAAGAATTGTTGTGCTTTAGATTCACAAGCTCTTTTCCCTAGGGCTCAAAGAGAAATCAAAATTAGATATACTCTGTTCACCCATTGAGTAACTTTTGGCAAGTGGCCATTTAGGGAAGGATTGATGTTCTAAGAATTTTCTGTTCTACTAGATTTTAAATTAGTGCTTAGGTAATACAAAGTCTCTAGAAGGTTGTAATCATATAAAGTTACTTAGAATTTGGATTCTTTTTATTGCTAGGAATATAAACAAGAATCATAATTACTGGTCATACTCAAGGGTTTCAGGTATTATGCTAGTCTCCTTATTCATAAGTTTCTGGACATAAAAGCTAAATAGATGTCTAGAAAAAAGTAACTTTTATCCTTTATAACATCTGATACATATTATTTTGGGAAAATTTCAAAATATTTTGTCATAAGGTAGTCTTGATGCCTATATATTACACTACTAAATCAGATTTTTTTGTTGTTGCATTGTTTTTTTGCATCAGCAGACAATTCATACAGTAATAAGCACATTAAAGTATGTGTTTATGGATGGAGAAAATCTTGTATTCTCTAAACTTAATTCATGATTATGTGGATGTAATATATTGTACATAACCTTTTTTCCCCTTATTATGATGCATTCAAAGACCAATCTTAGATTTTTATGGAGATCAGAAATTATATTCATGTTTTGTTACTAATCATTTTTTGGTCTTTTTTTTGATGGCCATAATGTTAATCTGAACATTTTAGTGTCAGCATATCTTAGAAATCTCTTGAAAACTGATGAGACTCTAAAATTATGTTGTTTCTAGCAGTTTTCATCTGTATGTACCTGTTGTAATTCAGTCACTTTTCCTCACTGTGTTTTCTTTAGTCACATCACCTTTCCCTGATTTTTGATATTGGGAAATGAGTATTTGGGTCCAAGTGTGATAATTCCTTTCATATGTCTTCTTTCTTCCTTCCATTTTTCCTCCTTTTTTAAGTTGTCTTCCCCTCCTTTCTTCTTTTGTTTTTTTTTCTGCTTTCTTTTCTCTTATTGTCTTCCCTCCCTCCCTCCTTCCCTTCCTTCTTTCCTTCCTTCCTTCCTTCCTTCCTTCCTTCCTTCCTTCCTTCCTTCCTTCCTTCCTTCCTTCCTTCCTTCCTTCCTTCTTTCTGTCGTGTTCTTGGGTCCCCAAAAAAAGAATGCAAAGGAAACTGATTAGAAATTTCCCTATCCTGAGACATCTTCTATCATTAATAGACCCATCCACTTAGGAAGCAGATGCTAGTACTCTTTTCTTTTCCTATTGTTCCTCTCATCTACAAGAGAAGAAATCCTCAGAAGATGAACAGTCCATTTATGAGGAAGATTTTTTTTCCTGTGTCTTTGATTAGCTTGCTAGATCACTTGGGAATATGGACCTCTTTTAAGAATTTGCTGAGTGTGATGTTGGTGGAAAAGAGGTCTGTATCATTCTTAGCTAAGGGCTAAATTAGGGGGAAATGAAGCAAATTTTCATCAGCACCACTTTCAACTTCTATCTTGACCTAATTTGATGAAATAAGGCAATTTTCTAGATCTTTCATTTAATTCAGTGATAGTTGTAAATAGTTCCTGTACAAGGAATTTCAATTCTTACTAATAAAAGAAACATAAATAACTGTTCCCCGGACATAAAGTGCATTGGAATGATTAAGAACAAATATTGTCACTTCTGATTCATTTCTTTGCTTACATTCTGATTATCATTCTTCTCTCCATCTTTACCCCATCTACAGGAACTTTAGACTTTGGATTTGGGTTTTTGCTTTGTCTTTCCTGGAACCAAATGTTGAAGTTAATGTTATCCAGCCAAATGAGAGCCAATAAGATAATAGTTATAAAGTGCTTAGCGTAGTTATTGGGGAAAAAAGTAAGTGCTATATAAATTCCTGCCCTGTCCCATCCCCTCTAATTCCCATTTATATTTTGTCTTGCTCATCAGACTATAAGCTCCTTGAGTTCATGGTTAAGAACTTGAGATCTTTATATATTCTTTGAATTTATGATTACTTATTTGTGTGGACAAAAAAATGAATTTGTATATTTGCATAAATTTGTGTATCCCTCGTTTATCCCGATCCCTGATCAATAATGAAAACTTACAAATGCTTTATCCATCTATCTAAAATGTGCAATACACTACTAGGATACAAATAAAGGAACAAAACGAAGTCATCCTCAAGAAGCTCAGTAAAGTTAAATAATTTCAAAGCAGATGGCAATGGATCTTCTTTAAAGTCATTTCTACTGAGTGAACCATATCCATTTATGCTATTGAATGCTGATGCTTAAACATTTCTTAACTGAGTGAGTCTTCAATAGTTTTGACTGCTTAGGAAGAACTGTTTAAAGCAACAAATGAATAAATATCCCAGTTTTGTTCCCCCAGATGATGACCGTGGAGGTTAGGCTAAAAGCATCTTGTGGGGGGGGGACTAGGTGTTCTAGTTTTCTCAAGATTTCTCTATTACCTGCATGCCAGACAGATTCATATTCTTTCTACAGATAGTCTTGGGGAGGGGTTCTTAACCTGAGGTCTTTGAACTTAAAAATATAATAAAATAATCTGATTTATTCAATGTGTTTTATTTTATGCATTTAAAGACATTCTGAGATCAAGTTCACAGGATTCCCTAGACTACCAAAGGAATTCATGATTAAAAAAAAAGTTAGAAATCACTAGTCTGGGTCATTAAGTCAGTATAGAAATATCTGTCTTTTAAAGAAAATGGCAAAAAAAGAAGTGTCTTCTCTTCCAAAATCATGAAAGCCCTTGGGAGTAGAGCTTGTTCTGGTTCTATGAAAACTATTCCTGATGTAAAATGGATTCATTTAGCAAGCAGTGAGAAACCAAAGCAAATTCTGTAAGCCTGAGATGAGAATATAAATTCTGTCAAAGAAATTTTGTTTCTGGAATATACAAAGTACTGGACACTGGAGCTATTGAAATCTCTATTTGAACTTGAATCTTTTCCTTCCTTGGATTTTTTTTTTTACTTTTCCTACCACTTACTCAACCATATATATATGG
Source organism: Macrotis lagotis (assembly GCF_037893015.1). Lineage (NCBI taxonomy): Eukaryota > Metazoa > Chordata > Mammalia > Peramelemorphia > Peramelidae > Macrotis > Macrotis lagotis. The sequence goes on from NC_133659.1 coordinate 89,973,553, forward strand.
GTTTTCATAACCCATCTCCTACCTAGCCTTGGCTAACTTCTAATACAGTTATGTGCTAATGTAGTTCCTAGATACTTGGGTTCCATTCTGCCTATGAGGAATCATTATTCAGACTAGGAAAGCATGGGTGAAAATAAAACAAAAATTCATTTAAAAGGTTACAAGGGCTAGAGAGAGAGAAAAAGCGAGATAAAAGAAAAGCCAAGCAGTCTTTGCTGGCCCATTGTCAGAGAAGACTGCCAGCCCTGAAACAGGGTCCAGCCCAGGTTTTTATATCTTGTTTCTCATCCAGAGGGCAAAAGGTGAACTCCCTTCCCCTATCCTGGATCAGGGATTAGGTAGAGGGTAAAACCCAAGGAGATCAGGATACAAATTTTATATTTAACAATGGTACTTAAGAATGGAAAGGGTCCCCACCCAAGATTACAATTATTCTTTTACAATCATAATTCTCTACTTCAAGTGAATTTACATCTCAAAAGTCAATTTACATCTCCACCCAAATTCTTTCTTACTTTCAAATTCTCTTCATCTTCCCCTGCATCACTAAGAGTCATGTATATATACATACATATATATACATGCATAAATACATAAATATATGTATATATATATATATTTATTTATCACTTTGACTATTAACTACATGAACTACCCAACATGCACATATTCTATGAATCCAGTTTTTTTCTTTATTCTGACCTCTTAAGATATGTAAAGACAAATCTCTAACAGATAGGTCTTCTTACATGCAAAAGAATAACAGGTAAAGGAAGACCCTAGGTTGCTATAGAACATGCGAATAGCAATGGAGAAAATATCAATTTATTTTACTATTTCAAAAACATGCATAGTATGCATTTTACATGTGATGGAAACAAATGATATTAAATAACATCTTTTCAGCAGCATTTTCCTTAAATTGAATGAAATTATATCCTGGAGTTTTGAAAAAATACTATTTTTAAATAATCTGAATTCCCTCACAATTCTTTCTTTAAATAAAGATCTCATCTCTAGTATAAATTCCATATCTGTAGAATAATTTTTTTAAAAGTTTAGGGTAACAGTGACAAAGTCAGGAGGCTCATTTCCTCTTATCCACACTTAACAAGAAGAATGGTAGATGACTGCCTTTCAGGTTTTCTTTATCATTATAATTACCATCATAATAGCTTCTAAACCTTAGGGATGAAGGCATCAAATGTTCCAAAGGGTCTAGCACTTGAAAAGGGAGCCCTAGGTATTTTGCTTGGAGTGAAGGTGACCTTATTTCAATACTTTTTTTCTCTATCCCTCAAAGAATATCCTCTAACTCCTTTTCAATTTGATCTTACACCTAGAAGATAACAAAGACACCATTGAGAAACAAGTGCACTTGTCTTAATTAACAACCGAATTTCATGCTTGTTAATTTGAAAGGAGGCCAGGTTGCTTTGATCCTCTCCAATAATAAAAAAAAAATTTATTTGGAGGATATTTAGCAAAACCCAGCATTTCCTTCCATTCTCCTCTGAATCTTTTCTCAATCAAAGCTATAAAGATCTGGAACAATGAATGAAAAACTGAAACTGTGGGATAGAGTGGGGAATAATATCAAAGACTGTTAAGCTCCTTTCCAAAGCTAGCAGCTCATGAATCTATAAATCTATAAATATGGAAAATTCTTCCTGAAGATCTGCTGGGTAGTGCAATAAAATATTCATCCCCAGACCCCCAGACCCTTATTTTCATTCACAGGTATAGATAATCACCACTAGTATTTATATAGTAATATAAGGTTTCCAAAGTGTTGGATCATAATATCTCATTTGATCCTCACAACAACCCAAAAAGGTAGGTATTATTGTCTCCATATTACAGGTGAAGAAACTAAATCAAACAAAAGTAAAATTGTATCCCAGGGTATGTATCTGGGTAGAATCTGAATTCAAATCTTCCTGACTCCAAGTTCAACAGTATCCATACAACACCTATCTGCCTCTCATAAAAAATGAAGCCATATGATAGATGCTAGAAAGTCAATCTTGGTTTCAGGAAGATTTTGCTTTAAATTTAAAATATAACATGTAATGACTGTGAGATCTTTAGCAAATGACTTGCTCTCAGTGCTCTGGGCAAGTATATAATGTAAAAAGTAGACCTTCATCTAGTTTGGTAGTTTTCACATCTAGGAATTCTCCATTCAGATGAAATAGCACATTCCCCAAAGGATCAAAGATTCAGTACTGGGTTGGGGGGGAGGGATCTTAAAAGGTCATTGAATCCAACTTCTTCATTTTACAGGTGAAAAGAGAGAGGCACAAACAGTTTAAATGACTTTCCCAGAGTAACACAGGTAGTGTCTGAAGCAGGAAAAAAAAAATGGGTCTTCTTGAGTTCAAGTCTATTGCAACAGATAATATATCATCAAATTTCCTCAAAATCTTTTGAATGTGTCAAAAATGGAATCTCGTTCTAACACTGAGCCACCATGAAGGTGATCTATTAAACCAAAAAAGATTTAAAATAGTTGGTAGAGTTTTGACCCAGAGTCAGGAAGATTTGATTTCAAATTTGACATTAGACATCTGCTAGCAGTGTGAAGCTCAGTAATTCACCAAACCTCTACCTACTTCAGACTTCTCATCTATAAAATGATGATAATATCAGAGCCTACATCCCAGCGTTGCTCTGAAAAACAAATGGGACAAAGTGCAGTTTATTGTTGCTGTTTTTTTTTAAATTTCTTATTATGAGAATCTAAATAAAATATTATAGGATAATATTACAGAAATATTAACCATGGCATCAAGGAATTTTTTCAAGTCAACTTACTCATTATTGCAATAGAGGTTTAAGAGTTGAAAAGCACTTTATTCTCAACACTTTCTGATGTAGTTAAGGCAAGCATTACTATTTCCATTTTGAAACTGAGGGATGTGTAATTTTTGAGAGGTAATATGACTTACCTACAGGTACAGACATAATGAATTACCCTAAAAGGATTCAAAACCAGGTATCAAGTCTAGCACTTTTCTGATAAATCCATGAGTCCACTAGTACCAGTTGATAAAAAATATAATTTATTAGATCATAGATTTCAAGCTTTCCAGAATATCTATTGACATATGAGTGACTGAGGGCCAGAGAAATAATATGACATATTAAGTCCCACAGGTATAAAATAGTATTTCCAGGTTTTTAAACCCAGGTCCTCTGTTATCCAAATTCCCTTCATTAAGAAAAGAATAGGGGCGGCTAGGTGGTGCAGTGGATAAAGCACTGGCCCTGGAGTCAGGAGTATCTGGGTTCAAATCCAGTCTCAGACACTTAGTAATTACCTAGTTGTGTGGCCTTGGGCAAGACACTTAACCCCATTTGCCTTGAAAAACCTAAAAAAAAAAAAAAAGAAATAGCACTAATGAATTGTGAGTTGCATTGTACTGTCTTTTAAGATATATTGGATATACTATTCAAAGATATTTGGGGGCTTTTTTTTTAGAACTCTTACATCATAGAACTCTTTATTGATATATTCTTTTTTTGTTGTAATAACATGCAATTGTGGCAAGAGTCTATCATTTGGACATTAGTGTCTTCAGGACTGTTTTTTAATTTTGTTTTGTTTGTCTTTTGTGGGACAATGAGATTAAGTGATTTCCTTGAGGTCACACAGCTAGTAAGTATCAGGTGCCTGAGGCCATATTTGAACTCTGGTCCTCCTCAATTCAGGGTCAGTTCTCTATCCACTGCACCACCTAGCTGCTCCCAGATTTGCTTTTGATATCCAATCTATCCCATTTCTGTTTGTCTCCACTAAGGCTACATTTGCTTTTACAATAATTGAATCATAGGAAGTTATAATACCCCCTCCCAAAATATAAACTATGACCTAAAATTAAATATAGAGTATAGGTTGATCTGTATTTGACAGTTTATAAACATTCAGCTTTTGCCCTCTGGCCATTATGATTACTCAAAAGATTGGTCTTTGTATTAAAGTTTTCTCTCTGAGGTTGTAAATAATAGATAAAGGAGGTAAAGCCTACATTTAAGTAGAATTTGATAGAAGGAGATCATGCCAGTTCTGTTTCCTATTTTTTCATTAGCCTATTTGGACCTGCTCTAACTCAAGTCTAGGGGAAGTGGTTGAGAGAGGGAAGAGGGCTCAGGTGATTGTATACATAACTAATAAACTGACCCCAATTTGGAAGAAGCTTAAAAAAATAAAGGTTGACATATGCCACAATAAACAGTAGATGGTCTCTGAGATAATAAGACCCAAATAAACAAAAAGACAGGTTTTTCATGCCATATGAAGTCACTGAAATGAACTCATTCAGTGAAATGCATGATCCCAAGGATGAGTTGGGTATTTTCCATTTCTTATTCCCATGATGCTATAATTATCATGCTGTAGAATAAAATTATTCCTAAGGACTCAAGTGAATAGATGGCAGTTCTTGCTTAGTATCATTGACTGGCAACCCAAGTGATTGTTATGCCATTAGAACAGTCCTAAGTGGCTTACAGCAATCATCACAGTAGCCATCTGAAAGAAGAGCCAGAAAGCTGATGCCCCACATGTCTCCAAATCAATGTGCCAGAGCAATAAAAGCCAACTAAACAGTGACATTTATTCCAGTTCAAAGAACAGATAGGAAAGTTAATGAAAATTCCAGTAGGCATTTTATTAAAGCATCTGACTTTTCATTACTTCATTTTGAAATGAAAACTTTTTTCAAAATTAAAAGGTCTATAAACACTATTGGCTTTTTTTTAGTTTTTAATCCTCCTTCTCCTCCCTATAGAGCTTGATAACATTGGCTACTTTCTTAAATTCCATATTTAGTTGATCATTTTCACAGTATAATATCCTAGTTTTCCATTTAAAACTGACTATTCCTACACTATCTTATTGATTCGTATTTATCTTTCCTATCCTTAATATAGCAATTTTTTGAGGTACTATCATTAACTCTCATGTCTTTCCTTTCTACAGGCTCATTTCAATTCATCAGTTTTTAGGTACTTATTATTTAAGAAACAGGACACCTATTAAGAAATACAAATTGGAAATTTCTTCCTAATGGAGACTGTGATCCTCCAGATACTCTTGACTGCTGTGATATCATGCTAGTTACAGCTAAGTCTAAAACCTTGCAGAGCTTCCTAGATATCTATAGGCACCCAAAAGAGGTTGGTCTGACCATCCATACAAGGTAAACTAGTAGTTAAGAATATATTTTACATAGATTATGGCATGAAACTGAATGAGCAGGCTGCAATTTGTGATTAAGGAGAATTCCTTGAAGTCAGAGATCCAGTACCTGAGTATGTGCTAGGGTCTATGTCTAAGTGAGTATGTCAGATACATAGGAAAGAGATAAAAGTTCAATAGTTCCTGTACTTCCGGAGATTGTCTTCTATTATCCTCCTTTCCTTTTTAGTGGAGTTGCTATAGATTCAATTATCATTGCTTTGGGTATGTCATCCTAATATCCATTTTCAATTCTGATCATTTTATATTTTCTATGCTAAGCAAGTACTTCCATCTTGTCAGTCCTTTAAACTCAAGATGCATAAAACCAAATATATCACACTTTTCTTCCTTGCATGAAGAGTAAAAACATAATTCTCTATGATCTGATAACATCATCATTTTAGTCATAAAAATACAAAAGTTTATTATAAATGCTTTCTTCGAGTCTTTTATTTCCCTAGCTGTACCTTCATTTCCGTTTCTACTATAGATCCTCTGTTTCAGATACATAATACCATTTACCTGTATTATTCCAAAAAAAAAATTTTGGCCTCCTTTTTCTCAATTGCTTTTCCTTTCCTATCAGTAAATCCAGAACATTTTTGCAAGGGTTAGAATTAGCACTTCTTAAAATATGAATTCATCATTTCCCTACTTAATTTTTTGAAAATAATTCTCAAATGCCTACAAACTTAAAAATCCATTCCAGATAGAATATAATCTGGTCCCAAAATATGAACCTACCCATTAATTATGCCTTAATCAAGATATATTATTTTCCACTCCCAGTAAAAATATATATTCTTTATCTCTCTACCCTTCATTAAGCCCCTTTCTTAACACTGCCCCTCCTTTTTCTCCAGTCCTTAATCTATCAAAATTATGACCCTTTTTTCAAGACTCAAGTGTCATCTCTGCAATCAAGCTGTCCCTAGCAAAATCCAGACCTAGAAGTGAACTCTTATTCCTCTCTGCAGTGTTATGGTACATTTCTTGAATGATTTTTAATGGCATATATGATTTACTCCCTTAGATTATAATTATTTATGCTCATACTTTAATTTAATTGCTCAGTAGGTCATAAAATCCTTAATGGCAGGGTCATTGACTTGAAAATATAGAGTACTTAAAAAATTTTGTGGAATGGAATTAATTTATCCATCTTTGTTTCCCTCATAGATCTTAGTACAGTACCTTTCACCTAATAGACATCAATAAATATGTGCCAAATGAACCCATTCTGTTTTCAAATAAATAACTGACAGATTATGTATCCATCAGATCATCATCTCTCTCAGATATAGGTAGAGACAAACTAGACTTCTGCACCTAAGAGCTCCCAAAGTAGCAGTCTTCCTAGATTTACTTGTTTTGTTTTCTTACTTTTGCAACCATCAGAGGAGAGGTCAACCCCTGAGGATCCCTAACACCATTAATGCTAACCATTGAGTAGCTACCATAAATTGGAAGGTAAAACTCAGAGATTCCTGGGAATAACATCACCACCAGCCCTGTTTCTAACCTATCCTCCCCATCATAATCTAGGGAAACAATTTTAGAGAGATGCAGTCTGTCCTAAAATCTGTAATAAATATTCAATTTCTACTGAAAAAATCTACTCAATATACTCGATCATTTGACCCCAAAGGACTGTATTCATTCTTTTGATCCACAAAGACCTTATGTCCCAGGCCAACTTTATTACTTACCATTCCTAGAGAAACTTCAGATTCTGCAGCCCTTCCCTTTTCAGTAGTCAAACGAAGAAAGATTTACTCCTGACATGTTCTCGTCCTTAAAGTTCTTGGTATTGTCAAATAGCTCACCATTTTAATCAGTTTTGATTTTATCAAAATGATAGTAACTTTGGTACTGCTTTGCTCTTCTGTTTTTTCCATCAGCTTTGCCCTTTTACTCTTAGGAGCACTGAGCTTTCTATCTAGACTTGATGTTCAAACTTACCATTATCTACTAGTTTTAATCTAGTATTATGTTCAGATTGAAGAGGAATTCCTTAATAAAATGAATTTTGCATTTCTGTTTGCATCTGCAGTGGTTAGCTCAATGCTTTGCACAATTGTTGATCAGTTATTTTTGAGTTGTATTTAACTCTTCATGACTCCATTTAGTGTTTTCTTGACAAAGATAATGAAATGGCTAGCCAATTCTTCCTCTAGCTCTTTTTTATAGATGAAAAACCCAAGTAAAACAAGGTTAAGTGACTTCCTCAGGTACATGCCTCTAGAAAGTGACTAAAGTCACATTTGAATTCATGAAGATAAGGCTTCCTGACCCAAGGAGCTTCACTCCATCCATTATCCTATCTAGTTGTCCTATGTACTATGTTTCTTGGACAAAATAATTAATTTTCATTGATTTATCCATCCCTCATAATCTAAATATAAGGTTGGTCAAGTTTATATGCTATGTGATCTACATACTTTTTCTATATTGTTTTCTAGTAGAAATCTCCCTCTTTATTCATTTTGTTTTCTTCTCAACAATATTTTAGATATAGGGCTCAAAAGGCACCAAGGGGTAGTTATAAAAAAAATCTCCTCATTTAACAGATGAGGAAATTGAGACCAAGGACATCATAAAGCTTGTAAGTATCATTCAATCTCCAAATCAATCTCTATCTAATATACCATATATTAAGGATAAATTGGTTTAAGATAAATTCCATTAACATTCTCACCTAGGTTTTGTTTTTATTTTTGCAAAATGTCTACTCACAAGTGTTTATCTGTCTCTCCTATAATTCTCCCCATTGTGTAAAAGAAACAAAATAAAAATTCCACAAAATAAACAAACTCTCCAATTTAGTGAAGAGAATCAAGATGGCTGATGGCAGGCTGCCATCGAGCAGAATTTTCCCAATATTTTCCTCCAAAAACTTTAGAATAACTCCTCAAATCAAATTTTAGAGCAGCAGAGCCAACAAAAGATCAGAGTAAGATATTTTTCCCAGTCTAAGACACCTTAGTAAGTCAGCATGGTACACCAGAGTAAGAATTAGCTCAGACCACAGCCATTATCACTAGCTCTGGTCATGGAAGTGCCTGTGATTGAAGACTACATAATAAAACTCTTCAAAGAGGTAAAGGGATTAGAAAACAGACCTGAAGCGTATTAGAGGGACACCTATGCTGGCAGTATTGATTAGTAACTCTTGTCTCAGTTCCAGGGTGGAGTGGAGTGCTAGCACCTATGACAGATGAAAAGGGCACCTGGTCCCAGGTCTAGGACCAAGAGGGATACAATTGTGACTGCAAGAAGCAGGCTAAACTACAGAAAACAAAGGAGTAGAATAATGAACACACCTCTACCCTGGATCATATTATCTTGGAAGCAACAAAAACTTGCAGATTGTCCAACAACAGAAGTAGCTTTGAAGGCCCTTTTATCACCAAGCCGCAATCATATTAATAAATATCAACTATAAATATTTCCAAAAGTAGGCATGAAAAAAATTAATAACTTTTTCCTTTGTAAAAGTACATGAACTACAGGGCATGAACCTGTTATGATTAATTCTTATTGCTCAGATAACTTTTTTTTAAACTTACCTTCTGGTTCTGTGTTATATTCTGGTCATTTATGTAGCTGAATAAGTGCTTTTTGTATACATAAAATATCATTGTACAAAACTAATTGTAAAGAAATCCCTCAAAACACATTTATGTGGTCTAATGAAACAAATTCTTATATCTTCTATGTTTTAAAATTTATAGCATATTTTTCATCATAAGTTCATCACCTTGTCAAGATCATTGTTTCATTTTCATTCTCTTGGGACTTGAGATTTATAATTATATTGATCTGTTTTACAGTTTTTGAATTTTTTCCTTTATGTATAATGCTATCATTACATATTTTTTCTCCTAATTTTGCATATTTCACTCTGCATCAAATTATAAATGTCCTTACTTTCTTCAGATATTATTCATTTTATCATTTATTTTGGAATATTAAGATGCCACTACATTCATAAACTACAAGGCATTAGGCATTGTTTACTAGAATGGCTTCCTAATTTCTGCATTTTTCATTTTGAATAAATTATATCAAAAAGAGAAAAGAAGCTGAGGATCCTCTGACAATGAACTTCATACAAAGTTTTTGTGAAGATAAAAGGTAAACATTCCTGAAAAGGCATTTTTTTTCTTTATATCTTTAAAGCACTAAACACAAGAAAAGGGGGACAATTAACTTCTTCCTTTACAATTACTAGTGTCTAGCCTGGAAAATTCTCTTCAACACTGTACAAATTAACCTTATGAAATAGTTGGAAATAAAGAATGTATGATAAAATTTCTGGATTATCTTTTCATGTGATGATTTTTATCTAAATACATATTATGGAATTTTGGAAGAAGGTTAGTCATTTAACAAGCAGTAGTGAAAATAGCATTGAACTCTGAGCACAAATATATTATCTCCTACTTATTTGTGGTACAAAAAAAATCACATCACCTTTCTGAGACATAGATTTTTTTAACTATATAATGGGAATGTTGAAACATCATCAGGCAAATATGATACATTCTCCTCCAAAATATCCCCAGAAACTAGCTCAGTGTCTGGTACTCAATTATTGTCCATCATTCTCAAAGAGGACCAAACTGACATCACTATATTGGAGTTAAGGTACAGTATATCTTACTGTGGTTGATCAGACCAATACAAGCTTGGCAGGTCAGGCACAAATAGTCCATATGAACATTTGGAGTGGAGATGTCTCTAAATTTGTACATCTTACATTTCTTTTGAACTACAATTCTACTTTGCTCAGAGAGCACAGCACCTTCTTTGATGTGGACATGTAAACCTAGATAGTCCAATGCTAATGTCTCCCATTTCTCAAAATTGATTCCAAAGATTTTCAGAAAAACTTTGAGAGTGTTCTTGTATTGCTTTGTCTGACCTCTGTGAGAGTGATTGTGTGAGGTCTCCATAAAATAACCTTTAGGGCAAGCATAAGTTTGGCATTCAAACACTGTGTCCAGTCCATCAGAGTTGCACTCTCTGCGGTCAAGTTTATGTAGTTGGCAATTTAGTCGAAGAAAGAATGTCAATGTCCAGTACGCTCTCTTGTCAGAAGATTTTCAGAATTTTCTTAAGACAATTTTCCTGGTATGGAATAGCACTGATATACTATCCAGGTTTCAGAGGCATAAAGCTATGAAGTTAACAAAATGACTTTGTAGACTTTCAGTTTGTTGGGCAGTCTAATATCAGTTTTAAATCACACTTTCCTTTGGAGTGTATGGAACCCTGAAATAGCTCTGGTAGTGCCTGGATTGACCTCATTATCTATGTCAGGAGTAGGGACCCTTGGCACTGCCAAGGCAACCACAGACTGGATTAAAAATTCAATAAATCTGGGAGCGTTTTAAGGGGTGAATTGATTAAATGTTTAACTAAAAATAGCAGGTGATTTAAAAAATTTTTATCATTCTCAGAAAAAAGATTCCCCATCCTTGGTCTATTCATACATCCCAGGAAAGTATACTGCCATGGTAAGTCAATTTATCTGAAGCATTCCAAATTTCTCCATTTGCTGTAACAGATTTCTACAAATAAATGATATACTGCTAACTATAGAGAACCTCCATTTTCTGGGACTTGGGGGCCAAAATTAGCAAAAAACAGGAGAAAATCAATTTATACTTCATTGTATCTCAACTTTAAAAGTAGCATTGAATGCACAATCATTGTATGCTTGCTAATTGACTGAATGATGTGGATTTGACTCTTGTGTCTGTTCTTTAGTCCCTATGTGATCCAGGCAAATCACTTAGGCTCCTTTGGTTTGTGTTTAGTCATCTGTTAAATGAGGTTAGGCTTAACTGATTCTAATATAATATCTGAAATTATGGACCAATTTGATATAGTAACAAGAATACTAATATTGAAGTTGGAGAAACCTAGATTTGAATTATAAGTCTAACCCTTAATAATCTTTCATGACCTTTTATCATCTATATAAAATGGTTACAATATTATTATACTTTTTACCTGATAGTATCATTGTGGGAAAAAAAAATCTTTGGAAGCTTTTTAAGCTTTTTATTTCTTTTATAACTCGATCTCCACCTACTCTTTCACCTTATTGCTCTTTAGTTACCTCCAATCATGATACAACCCAGACAAATTGGCTTTCTTACTGTTTCTTTTAAACTATATTACTTCTCTGCAGATGACCTGCATCTTTTCATTAGCTGTTCCTCATGGTTGAGATTCTTTATTTCTTCTTTCTGACTCTTACTTAAAATGTTAGTGTCAAGGATCTTAAGTATAACATTCTCCATGAAGCCCTTCCTGATTCCATAATCACTATACTGCCCTATACACCTCCCCAGATGCTAGTGAATCTTATAACTATTTTGAATATATTAATATACATTTATATATGTACATGTGCATGTCATCTCTTAATAGGTTGCACAATTTGTAGTATGTTAGTGTAGGAGTCAGGAAAACTCAAGTTCAAATCTGGCCCAGCACTGTGACCTTGGGCAAACTATTTAAGCTCTGTTTGCCTTAATTTCCTCAATTCTACAGTGAGGTTAATAATAGTACTTATCTCTCAAGGATGTTGTGAGAAGTAAGTGAGAATATTTGCAAAGAACTTAGCACAATGTTATCGCCTATAATAGCTCTGGTGTGAGTCTGGGCATGAATTTACAAGAGTCAAGTTGGGTAGAAAAACATACCCAAACACACAAGGTTGAGCAGTGAAAATCTACCAACTTTATTTTTGGAAACTCAGACTTTTTATAGCAAAAATTTATCTAAAGGAATGACCAGTTAAAGGAGACACAGTTTCAAAATTTACAATGTTTGTTCTTAGAAATATGCATACATCTCTATCAGAAAAATCTTTTACAACCACCTTTGGAGCTACAGATTATCAAAGGTCAGGGTTCACTGGAGAGCAATAATACATATGGTTGATGGAAAAGGTCACTAAGTATATGTGAAAATCACTCCCAGGGGCTGGCCTTTACACAGTGTTGGGAAAATAGTAGGGATTTTATAAGTGTTAGCTATTATCATGATTATTATTGAGGCTAGGTAGTCAGCCATTTATTCAACAAGCATTTAAGAAATACTTATGTTCTAGGTACTATGCTAAGTAATGGGGTATACAAAATAATATATATGTTGTAATAAAAGTCAACAAAAAAATCATCCCTTCACAGAATTTACAATTTAATGGAAGAGGAGGGTAGCAACTTTAAACTACTTCATTGCAGAGATCCATTCACATTTATCTTTGAATTCTCGTGTCTACTATAATGTCTGGTACATAGTATGAACTAAATAAATGCTACCTGAGGGACTAATTGTGAGTTGTTACACCTAGAAATTATAATCTTTATGAAGGCACATTGCCTCTATACAGTTTAAAACAAAGATTGCATATTCTTTCTTTTTCCAAAATTTAGATGATGTACATTTTCTTTTTGTTTTATGAAAACCCATAGAATAAAGGTTAATTGAAAGTAGATATGAACCCAAAGTGAGAAAAATAGAAAAAATTATCATTTTCTACTTTAGCAGAAATTCTGATTTGCAGGAGATAAGAGATCATTAGGATAGCTTCATAAGTGGGGTATTATTTAGAAGAAATATAATTAATAATAATAATAATAATAATTGACATTTATGGAGTCTCTTTTTTTAAATGACACCAGTCAATTGCTTTAAAAGCAAGGTGTTTCACTTAAGAGCAGATACTTCAAAAACATTTATTGCTTACTTTGTATGAATCAAACTCTCATTCATGTCATGAATCAACCCAGTAATATAATTATGTTAAATATTTTTATGTCCATTTTACTGTGTGGAAACCATAGAGGTTCAGAGGTTAAGTGACTAACCTAAGTCCAACCTTCTAGTAAGTCTTCATACTTACTGATTCAGAAATAGGTCATTGACAAACTAAAAAATATTTTATATAGCCAAATATTCATAGGAGTGCTTTTTTTAAAGTTAGTTACAAAGAAATAGAAACAAAGATTCATTAATTAGTGAATGACTAGATACATTTTTAAATACATTGTTATAATTGTCTACTATTTTCCCCTCACAGTTGAAGAATGTGATGACCACAAAGAAGCATAGGAAGAGGTAAAAGAACTGATACAAAGTGAACTAGAGAATGAGAATGAGAAAAGATTGAGAAAAACACAACTCTGTCAATGTGACTGGAAATGGCAAAATAACAAAACAGTTTAAATGGAATGTCATAATAATATAGTCTGAGCCTCAAAGGAGAGAAAAAAATAAAGAAGTTTTAACTTTATTTCTTTGCAGAGAGGGAAGACTGCATCTACTGTCACATTTTTTCAATACATAAGTTTTCTTCACTTTTTTTCTTGCAAGAGATAGTTATTTGTGGGGGAAGTAAGAAGCACACACAAGGAACTGTAGGTAATATACAAGAGAAATGTAAAAATGAAAAGTTTTTAGAAATAATTATTTTAAAAAGCAATAACTAGTCTATATTCACATTGTTAGCAAACAACAGTTTTCTAATCAAAGTTACTTAATCAAAGTTCTTTTTTTCTTATTCCAAACACTATACTATAAAAAAAAATCTTCATGCCCATTTGTTAGATTGATTAATTGAGCCTATAAAATATATTTGAGTTCATTGACATTCAGAAGTTAACACATAGTAATGAAATTTAAATTCTCAACTATCAGTTCAGCTATTATTTCTATTCAGATGATTCCTATGTCTATTTCTCTAAGCCTTCACTCTTTTACCCTGGCCATATTATTTATCATTTAACATTTAACCAATGATTTAAATCACTTCCTGGTACATGAAACAAAGTATATAACTACTCAAATTGTATTTCCCTTCAAATCTGCTATTCTTTCTCACTTTATTTCTTTTAGCAGTATCTTATTCTTATAAATTCACAAAGGTTATTTTGTATTTTTTATATCTTGTGCATCTCAAAATCCAATGATTTTCTACATCTACTGATTTTTTTCCTCCACAATATTTTCCACTTATGAGCCTCTAAAAAATTAGAACTATTGCTCAGGAAAAAGGTTCTTGTTATTCTTGCAAGGAATTTTTCAATAGCATTCTAACAGGTCTTCTGTTCCTTACTTTTCACTATTCTGGGGCCTTTCTTTTCTATTTTCTCTGGCATCAAGAAGGTACATGCTAGCTATCTGTCATCTTTCACTATCTTTATATAACCTGCTCATCTTTACATGTATTACTTTAACTCCTCTTCTTCAAATTTCCTCATTTTCTATATGTTCCTATTTACATCCATTATGCACCTTTACCATCAATATCTGTGTGATATTAATTGTAAGGAAATCATGTATTTATTATTTTTGTTAATAAAAGAACAGAAGTAATTTTATGATCTTTAGTTATTCAGCATCATGTCTATGGTGCATAGTAGATTTTTTCTTTTTTTTTTTTTAGGTTTTTCCAAGGCAAATGGGGTTATAAGTAGCTTGCCCAAGGCCACACAGCTAGGTAATCATTAAGTGTCTGAGACCAGATTTGAACCCAGGTACTCCTGACTCCAAGGCCAGTGCTTTATCCACTATGCCACCTAGCTGCCCCTGTTAGACTCTCTAATTGTCTGATGGTTAGTAAATTTATCTCTGTGATCAATGTAATGACTCCTTTCTTGAATTTTTTTTTCTTCTATTAGTTTATAGGTAAGAATTGACAGGGTTTAAAAAAACTAGGTTAAGGCAAAAGTTGCTTAGCATCTAAAAAAAGCAAGTTACTCAAATTGGACATGATGCTGCCTCTGAGTTTTTGATTCATTTAAATTAATAGGTATTGTGCTTTCTAGATCTGAATGTCTATTGGATTTAGGAGATAGAGAGTTAAAATGCTACAGAAGGAGTCTATCTAAAAGGAGATTGTAATCTAAATGAATAATTTTCTTTTCACTTGATGCAAAGAGGGTATTATATTGAATTATATATCTCTTATGTGATAAAAGAAGGCAAGTGATGATTTAAAACTGCAGAAGTAAACTTTGTTGACATGGAATTCAAGGAGGAATTTATTTTCTGAATCTTCCTTGATGTGCTTCTGAGTAGCATAAAGTACAATTTATTCAGCTATGAAAACACAAAAGCATTCAAATGGATATTTTTTGTATTGATCAGTTCTGAAATCTGAGTACATTACATTAAACTAAGTCAATGAAGGCATTCCTGCTGAGCACTCAGTTAATGTGGTCCAGGCATGCTGTTTTCTGATGACTTCATTTAATATGGAATAGAGTCTAGAAGCACATTTGTTCTTTCTTTAAAATGCCAATGGTCTTACATAAGAATTTGATGAATGCAAAGTTTCTGTTAATTCATAGTCAATATTCTAAAGGGGGTTTGGAATGCCAATATTCTTTCTTTCTATTTAAAGAAGAGTTCTTATGCTTAAGACAAAAGAGTTATTAGAAGCAAAGTCTGTGAAAATTTAAGAGTTCAAATTTATTTGTCTTTATATTTTATAATATTTTTCTTCTGTGCCTGATTCTGCATAGAAATAAAAATGCAATAGTGTCAACCAATAATGAATTATCAATAATTTTGATAAAACATTAACAATTTTTATAGTTTTGAATCAGACTGAACAATTAAATATTTTATCAAGACCCCAAGAAAAGATATAGTTAAGATCTTTTGGAATACAGTTAGGTGCTATTAATAGATTGCTTAGGTCAGAAAATCCTCCTCTTCTATGTCCCTGTAAAATATCTGATTTTGTATTATGTTCTTAATGGATCCATTATAGAGGGCTGGCTGCAAAATGCATGTCCTAGAAGGAAATATATTGATCCATTGTAAATGCGTTACTTAGAATTATCCACTTAAGAATAGGACGATATCTGCCAAACAAAATATTTTTTCATTTTAGAATAGCTGATAAGGACTCTTTCTGACTATACTTGCCCATCAATTCACCTCCTCATTAAAATAGTTTCTTACAAAACAACTGAGTCATCAGCAAAGGGAGGATATGTTTCTTCATATCTGCTAGAGGTGAAGGACATTGATTTAATTTATCTATTACACATTACAGGCTTTTAAAATATAAATTGAAAACAACAGGGAGAAGCAGTTTACAGTCTTACTTTATAATTTAAGAATGAAATTTCAACTCATTTATATCATCCCTTCCCTTTCTTATTTTTAGAAATCTTATTATGCTAAAAACTTGGAAGAAGCACTAATAGTTTAGGATCTATACTAAGTGATTATGTGACTTGGTCCATACATAGTTGTTTTCTATGAAATCAAAATATGCTCAGATTGACATATGCTGCAAAATCTCTTACAATGATTTTTTAACTATTTCTTTGTGAGTTAGAAAAGAGAATAGCAGGGATGTATAGTAGAATCAGTGTGCCTAAAATCTTACTTCTGATACAAGATATTAATTTGAAAAAATAGAATTTTAGTTTCAAAACACAACTCATAGGAGTTTGCAGTCACTTAATCAATTATTTTAAGTTTATCACTGAGATGAGGGGGGAAGAAAGGTTTCTTTACTGAATTTTGGGTAGACTACATTCTGTGACCTTCCCAAGTGAACTAAAAAAGCAAAGACTATAAGTGATTTATATTTAAAAATATACCCACTTCCCTGGATCAGAAATAAAAATAAAAACTTACGTTTTTTTCTCTTCAGTTTTAGTTGACTATTTGGATGCTTTGAACTGAATGGAATAATTAATTTTTAATAAAAGAGATTTCTGTAATCTACAAAATATGGGGTGATATCCTTAGGATTGTGATTGAGGAAACTTTTTTTTTCCATTATCGGTGGAGACTAGTATTCCATGACTCTTCTGTAAAAAAAGTTCTTCCATTGTCTTCTAAACTACTCTTATGTGAATTTAAATCTTACTTGAGAAATAGTGTTTCATAAAGAATAGAGAACTGTCTTAAGAGTCAAGAAAATCTAGTTTTAAATATTGCCTCTGATTATTGTTATTATTTGTCATTCCTCCTCGAAGAAGACCAGTACACATCAGGGAAGAGATGCCATGGTATGCATTTGATCTGGATTTCAGTGAGGGGGGCACTGTGCTAAGTCCCAAGACTTACTTTCTTCCCCAGAGCCATTTGGTTCCTAGCCAAATATAAATCAACTGTAAATACTCCTGGATGTGACACACTCAGGGTTAAATGACTTGCCCAAGGTCATACAGCTAGTAAATGTCTGAGGTCAGATGTGAACTCATGTCCTTGTGACAGCAGGGTTGATACTCTATCTGCTCTATTACCTCTGATATATATATATATATATATATATATATATATATATATATATATATATATATATTGGTTATATGACTAGGAAGTTACTAGATATCTCAATGAAGTGAGTACTCTCAGACTTTCAGTTTTAGAACAGCTGCAGATATATACTGCTAGAGGAAATTTTCTAACCAGGACATTAACAATATTAGTCATATATTTAGATCTTCCCCTCCCAGACACTCTCTGCATTCTTTTTCAAATTGGTCTTTCAAGCTTTTAATGCATATTAAGCTATTCTCAAATTTTTCTTCTCTTACAAATTCTAAAATGGAATATGTTCTTCTCTAGATTCCAATAATTCCTTATCCTATCAGCAAGTTTCTCATTGGGAATGAGAATTAGCTCTAAAATAGAATATTCTCTTTTCTCTCTTCTATCTTTTGCTGCATAAATTATCGTTCAAACAAGTCAAGTAATTGTGAGTTGTTCTGCATTCAAAGGAAAGGCAGAATTCTCACAGACATATAGATAACTGAAGTTCCTCATCACAATTAAATCATGACACCTGGGGCACTCTAGCTAACTTCTGCTTCCCTTCTTTCCATATAGCAAGTAGGGGTCCAGAATGCTTTGGGTTTATCAATTCTGGCTCTAAATATTTGCTCAGGCAATTCACTGTCTGAACCTAGAATGTCTTTCATTCTACCTGAAATAATCCTATCCTTTTATCAAGCACTTAAGAATTGTCACATTCTTCTTGCAGTCTCCTTTAATCCCACATCCAGTTTTGACTTCTCGCAATTTTCATAGAATTTTGTGCATATCTCATATGTATTTATCACAGAATTCTGGTATTCTATAAGCTTTTTGAACAATTTTTTTTTCATTTTTGTATCCCACAGAGTCTAATAAACCTAAAAGATTGCTGATTGATTATCAAATAGTTTGTATCATAAATATTTACATACATATTTTATCTCCTCTACAAAACAGTAAACTTACCAAGGGTAGGGTCCATATTCTATTCATTATTTTTTTTTTTGCATCTGGTTTGTTTTCTAGCATAGGCTCTTGACTTCAGTCTAGTGTTCTTTTCATTATCTCCCTATAGATCAAGTACACCTGCTTTAGAGTGTTAGTTTATAACCATAAGCAATAATAATCCTTTTTTTACATAATTGGCTCAATGCCATCACTCCAACTCTTCAATTCCCTTATGACTATGAGCCACTATTGAACTTTCTTCTTTTCCCCCCACTGAGAAAACTTGATTGTTTTGGCTGGAAACACAGTAGACACAGATGGAATCACCAGCTGCAAGTTGTTTAGTTTCTCTTGGCTAGATAACAGCTCTTATTCTTTTTTATTTATCTCATTTTGTTAGTGAAGAAGGAAGAGGAAGAAAGAATGAATTTACAGTGATAGTTTGAAATAAAGATTTATTGTTGGTAGAGTGAGTGAATCATGATTATAGTAGAGGTAAATTCTGTATGCTATTTCTCAATATCGCAAGGGTACCTGTATTGTAAAATACTCAAGGGATTCCTTCTAGAGAGACACTCCTCTGTCTCACTCTAATCAGGATCTACCAAAAACTGAAAAAGTTTGGTTTTCCTTGAATACAGATAGATTAAGTTATGAGTCCCTCACTTACAGAAGGGAAAAGAAGACCAAGACAGGTAGGGATTTCTGTTTAGATTTAAAGCCCACCCTACTTTTCCATTATTCTTCAATTTTACTCCTTTCTTCTTCTAATTAATAAGAATCCTTTCTTTATGTAACTTTTACCATTTACCATTTGCCCAGAACATAATATGATAGTTAACATATTTGGCAAATCTCACTAAGAATCAAAGTGTTCAACTTTATCTATATAGGAGCTAATATAGTGTCTCAGAGATAATAGTTATTTTATAAATACTTGTGGTATATGGGCACAGATTTGGTATAAGGATGAAGGAACAAGAAATTTTAAAGATGACTATGCATTTTTCATTCAAAAGGAGCTGTTGGAAAATGAAGCTGATTTTTGATTGGAATCAGAACTCAGGTAATTTTTGTTATTTGAATGGAAGGCAGAGATGTAAAAATTGTCATTCAGATTATTCGAATTGTGGACCTGTTAAATGAGAGGACAAAAGTAGCTATTTTTGATTCTGAAATATTAGCATAATTATAGATGAAGCAAGAAAATGCATGAAATTTCTGAGGAAAAGTTTAGAAAAAAACAAAAATAATCAGACCCAATTGTTAGGAATTATGAAACAAGAAGAAGAATAGGGGTCAATAGAAGAGAAAGGAGAGGAAGGAGAAGGAGAAGAAGGAGGGAAACA
Organism: Macrotis lagotis; assembly: GCF_037893015.1. NCBI lineage: Eukaryota > Metazoa > Chordata > Mammalia > Peramelemorphia > Peramelidae > Macrotis > Macrotis lagotis. The sequence goes on from NC_133659.1 coordinate 89,993,401, forward strand.
TGCAGTATTCTGACAACCAAGAGAGAAATTTTTGAAGGAGTGAGTAAGCAGCTGTGATAAATGATCCATACATGTCACAGCATTTAATATTTAGGAAGTGTTATATGACATTGTAAAATTTTTCTTTTGACCTCTTTCAAGATAATCTTAAGCAAAAAGGAATGAAAAGGAATATAAGTGATAACTCTTTTATTGTGGGGAGGGAAGGGCAAGGATGATTTTGAAATTGTGATTTTATCTGTGTAAGAAGTTAACCTTCAGGGGGATGGAGACAGGGAAGGGGAGGAAAAAGGGGGAACTAACAGAAGGAAGGGAAGGAAAAAGGGAAAGGGGAGAGAAAGGGGAGGGGGTGGAAATAGGAGGGCATACACACTGAAGGTGGAGTTATCCAGAAACAAAATACTGGGAATATGGATAATGTGAAAAATGGGGGGAATACAATCAGAGGGAAGAGAGCATGGAGGGCAATAAAGAGTAATTATAATGTGAATGGCATGAACTCTCCCTTAAAATATAAGCAAATTGCAGAGTGGATTAAAAACCAGAATCCTACAATATGCTCCTTACTAGAAACTCATTTGAATCAGAGAGATACATTAGAGTAAAGGTGAAAGGTTAGAGCAAAATATATTTTGCTTCTACTGAAGTGAAAAAAGCAGGAGTACCAATCCTTATCTCAGATGAAGCCTTAGAAGAGATAAGGAAGTAAACTATATCCTCCTAAAAGGTACCATAGACAATAAAAGGATTTCAATACTAAATATGTATGCATGCAAATGGTATAGCATCCACATTCTTAGAGAAGTTGAAAGAGCTATAGGAAAACATAGACAGCAAAACTGTATTAGTGGGAGACCTCACCTCCCAGTCTCAGATTTAGATAAATCTAATGATAAAATAAGCAAGAAGGAAGTTAAGGAGATAAATAAATTGTTAGAAAACTTAGATGTGATAGAGATATAGAGGAAACTGAATGGGGATAGAAAGGAATATACTTCTTTTTTCTCCAGTACATGGTACTTACACAAAAACTGATCATGTACTAGGGCATAAAAGCCTAACGATCAACTGCAGAAAGGCCAAAATAGTGAATACATCTTTCTCAGATCATAATGCAATAAAAATCATATGCAATACTAGACTAGGGGGATACAGACCCAAAACTAATTGGAAACTAAATAACCTCATTTTAAAAATTGAGTGGATCAAACAACAAATTATAGAAAGAATTAATTATTTCATCCTAGATAATGACAATAATAAAATAACAAACCAAAACCTATGGGATTCACTCAAGGCAGCTGTCAGAGCATATAAATGCTTTCATGAATAAATTAGAGAAAGAACTAAATGAACTAAATATGCAACTAAAAAATTAGAGAAAGACCACATTAAAAACCCCAATTAAATACCAAATTAGAAATTCTAAATATTAAAGGAGAAATTAATAAAATTGAAAGCAAAATAATTATTGAATTAATAAATGAAACCAAGAGTTGGTTTTTTTAAAAAACCAAAAAAATTGATAAACCTCTGGTCAATTTGATTTAAAAAAAGAGGAAAACCAAATTGCTAGTATCATAAATGAAAAAGGTGAGCTCACCACCAATGAGGAGGAAATTAAAGTAATAATTTGGTATTATTTTGTCCACCTCTTTGAAAATAAATTTCATGATCTAAGTGAAATGGATGAATATTTACAAAAATATAAGTTGCTCAGATTAAATGAAGAGGAGATTAAATACCTAAATAACCCTATCTCAGAAAAAGAAATGCAACAAGCCATCATTGAACTCCTTAAGAAAAAATTTCCAGGGCCAGATAGATTCACAAGTGAATTCTATCAAACATTTAAGAAACAATTTGTTCCAATTCTATATAAACTCTTTAGAAAAATAGGTGAAGATGGAACTAAGCCAAACTCTATGACACCAATATAGTGCTGATATCTAAACAAGGAAGAGTTAAAACAGAGAAAGAAAATTATAGATCCATCTCCCTGATGAATATAGATGACAAAATCTTAACTAAAAATCTTAGCAAATCTATTACAACAAATTATCACTAGGATAATACACTATGACCAAGTAGGATTTAATCCAACAATATTAAGAAAACTGTTAGTTTAATTATATGAATAAAAAACCTATCAGAAATCATATGATTATATCAAATAGATGCTGAAAAAGCTTTTGATAAAATACAGCACCAATTCCTACTAAAAACACTAGAGAGTGTAGGGATAAATGGATTGTTCCTTAGAATAATAAACATTATCTATCTGAAACCATTAACAAGCATTTTATGAATGGGAATAGTCTGGAGGCATTCACAATAAGATCAGGGGTGAATCAAGGATGCCCATTATCACCACTACTATTCAATATCATGTTAGAAATATTAGCCTCAGCAATGAGAGAAGAAAAAGAAATTGAAGGAATAAGAATCGGGATTCTCACTCTTTGTAGATGATATGATGGTATACCTACAGATTTCCAAAAAATCAGCTAAAATGACTAGAAATAATTAGCAACTTCAACAAAGTATCAGGATATAAAATAAACCCTCACAAATCCTCGACATTTCTATATATGACTAGAAAGATACAGCAGAAAGAGCTAGACAGAGAAATCCTATTCAAAGTAACCTCAGACAATATAAAATTCCTGGAAGTCTACCTCCCAAGGCAGACTCAAAACTTTTTGAAAAAAATTACAAAACACTTCTCACACAAATAAAATCAGATTTAAATAACTGGGGAAAATGAGAATTCTACCAAAATTAATTAACTGTCGATTGCCCTACCAACTAAAATTCCAAAAGATTACTTTAATGAGTTAAAAAAAAATTTGTAAGTAAATTCAAATGGAGAAATAAAAAGTCAAGTATTTCCAGGGATTGAATTAAAAAAAAGTGCGGAAGAAGGTGGCTTAGCCTTGCCAGATCTAAAATCATATTATAAAGCATCAGTCATCAAAACTGGTATTCACTAAGTGGATTAGATTAGATGCAATAGCAGGAAATGATTATAGTAACCTGCTGTTTGATAAACCCAAAATGTCCAGCTTTTGGGATAAAAACTCTCTCTTTGATAAAAACTATTGGGAAAATTGGAAGTTAGTTTGGAAGAAACTTAGATTAATCCAACAATCATACCCTATATCAAGATAAGATCAAAATGGATACAGGATTTAGACAAAAACAATATTATAAGCAAACTTGAAGATCAAGGAGTAGTTTACCTGTCAGATCTATGGAAAAGGAAGCAGGTCATGACCAAGGAAGAGCCAAGGAAGAGATGGAGAACATTATTAAAAACAAACTAGATAATTTTGATTGCATTAAGTTAACAAGCTGTTGCACAGATAAAACCACTTGTATCCAAGATCAAAAGAAATGCAGTAAATTGGGAAACAATTTTTACAACTAGTATTTCTAACAAAGGACTCATTTCTAAAATATACAAAGAACTGAGTCAAATTTTCAAAAAAAAAATTTCAAAAAAAAGCCATTCCCCAAATGACAAATTGTCAAAGGTTATGTAAAGGCAATTTACAAATTAGGAAATCAAAGCAATACATAGTCATATGAAAAATTGCTCTAAATCATTACTTATTATAGAAATGCAATTAAAGCAGCTCTGAGATACCACCTCACATCTCTCAGAGTGGTCAATATGACCAGAAAGGACAATGATCAATGTTGGAAGGGATTCAGGAAATCTGGGGCACTAATACATTGTTGGTGGAGCTGTGAACTCATCCAAACTTTCTGGAGAGCAATTTGGAATTATGCACAAAAGGCAACAAAAATGCATTACCTTTTGATCCAGCAATACTACTACTGGGTCTATACCCTGAAGAGATGATGAAAAAGAGCAAAAATATCACTTGTACAAAAATACTCATAGCAGCCATGTATGTGGTGGCAAAGAATTGGAAATCAAGCAAATATCCTTCAATCAGGGAATGGCTTAACAAACTGTGATATATGTATGTCATGGAAAACTATTGTTCTATTAGAAACCAGGAAGTGTGGGAATTCATGGAAGCCTGGAAGGATTTGCATGAACTGATGCTGAACGAGACGAGCAGAACCAGTTAAACACTGTACACCCTAACAGCAACATGCAGGTGATTACCAACTTTGATGGCTCATTTCCATCAGTGCAACAATCAGGGACAATTTTGGGGTATATGAGATGGAGGATACCATCTGTATTCAGAGAAAGAACTGTGGAGTTTGAACAAAGACCAAAGTCTGTTGCCTTTAATTTAGGAAAAAAATGTTATCTTACTCTGTAATTGTTTGATCTCTTATACTTTATTCTTCTTCCTTAGGGATATGCTTTTTCTCTCATCACATTCAACTTAGATCAATCTATACCATGAAAACATTGTAAAGACTAAAAGATTGCCTTCTGTGGGGAGGGGGGAGTGAGGGAAGATTAGGGGGAAAATTGTAAAACTCAAAATAAATAAAATCTTAAAGAACAAAATGTATCTAGAAGTTGTCACTACAATAAATATTCAATTTGATTTTTTTAGATCCTTTAAATATTTGAAGAAGGTATTATTCAAAGTTATGTGCCATTTTGCATTTATTTATTGTTTTTCTTTTGATAGTAGAATTTTATGTCTTTTTTTAAAGTTTTTTTTCTTTTGCAAGGCAGTGCGGGGTTAAGTGGCTTGCCCAAGGCCACATAGCTAGGTAATTATTAAGTGTCTGAGGCCGGATTTGAACTCAGGTACTCCTGACTCCAGGGCCGGTGCTCTATCCACTACGCCACCTAGCTGTCCTTATTTTATTTCCTTTATTTCATTTATTTGTGGTATGAAAACTATTTCCTTTCAAATTGTAACAATTTTCAACTACCACTTATTCTACAGCTTCTACTATAGGGATATTTAGTGAGCCAAAAAGTAAAGACATAGACCCATTAAAATGAGTTTTAAAAGCTTTAAATAAAAATACTATGATTTATAAAGTCTCTTATACCTTGCAAAGCTTTATACACATACACACACATACTTTTGACTATCATAATAACAATGTTTTGTTTCCATTTTATAGGTGACTAAACTGAGACTCAGAGGTATTGAATCACTAATGGTCATGACCATAATAAGTATCAGAGACACTATTTGAAGTCAATACTTTTTGTTTCTGGGTTCAGCATTTCATACTCTATAGAACTCTGTCATTGTTATACCAAAAATACTTATTGCCCACATAATATTAACAAAATAGTTAATAATTAATCCAATGGCATGGCCTCCTTGCTTTTTCATGAACAATCCATCTCTTGGCTTTGAATTTTTGCTGTGACAGTGCCCAGTACTTAGAATTTGCTTCTTCTCTACCTTCACCCTCTGGATTTCTTGCTTTCATTTAAGTCTCAATTAAAATGCCACCTTCTACTAGTAGCCTTATTCAAACTCTCTTAAATCTAGTGCCTTCCTTTTTGTTAATGATTTCACATTTATCTTGTATATTGGCTGGTTTTGTTTGTATGTTGTAAGCTTCTTACCCCAGGGATTAACAAAATGCCTGATGCATAGTAGATATTTGTGGAATGATTATTAATTGCTTAACTGATTAATAGCTTAAGTAATTTTATGTATTTTTTATTCTTTTTAAACTTTCTACATTATCAAAGCTCATATTATATCTTAATTCTATAGAAGGTAAATGCCTAAGAATTTTCAAATTACCAAGTAATTGTGCTCATTTCACATGCCACCAAAGTTATTCTTGAGATTCTGAGATTTTGGTTTCACCAGTGTATGAAACAAGAAAGACCAGAAGAGCAGACTGATATTTGAAAAGACAGCAGAACTAGAGACCAAATTGCCAACATTTGCTGAATTATAGAGAAACAAGAGAGTTCCAAAAGAATAACTAGTTCTACTTCATTAACCTAAAACCTTTGACTATGTGGATCAGAATAAAATATATTAAGTTCTCAAAAAGATAGGAGTACCAGAAAATGTTACTTATCTCCTGAAGAACCTATATGCAGGTCCAGAAGCAGCAGTTATAACCAAATTTGGAATATCTAATTGGTTTAACTCTTTCAATTTTGGAATTTTTTTCATTTCTTCCCAGTACTGAATATTTTGGGTCAAATTTGGACCAAAATCCAAAATTTAAAATTATGGTTGCAGTTTGTTAGTTTCTTTCTAACTACCCTATCAATGAACCTAAAAACAACTAAATAAAAAATAAAACTTACAGAAAATAGGTATTTTCCACATAATATTCTTTATTGTCAATAACAGCAAAAATTCCAGTTGGGTAACATCTTATACTTTTGTAGTATATGGTAATGCTCAAAGCAATTGGTGCATTATATTGTTTATAATATGTGGTACACTGATATTTCTCGTATTTTGCTCTATTACTACATACCTCATAATCAGATTTGTGAGACTTGTTATAATATGATTCTGAAAACTGTCATTCAGTCAACTGATTAGGAAGAGGATAAGTTCATGGTGTGCCAGGAGTTCTGTATGGATAACTACAAACTGGTACTGTGCAAGGAGGCCATCAATGACCCTTTCTTTGAAATTCACAGCATCAAGTTTTGTAGAGCTATTGGTATGTAGTGAATAGATAATGTAACCACTGATCAGAGGAATTTTATGAACTCAGTGACAAAATGACTGATACCATTTTGCAGATGTATGAGTATATGCATGTTATGCTAAGAGTTGATCAAGAAGATCTACTCCTATTTTCAAATTATATTCCTCCAATATAACAGATTTTTTTCCATCTGTCTACTGATGGTAATTTCATGCTTATGAATTACTTTGTCACAAGAATTATTTTTATGCAGAATCAAAATGATTGTGGCATACTTCACATCCTGCCAACAGTAAGCAATCAAATCAATCCATTGCATATATAAATGCATAATCACTACATTTTAGTCTAAGATTTTCAGGCTTCTGTGCTTTTGGCATGTGTTTTCTGCCTACTCTACCAGTACCACAGACACCTACAAACTTAGATTCAAGCAATACAAATAGTTCAGTAGAGGAATAGAAATTGTCAATGTACATGGTATGTCCACTGTTTTCAAACCCTTTCAAAAGATCAAATACTATTTGTGAAGTAAATGGTAAAGCTCATGTTGGAAATGTTGTCAACTTCTTTCTGTGTGTAAGTATGGCTGTTGTACCAGACCCTAAAGATCAATGTTACTCATCTCCCTACACAGTCTCTGAAGTCAACTTCATTTGTCTCTCACACCAAAAGAGTTAATATTAGAAAAGTACAGTAAGGTGCTATGTTGTCACCATATTTATTTAACTTATGTGTAGGGTACAATATGCAAAATGTCAGACTGGATGAATCAAAAATGAGAATTAAATTTGCTCAAAGAAATATTATCAATTTCTTTTATGCATATGACACAATTCTGATGCCAGACAGTGAAGAATTAAAAAGTCTCTTGATAAAACTGAAAGACAATGTAAAAGCTGACTTGAAGTTTAACATGCACAAATGAACAAACAAACAAAAAAAAAACACTGGCAAATAGTGGGAGAAGAGAAAGAAGCAACAGATTTTATATTACTGAGTTCGAAGATTCCCTGCACATGAAACTGTAGCCATGAAATTAAAAACAATAAGAACACTAAAAGCAAACAAAACTCTTGTACCTTGGAATGAGAGAAATGACAAATCTGGACAGCAAATTAGAAAGCAGAGAAATCACTTTGTCAAAAATGGTTCCAAACTGTCAATTTTTCTCTACTATTTTTCCAGTAGCAAAGTATGACTACAAGAATTGGAAGACAGACTGGCGGCGGAGCCAAGATGGTGGTGTGAAGGCAGCATTTCCTGGGAACTCCTTCCCCCCAGAACTCCAAAAGCCAAAAAATTATGACTCTAGCCAAAATTTGAGGGGCAAAACCCACAGTGGGAAAGATGTATTTCACCAGGACCCGGGGTTGGAAAAAAGCTGTGCCTGCAGGGCAGCCAAGCCCAGCCTAGCTCAGAGACTACTGGCAACAGCTTGAAGAGGTGATAAGAGAACTCTGCTACACCAGAATGAGTGTGAAGTGAGGAGCACAGGCTGTAGAATCTGCAGCAAGAATCTGGAGAAAGCAGCCTGCACCCCCAGAAATGGTAAGGGGTTGCCTGCAGAAATTTCTATGCTCTCCCTTGGAGTAGGACTCTGCTGCTAGCCTACACTAAGATCCAGGTTGCAGTTTGGGCTTCCATACTAAGCAGCCAAGCTGGATCCCTCCTTATAGGTCTAGGGCAGAGGGAAATAAGGGGGTCATCTACATATCAAACCACAGGCAAGAAAGCATAAAACCTTGGAGGAATAAAGGTCCCAGTGGGGTGTTCCAAAAAAAAAAAACCCCAAAAAAACAAAGCCTTGAAAATGTTGTAAATTAGTCTGGACTGAGGAAATGAGTAAACAACAGAAAAAGAAGAATATGACCATAGAAAATTACTTTAGTCCCATAGAAGATCAAAATACATACTCAGATGGTGACAAAAATCGAAGCTTCCATATCTAAAACCTCCAAAAAAATAGAAAATGGGCTCAGATTATGGATGAGCTCAAAAAAAGACTTTGAAATGCAATTAAGGGAGATGGAGGAAAAATTAAGAGGAGAAATGAGAGAAACGTAGAAAAATCATGAAAATCAAACCAACAGCTTAGTGAAAAATATAAAAAAAAATACTGAAGAAAATAACATGTTAAAACCAGTTTAGTTCTAATGGAAAAAGCAGAACAAAAGGCAAATGCAGAGAAGAGTGCCTTAAAAAGCAGAACTGGCCATCTGCAAAAGGAGATAAATAAGCTCTCTGAAGAAAAATGCCTTCAAATGAATAATGGAACTAAAGGAAGCTGATGACTTTACAAGAAATCAGGAAGAAATAAAACTCTTTCACAAAAGCCAAAAATTAGTAGAAAATGTGAAATATCTCATTGGAAAAACAGCCGACCTCGAAAACAGATCCAGAAGAAATAATTTTAAAATTATTGGGCTATCTGAAAGCCACAATTAAGAGAAGAGCCTAGGCTTCATTTTTCAAGAAATAATACAGCAAAATTGCCCTGAGATCCTAGAAGCAGAGGATAAAATAGAAATAGAAAGAATTCACTTGTCACCTCCTTAAAGAGATCCCAAAAGAAAAGCTTCCAGGAATATTATAGCCAAATTCCAAAACTCTCAAATCAAAGAGAAAATTCTAAAAGCTGTCAGAAAAAAAAAAAACAGTTCAACTACCGAGGCTCCATAGACAGGATTACACAGGATCTGGCAGCATCTACATTAAGGACTCTTAGGGATTGGAATTTAATATTCTGGAAGGCATCAGATCTTGGTTTATAACTTAGAATCAAGCACCCAGAAAAACCTGAACATCCTCTTTCAGGGGAAAAGATGGACTTTCAATGAAACAGGGGACTTTCAAATTTTCCCATCGAAACAACCAGAGCTGAACAGAAAGTTTCATCTCCAAGTACAGGACTCTGGGGAACTATAGAGGGAGTGGAAGAGAACGATTAACTATGAAGAACTTAATGACATTGAACTGTTTGTATTCCTGCATGGGAAGAAGATAGTGATAACTCCTATGAACTTTCTCATTTATAAGAGCTGTTAGAATAGAGACAAGCCACAGGAAGGAGCAGAATGTAATGCTATAATAGAGTAAAAAGGTGGAGTCAATGGGTAATAAAGGAAAGTACTGGAAGGAATGGAAAGGAGATGAAGAAGAAGCTAAGAAATTTCACATGAGAGTCAAGAAAAAGCTTTTTCAATGGAGTGGAAAGGGGGAAGGCAAGGGAGAATGAGTGAGTCTTCATTCTCATCAGACATGGCTCAGAGAGGAAATAACATACGCACTTAATAGGGTGAGGAAATCTATGTGACCCTAGAGAAAAATGATAAGAAAGGGATGGGATAAGGGGGAATGGGGGGAGGGAAGGAGGGTAATAGGTGATAGAAAAGAGGGAAGATCAAGGGACAGGTTACTCAGATACAACATACTTTTGGACAGGTCCAGGATGAAAGGAGAGAGAGAATAGAATAAATGAGAGTCGGGAAGAATATAGTGGAGGGAAATACAGCTAATAATAGCAACTGTGGGAAATAATTTTTCTCTCTCTTTTCTTGACATTTATCATCTTCTTTGGGGGCAAGGGGGTTTATGTTTACTCTTATAACACATTCAATTTCTATCAATGTTTAGCATGGAAACAATGTAGAGGCTGTCAAACAGCCTTCTGTGTGGGGGGGGGGAGAAGGAAGGGAGGGTAGGGGAAAATTATTAAATTCAAAATCTTACAAAAAATGATAGGAAGACACTACTATTGTATTTAATTGGAAAACAAGTAAAATATTAATAAAGCAAAAAAGAATTGGAAGATAAAGGAAGTTGAGCAGTGCAAAATAGAATTTCAACTTTTCTTAGCTGGGGAAAGTTTTTGAGAGTCTGTTAGACAGCAAGGAAATCAAACTAGATAATATTTATAAAGTTAATTCAAACTGTTCATTAGAAGATCAAATACTGAAGCTGAAGCTTAAATACTTTGGCCACAAAAGTCAAAAGGGAGTATTTATGGGGGAAAAAACTGATATTTTTAAAGATTGAAGGCAAAGGAAGAAGGGATTGTCAGAGGATGAGATGGATAGATAGTGTCATAGAAGTTCCAAACATGAGTTTGGAAAGACTCTGGGAGATTAGAAGATCCTGGTATGCTGTGGTCCATGATATAATGAAGATATAGGCACAACTGAACAATGGAATGAAAATATCTATTCTTCATAAGAACATGATTCCCATCCCTGCTTAGGAAATGACATCTTCATTATGTATTCTTTTTAAATGGGGATCTTTTTTTTTTTACTAAAAAGACTTCAGTACTAAGTCTCATATATTTACATTTTAAGATGATAAAATATCACAAAGCTTAGGGAGTTGTGGAAGTGTACAAACATTATATATCGAACTGAGGAGGAACTTGACTTGCTTTTGATTTTATACTTTTTTTTTGATGTACTATAAATTCAAAATTCAGACTCTAAGATTTCCTATACTGTTTTTTTCTATACAGGGATCATGTTGTTTGGTCTCAATAAGAATTTCTCTTATAGAAAACACAGTATCTTGTCCTCAAATATTCTGGGTAATTCCTTGAAGGATCTCCACTTTAGTATAAATGACAAGCTTTCATTTCTCTATGTACATTTTTAGCTATGAGGAAAGTAACATTATATTGATGATATTTTTTATTTAATCATTCAAGTTTAGCTCCACTTACTTTACCCATGTTTGTCAGGGCACATATCAAATAGGAAACTGCTTTTTAATCCTTACTTCTATTCCTTAAAAGAAGGTGACTACATAGAAATTACAATATTTAAGATTGAGGTCTGCAGCAGAAAGATGCTTTTCATTTTAAAAATGAAACAAAAAAAGTTTAATGTTCCTTTGTGATACTGACATTGAAAGCACAGTTGTGACATTCATTTACCTTCAGTGGATGATTTTGCAATTATCTTCAATGATTTTCAATACACACTTGGGTTGAACTTATATATTATATCAATACCGTTGCTGAATTTCTATTCAAATGAGCAAGTAGTCAAAAATCTTGGAGGAAAGACAAATTTTCTATCACATGTTTTAATCAAAGTGGGGCAAACAACCAGTGTTTTCAGTCCAATCAAATATGTCCTTGGCAATTCAGAAAAGAAAATCAAACATTGCTTGCTATATATACAATAATGTGATTTGAATGAAATTTTCACTTTTCAAAATTTATTGGCATCATAATCTTATGGCAAACTCAGGTTTACCCTCAGAAGAACCCAAAGGCATTCTGCACTTTTATTGATACTAAATTCTAAGTCTATAATTGCATGCTTGTGCCTTGTATTAGAGCTATTTTACAGTAAGAAGATTAAGCTTGCTGCTGATGAAGTATGTTCCCCCTCAAACTGCAGAAGCAATGACTTATAGTATCTCTGATGAAAGGTAATTATTTTCTAGTCAAAAGCCCATTAGTTATTATACTTTAAACCATTTTCCCAGATCCAATAACTTCTGATAAGTTAGTGGAGGAATTACAATGAATCACTTATAGTTTATCCGTGTTAACTCTTCTACCATATGCAAATACTGATAATTGGTAGGGAGCATCTTTATCCCTCAAAGGCTTATAAGATGAATATTGTTTCAGTGAATTTCACAATGAAAAGAACTGTCCTGTCAAGAGAGCTGGTAGATTTAATTGAATTCCTTGAGCCTTTCTTGAAATTTTCTCTCTCTACTTCATCAATGAACTTGTCAAGTGAGCCTATTATTCTAAACCTGAAAAATATGCAAGATAAAAGATTGCACTGGTTATGCAACCATCCTGTCTGACAGTGGATCCTTCTAAAATATACACTAGATGAAAGAAAAAAATATATATTGAAAAATGAATGTTGTCCTAAGGAATGCAGTAATGCCAAACTCCAATGACAAATAGGCTTGTTTAATGAATAACTGTGCTATGTAGAGTTGTTAGTATAGTAACTGGAAAGGGTAGAGTTATGAAAGTTAATTTTCAAAAGGAAGAGCAATGGATAAACTCAACAACAATGAGATAAAATAAATTACATCAAAGATTTTTTGATAACACAAAAATGATACATATGTTATATTTTTAAGGACATCTATTTTCTTTACTATATCTTTCCTCTTTTAAAAGAAGTATTATAATCTGCAAGTATAAGGGGGTCATTGTTCAAAACTTTCAATAAAATTGCTTTCATATCTTTTATTCTTCTTTTCCTCTCTCCTACCTTTCTCTCTCTCTCTCTCTGTCTCTCTGTCTCTCTGTCTCTTTCTCTCTCTGTCTCTCTCTGTCTCTGTCTCTTTCTCTCTCCCCATACACACACAATTTATGTATTGTGTATATGTATATTCATAGACACATATGACAGAATTCCTGTACCAAGGACCTGTACCAAGTCAGGCATACTGACTTGAAAACAATTGTAAATAAAATTATGAAATTTTATTAATTGAGTTGAAATCAAGAATGAATTTTTTAGGGAATAGGTAAGGAGACTGATGGATAAATAGGACCCTCTAATTTATAGGGGTATTGAAGATCACATAGAGATTCCCTCATAATTTTTAAGTACCAATGAAATTATGTTAAGATGAAGGCCATTGTCATCTTTGAAGAAGAAATAAATCACAAAAGAACTATCTAGAGGTATTGTTGAAATGAATGGATAGTGCCTTGTTGATTTCATGATGATGGAACATTTTGTATGTGTGTCTCAGACTCAGTATAAATGTTCATAAAGGTACCTTGCTTGGTATCATAAGGTCTAAAGTCAACTAGTCTCTGATTGTTCCAAGCTATGTGACTCTAGATACATTATTTGATTGATATGAGACTCATTCAGCTTCTTAAATTTTTTCAACTAGATCGTAGATAATTAAGATTTGGAGTTATCCATGTTGATGAAATGGAGTCTCTAGTATTTACCATTAAAACTATATTTAGAAGAAAATATGTTTTTATTTCTAGGGGGAGTGTGACATTCATTGAAAACAGAATTTTTTCTAAAATGTTATTAAGAATGAATTTTTCAAAGCATATTTTCAGTAAAACCACATGTATTTGAAGTTGTACAAATGTAGGCATTGGCAAAAGATAAGATTTTCAAACATGTGTCTCTGGATTTACAAATGATGACCCCCACCCACACACATTTATGAATTCTTTCTATGATTTTTGAGGGAGGTGAATGGAATTTTAATTTAATTGTATTTTTTCAATTATCTAACATTTATTTTTTCTTCCTCTATCACTGGAAAATGGGGAACCCAAAACTAGTTTTAACAAACATCCATATTCAATCAAAACACATTTTAGACATTGAACATATTTCCCTGCCTCTCTCTCTCCCGTTTTACTCCTCCCAGCCTCTCTATTTCTCTTCTTCTTTCTTCCTTTCCTCTGTCCTTCTCCTTCCCTCCCTTTCTTTTTCTTCCATTACTCTTCCCTTCTCTCTTTCTCCATTCAAATAGTTATATAAATATTAGTGTAGCTCTGGATATACAGCTACACAAGCACATATACACACACAACATAGATACAGGAAATTTACAGAGTATCTTTTGCTTAAAATGAAATAATAAATACCTGGAAACTTTAAGTCAAAGTTCAAAATTCCACTGGTTTTCAATTGTATAATGTAATGGCATAGTGGAGAAAAAAATAGACTTAGAGATAGAAAGCCTAGGTTTAGGTTTCACATCTTTTCATATTCTTTGTTTCCTTAGACAAGTGACTTAAACTCTCTCCCTCTCCCCCAGCCACTGTCTGTCTGTCTCTTTCTATCTCTCTGTCTCTCTCTCTGTCTCTCTCTATTTCTCTCTCTCTGTCTCTCTCTCTCTCTCTCTCTCTCTCTCTCTCTGTCTCTCTCTCTCTCCATACACACACACACACACACATTTTATGTATTGTGTATATGTATATTCATACACACATATATATGACAGAATTCCTGTACTAAGGACCTGTACTCTCCTCTGAAGACATGAAAGGAACCAGTTAAGCTCACAAATTCCAGTAACCTGAGATGCAAATTTTGTCACATTTAAACTTTGGGCGACTTTCCCTGCTTCCTTTACTTTGGATTCTTCATTTTTTGTAAACCAAATGTCATTATTCCTTCTATCTATATTGCTGGAGGTGATGGAGATAATACAGGTAATTATAATAGATACCAGTTCCAAGAAATACAGGGCACAAATCTACCTCAATGATAGCAGAGGAAGTAATGACTCCCAGGTATAGATGACTTGGGCACTGGTCTAGCAAATGGCAGATTTAATAAGTCCATTGTTTCCTGGATTGTTGAACTGACTAAGATCTTGGCATGGCTTATCTAGTGTTTTTTGCTTAGGTCCTCTCCAGGGAGGGCTTGAAGGACCAAGGGATGGCATTGTAGTGAAGTGACTTGTTTATCAACAGTAAGAAGGACGTTAAAGTTTCTACCCATATCCAACAGAAAGGGACAACAGCATAGAGAACTATCATAGGTTATAGATATTTGTAGCACACATTCTACTCTCTCCCAGGGGACTCTTAGGTAGGGCAAGTTGCTGTCACTTGGGCCAAGGATCACTGATACAGTCATCATATTTAAAAATTCTCCCTGATCCATGATGAGATTCATGATTTTGAAGAAATGTGATCATCTTTACTGTAGTACTGATGTTCCTAGTATGCCTCATTTTATATCTCTATATCTGGAGGTCTACTATGAACTGAAACTCACCAGGTGGATCTAAATTCTTCAAAACTGGATAGGTGGGTACATGGATAGAATTTCTTATCTTCCTTCACATTCAGTCTTTCTGTCAGTGAACTACTATGTTTTTTCTTTGATTGTGCTGTTTCTATTTATATTGTTCGCCCCCCCCATTAATTGTTGCCTATTTCATTCTTCTTGAGATCTAGAGTTCACAGTTGAATAGCACAAATCATTAAAGTGGTAGAAAGTCCTCTTGAATGGATGGTGAAATATGAAGCTTATTTAAGAATATGGTGTAAACCAGATAAAAAATGCATTATTTAACAAAATAAACAGAAGAAGAATAAAGCGCAGATAACATATCTAAAAAGGAAGCAAATTTGTGGTTTGTAGGGATCTTTATATACATTGAAGATATTAACCCAAGGGGTGAATTTGTGGTAAGATTGTATTCTAATCCCCCTAACCCTATGCAAATTAAATTTTTCCCCCTTTAAAATGATTGAAACTTTATTTCAGATTCAATTTTCTCAGGGGACTAAAGGTTCACATTGCTGACACCACAACCCAGACCCATTTATACCTGAATATAAAGCAGCCACAAGGAATTCCAGTCACTCTTTGATGCTTGATTGACTATAATGGGCAGTTCAGAAATGTTTTGGAATCAATTCAGTGTTTCCCAGTGTCTATCTTAATTTCCCTAGTGTATATCCTAATTATATATATCCTTTTCCTACTAAAACTAAGTAATGCTTTTGTTAAACGTGGAATGATCTTGTAATGTCTTTATTTGGTTACACTATGGAACCTAAATTATCAGACTAGTCTGAGTCAGGGTCAGATTAGAAAAGAGGCAAGACGAGAAAACGCATGGTCCAAACTTTCATTTTACAAATGAAAAAACTGATGTCCAAAACAATTGGGTGACTTGCTCAAAGTCACACAGCTAGATAGAATTAAGATAAAAACCCAAGACACCCACACATGATATTTACACTTTTATTTGCTATATTCACCAACTATTTTTTTATTTATTTCATGTAAGAATAGAAGTAGAAAGCACAGAATGAAAGGCGACATTTTGGGTTCAAATTTCCTGGAATGTGGTCTAAGTGTCAAAGAAGCTTCAATTCAATTTGATTTTAATTCAAATAGTATTTTGCTAGTGTTTAGGAATACAAATACAAAACAAAAAGCGGTCACCATCCTCAAAGGAGTTTCAGTTCAGTCTATTTCAATTGTTTTATCAATTAATTCCTCAAAATACTAATGTATGTGACTGTTGCTGCTTTGCAGAAAATTCATAGTTTATGTGAAGAACATTTTAAACAGATTGGGCCTTCTGAATTAACTGCTAAACTTGCAATTTTTATATTTTTAAAGGAAAAATAATGTAAACAGCATTCCAACTTGGAAATAGTAGCTAAGTAGTTATTAACAGAGAGATAATACAGTAATGATGCAGTAACTAATTTACAAATATGGTTACTAGCAATAAGACATAAGTTCAAGCCTCAAATATTTTCCCTTTGCAGTAGGCAAATTCTTAGTAGTAAATTAGTAGTTGCTATGTCAATTAACAGTGGCATTTATGGAAAACAGGTCTGTTTCTTTAGTGCTTCAGGCAACTGAACAAGTTACTGTCTATTGACTTCTTATTACTTTCTTAAGGAACTAATCATGCTTTAAAAATTAAGAATATACAATTAGGTATTTTCCAGTGAATGTTTTTACATTTTATGGTGTAGCCACTACTTAGTTCCTCTGAGAATACTAAATAAAGCATGTTAAATAAAAAATTAAATACAGATTAATTTCACTTCCATCTGGACAAAAATTGACTCCCTACTCCCTCTGGCAAGGTTTTCAGTCCACAAGATAAAGAATAAGACATTTATTTTATAGTAATAAAGTTTGCCATTATCTAAAATTCCAGGAGAGAACACAGGAAATTAAAGGTTTGGTAGTATTTTTATTTAAAACTTAAGACCTCCTTCTGTAAGTTGATTTTTTAAATACTTTCATTTTTATATGCTTAGTAAATTTAGCCATTGGGACCAAAGAATACAGTAACACTTATATTTAAACACTCAATTTAATCTCCGATTTTCCTTAGTTTTGAAAACTAAAGATTCATTTTATATCCACACTAATATTATAATTTAGTCAAAATTTTAATTAAGAAACATGCTTATATGTATTTGAAATATACATAAATACATATTTTTACACATTTTATACATTCACCTGAACATGCACATGCATTCATATATGTGTGTATGTGTGTGTGTGTATGTGTGAAAAAATATTTAAAAATCAGGTTGAAGTCTCACAATTACAAGTTTAATTCAAATCTACAAACTTTCATTAAGTTCCTAGTATATATATATATATATATATATATATATATATATATATATATAAAACTAGACTGTGATGAGGCAAAGATAAAGAATGAATTACTTTCTACTTTCTACTACTCTTTAGAGAGTAGTACAAGTTGTTTTTTGTTTTAACCTGAGCACTTGCTTAGGGTACATTTCAAGGATCCCTGAAGCAGTAAGTCTAGAAATAACAATGTTAGGGGCAGCTAGGTGGCGCAGTGGATAGAGCACTGACCCTGGAGTCAGAAGGACCTGAGTTCAAATCTGACCTCAGACACACTAATTGCCTAGCTATGTGACCTTGGACAAGTCACTTAACCCCATTGCCTTAAATAAATAAAATTTAAAAAACAATAAAATAAAAAATAAATAATAATTTTATATAAAACCTCACTTGGATAAGCTAAGGTGACTATTGAATATCATTGGAATTGACTTCCTGAACTCTAAAACAAGATAGGAAAAGCATTCAAAGATCATGAGAGGTAAGTGGTTATTATTATCTTTATTTTACAGATGAAAATACCAAAGCTGAAAAACAATCAAGAAATAAATGACTTAACACAGATTCACATATCTTGTATCTAAGACAGGATTCAAGCTCACTTCTGACTGACTCAAAACCCAATGTTATTCATAGCACCTGCCATCTAAATTCCTACAAAGTCATGTTTTTTATATATACATCAGTTTGATATTTAAATTTGGGACTGTGTCACCTATTGTCTCTCTTATTTCTATACCTCCCTGCTTCTGACACTTATAATACAACTTTAGATAAGTCCCACCCTCTAGGTCTCAGTTTCCTTATCTCTAAAATGAAAGGGTTTTGTTAGGTGGACTCTAATATCACTTAAGCCTTTAAATCTATGATTCATTAAAGCTATACATAATCATATGAAAAATGCTCCAAATCACTATTGATTTGAGAAGTGCAAGTTAAAATAATGAGGTTTAGATTAGCCAGGATGAGAGAAAGGAAAGATGATCAATATTGGAGAGGTTGTGGGAGGATTAGGACATTGATGCATTGCTGGTGGAATTGTGAATGTATCTAATCATTCTGGAGAACAATATGGAGCTATACCCAAAGAGCAACACAATTTTTCATACTTTTTGACCCAGTGATTCCAATTCTAGGTCTATATCCAGAAGAAATTATTTAAAAAATGGGAAAAGTCTTACATGTTCCAAAATATTCATAGCAGTTCTTTTTTGTAGTGGCAAAAAAATGGAAACTGAGGGGATGCCTATCAATTAGGGAAAGTCTAGAGAAGTTATGGTAGATGGATAGTATGGAATATTAATGTCCTATAAGAAACCAGAAATGGTCGGACTCTAGAGAAACATGGAA
The DNA here is from genome assembly GCF_037893015.1 of Macrotis lagotis. Classification (NCBI taxonomy): domain Eukaryota; kingdom Metazoa; phylum Chordata; class Mammalia; order Peramelemorphia; family Peramelidae; genus Macrotis; species Macrotis lagotis. Next base: position 90,012,444 of record NC_133659.1, read on the forward strand.
TGACTTACAGGATCTGATGCTAAGCAAGGGGAGTAGAACAAAGAGAACAAAGTACACAAGAGAACAATGTATAAGATGAACAACTTTGATGGGAGCAGCTCCTTTCAGAAGTTCAGAGAGCTAGGACAACTGTATTTGATTGGTTATGGTTATATTATCCCCAACCAGAGGAATAAAAACAAAATAAAACAAAACAAATAAAAACACCCAACCCTACCAAATCTGATGAATATAAAAATTATCTCTTATGTATCCCTTTCCCTTCATCCTACTTCCTTGTGCCCAAAATTACTCATTTGAAACATGTTTAACAATATATATATATGTAAAATGCTAACCTGACTATTACCTACTGAGGGGATGCGGGTGAGAAGGAAGGGTGGAGAGAAATTTTGTAACTTTGAAAAATGTAAGTACATATGGATGAAAATAAATTAATTAATTAAAAAATAAATCTGTGATCCTATGACCCCTACTCATTACGAGGTTGACAAACAGGTTATTTCTTTATGTCAACCTATTAACTCAGTCTCCCCCCAATACTTACACATGTATATTTGTAAGTTTAAAAAAATTAAGATTTGGAAAGGAATTTATATACATTTATTTAACTTTCACTTCTTCAGTGAATGTGACAATAGCCAAAAAGATTGCCACTTAAAATGTTTTGAATAATTAATATAAGTTATGATAAATAATAACTACAATTTGTATAATTAAGTATTTCAAAGCACTTGTTATAGATTTTGATAAGATTCTTACCAATGATTAACAGGTTTAAATATTTCTTCCAGAGGCAATAATGAATATAAATATTCACATTAAAAATGTAATTGAGATGGCAGAAAGAAGGCAGGGATTCATCTGAGATTTTCCCCTAAACTCCTAAACTTTAATATTCCAAAGCAAATTTTGAAGTGACAGAACCCAGTTTTCCAGCCCAAAATGACCAAGTTTGGCTGGAAAGATCTTATCACACTGGGATGAATGTGGAGCACAGTCCACTTTCTGTGGACCAGATTCATAGAGCACCAGACCTGTGTAGACTAGACCACAGGAAACAGGAGCAGACCTTAGGAGTGAATGAATCCACAACTGGAGTGGCAGTTTCTAGTTACTCTCTCATAAAGGGATCAATCAACTGGTCAAGAGTAGATTACAGCTGTCTCTTTGCTGAGATTGGGGACAGAACTCTGTTGTTTTGCTCATACTAAGATCCAAGTGTCAGTCCCAGGGTGAGGAAGAAGACTATCACATCAGAGTTTGTGGCCACAGTGAAACAAGGATTATCATCATAGTTCTAGGGCAGAAAAAGAGGGTTTGTGGTTACCTAAAGACCAGAGCACAGATCAGGAAAAGAATAACCACACCTCTCCTTAGATCATATCACTTTGGAAAAACTGAAAACTGACAGATACCTAGAATTGAAGAGTCGCCTAACACCTCTGAAGCCTAGGACAATGTTCCCTCCACCCAGGAAGCACAGTCCACTTTAGCAGAGTTAAAAATCAAGAAATAAACTAGGAAAATGCGGAAATAATACAAAATTCTGAGGTATGAAACCTCAAAGAAGGAAATGATTCCTTAAAAATTAGAATTGAGTAAGTCAAAGTGAATGATTCTATGAGACAGCAGGAAACAATAAAACAAAACAAAAACATGAAAAAAAATATAGGATAATGTGAAATATCTTATTAGAAAAATAAAAGACCTGAAAACAGGTCTAAGAGAGAACATTTAAAAATTATTGTAGTTTGGGGCAGCTAGGTGGTGCAGTGGATAGAGTACCTGCCCTGGAGTCAGGAGTACCTGAGTTCAAATCTGGCCTCAGACAATTAATAATTGCCTAGCTGTGTGACCTTGGGCAAGTCACTTAACCCCTTGCCTTGCAAAAACCATATATACAGATAGAAAGATAGAGAGAGAGAGAGAGAGAGAGAGAGAGAGAGAGAGAGAGAGAGAGAGAGAGAGAGTACTTCCTGAAAACCATGATCAAAAAATAAAAAGAGCCTAGATATATTTCAAGAAATTATCAAATTACCTTGGTTAAGTCACCTAATATCACTGCCTTGCAAAAATAAAGAAAAAAAAGAAATCATCAAGGAAAACTGTGCTGATAGTCTGTAACCGGAAGATTAAAAAAGAAATTGAAAGAGTCCACCAATAACCTCCTGAAAGAGATCCCAAAATGAAAATTCCCAGAAATATTATAGCCAAATTCCAGAGCCCCCAAGTTAAGGAGAAAATATTGGAAGCAGAAAAAAAGAAACAATACAAATAGTGTGGAGCCACAATCAGGATTTGCATTAAAGGATTAGAGGGTGTGAATTATGTTCTGGATGGCAAAAAAAGCTCAAATTACAACCAAGAATTACCTACCCAGAAAACTGAGTATAATCATTCACAGGGAAAATGGATATTCAATGAAATAGAGGACTTCTAAGCATTTCTGATGAAAAAAGTAGTAGATGAATAGAAAATCTGAGTTTCAAATGGAAGACTCAAGCATAAAAAGGTAAATAGGAGTATAAAAAAGAAAGTCATAAGGGATTAAATATGGTTGAACTGCTTGCATTCCTACTTAGAAAGATGGTCCTTGTAATTCATAAAAACCTTCCCTTCATTAGGATAGAATGAATATAGATTAGAGAGATAGATGGCACAGGTGTGAGTTGAATATGAAGGAATGTTGTCAAAAAATAAAATTATGAGGTGAGAGTGGAAAACACTGTGAGAAAGGAAAAAGAGGTACAATAGGGTAAATTATCTCACATAAAGAGAAAAGAAAAGCTATTATGGAGAAGGGGAAAATGGAAAAGATGGAAGAAGCATTCTCATCAAATTGGATCAAAGAGGAAATAACACACACACACATGCACATACAAACACACTCAGTTTGTTATAGAAATCTATCTTAACCCTCAGGAAAGTAGAAGAGAAAGGGGATAAGAGAAGGAGGGGTACTCAAAGAAGGGCAAGAATATTAGGGAAGAGAGTAGTTGGAAGCAAAGCACTTTTGAGGAGAGACAGGGTGAAAGGGGAGCTGGAAGGAAATATAATTAGTTGTTAAAAAATAATTGAAACAAGTTTTTTTTTCTGATAAAGGCCTAATTTCTCAAAGATGTAGAGTGAAATGAATGAAATCATAAAAATAAGAGCCATTCCCCAATTGATATTCAAAAAATATGATAGTTTTCCAATGAAATAATCAAAGCTATCCATAGTCATATGAAAACAAAAATGCTCTCACTCATTATAGACTGGAAAAATTCAAATTAAAACAATATACAGAGGTACTACTTAGCATATATTAGATTGGTTAATAGGACCAAAGGAGAATTATAAATGTTGGAGGAGATGTGGAAAAACTTAGACACCAATACACTGTTGCTAGGGTTGTGAACTGATTCAATCACTTTGTAAAACAATTTGGAACTATGCCCAAATATTTATAGCAGTTCTTTTCTGGTGGCAATGAATTGTAATTAGAGGGGATGCCCATCAATTAGGGGAAAATTTTTATATATGATTGGGATAGAATACTATTGTGGCATAATATATGTCCTTCATTTGCTTTGTTTTTCAATTATATTTATTTATTTAAAATTTTACAATTTTCCCCCTAATCTCACAGTCTGTTACAAGGTAGTCTATTGGTCTTTACATTGTTTCCATGCTATACATGGATCTAAGTAAAATGTGTTGAGAGAGAAATCATATTCTTAAGGAAAAATAAAATATGAGACAGCAAAATTACATAATAAGAATACTTTAAAAAAATTAAAGGTAATAATGCACTCTGCTTTCACGTCACCCACGATCCCCAAAGACCTTGTTTGTAGATGTTCTTCTATTAGCTTCTCTTTGTGGGGTTTGTCGATTGAATTTCTGTTAAGAGGTTTGTTTCATATTATATATCAGGAAAGACCAGGAGACCTTAGCATGTTGTCTGTCTCCTCTACACGATTTTGGCTATGTCCTTCATGTTTGAAGAAGACCATGACAGCCAGGAGGTGATACTATGACAAAAATTTGAATTGTATTTGAGTGAGGGGGTACTATGCTAAGTGACCAACTTCACTTTCTCCTCCAGAGCCACCTAACTCCAGTACCCACATATAAATCAGGATAACTGGAGATGGTCCTGAATGTGAGGCAATCAGGGTTAAGTGACTTGCACAAGGTCACACAGCTAGTAAATGACAAGTGTGTGACAATGGATTTGAATTCCTGTCCTCCTGAATCCAAGGTCAATGTTCTGTCCACTGAGCCACCTGGCAAAAATACTTTTATGAATCCCTGAAGGCTGTTTATGGGCCAAAGACATATGGTGCATCTCAACTATCCAGTGCTGTTTTATCCACATTGACGAACAATGGGGACCTGATGCTAGATAGATGGACTCTTCCATAGTGTTCTTAATAGATCATCATCAATAGATGTCTCAAGTTAAAGTCAATCAGTCCCTAGCTGAAGTTTCAACTGAAGAAGAAGTTTCGAATGCTATTAGGATCCTTTCAAATGGCAAAGCATGTGCTGCTGATTCTATTACAGCTGAGATGCTGCAAAGTATGTAATGATTCTCTGATCCTTTGGCTAATTTTTGTCTAACAATTAATGCCAAGAAAACACAGGTGCTCAATCAGTCAGCATCACATAATCCATATGTGGAACCATCACGTACAACAAATGGAGAAGTTTTGAGTACTGCTGGTAAGTTCAATTACCTTGTCAGTGTCCTTTCTAATTTCTTTTTTTTTTGGATTTTGCAAGGCAAGTGGGGTTAAGTGGATTGCCCAAGGCCACACAGCTAGGATTTGAGACCGGATTTGAACCCAGGTACTCCTGACTCCAGGGCCGGTGCTTTATCCACTGCGCCACCTAGCCGCCCCTACCAGTGTCCTTTCAAAGGAGGTACACATTGACAATAAGGTTGACAACTCACATTGCCAGAGTTAGGTCAGAACCTCATTGCTATATGCCTGGATGGTCTACCAGCACCATGTCAGGAAACTGAATTGCTTGCATTTACATTGCCTTAGGAAGATTCTGAAGATCACCTGGCAGAAGATACCAGACACTGAGGTCCTTACTAAACTGTCTAGCATGCCAATATTACTACAGAGACTGCAACTATGATGGGCTGGCCATGATATTAAAATGTCAGACATACTTTTGCCAAAAAACAAAACAAAACTATTTTATGTAGAACTCACAGAGGACAAGTGCTCACAAAGTGGTCAGAAGAAGTGATACTGAGATACTCTGAAATTTTCTCTTAAGAATTTTAGTATTGATTGTACAGTTTGGGAGACACTGGTACAGGACCACCCAGCATGGCATCCCCTCATCAGTGAATGTTCTGCACTTTTTTCTGGGTAGACCATTCAGGATTCATATTGGTCTGATCAGCAACAGTCAAACATATTAATTTGTCTCAAACATAATTCTGTCTTTTTGGTCTTCTCAGATAATGAAAGACAAGAAAGCCATTATGACACAAGATATGATGAGAGTGCTCTCAGAAATAATTGGAGAGGTTTACATGAACTGATGCAAAGTGAAATGAGAACAAAGAGAACATTCTAAAGAGTAAGATGATAAATTTGAAATTACTTAGCTATTCCAGGCAATACAATGATCATAATCAATCTGAAGACCTTATCATGAAAAAATGCCATCCATCCCCAGAAAAAGAACGAATGGAATCTGAATAAAGATTGAACTATACTTTCTTTTGAATTTTTTCCTTGGGCTTTTATTCTGATCTACATGATCTATATTTTGGCCTATATGATCTATGTGATCTGTTTACAATACGAAAATATGTTTTTCATGATTACATACATTATATATATATATATATATATATATATATATATATATATATATATATGTGTGTGTGTGTATAATCTATTTCATGTTGCTTGCATGAGGGGAATGAGGAGTGAAAGAGAATTTGGAACTCTTTAATTGCTATTTTGAAATTGTCTATACATGTAATTGGGGAAAACAGAATATTAAATTAAAAATAAATATAAAGAAAAATAATTTTAAAAGTAAGGGAAAGAACAGTTCAGTTTGCATTTCAAGGCAAAAAGGAAAAAAAATCACTTAAGGAAATTTGGTCATCTTGGCTTCTAAGTATCAAGATAAACATAAGCTAAAAGATCACTTTGAAGACCAAGTATCATTTCATTTTATATTTCAAAGTAACTTCAGTGATCATATGGCTCTACATATTTAAAGCATCTGAGAATTGCTGGGAATAAAGAGGCAAAGAAAACATTCAAATAACCTAAAACGAACTTCTAAACCAAGTCAACATGTACAAACATCTATCTATATGAGTACATGTAAATGTATACATATATAAGCATATGTCCACATGCAGACATATACTTAAACTATTTAATCTACTCTTTCTATTGAATAATATTTTTGGATTACCATGCAAAGTTTTACTTTATAAATAAGAAAAATTCAAAGAACTGTCAGTCTTCATTTTCTTGTCAATATATGGACATATTTGAAATAGAAATATAAGAAGTAACAAACTCTGAATAATTAATCAAAATTGTTTTTCTTTACATAACCAACCCATTGAAGAACATTTTTGAAGTACCTTTAAAGAAGCAAGCTATTCTCTTCCTCTTTTATTTAGTCTATGCTTATGTCAAATTTGCCCTGTGTATATTTAAGTTAAAGTCTTCATGTTCTCTGTTTCTCCAGACATTTTCAGCTCTTCTCTGAAAAAAAAAGAAAATGTTTAGATAATACTACATCTGTCTCCCTCAACCCAGTCATTTTGAAAACTTCTGTAAGTGCAAATGAAATTCTGAATTTCAAATAATGCTTTTCTGTGTTTTAAGTAATCCCAATGTGTAAACTTCCAGAACTATTGGGACTAATTTTTCACTTTATAGATAAATTTTTTCATCCTAAATGATCATTAAGCCAGTTTGTTTTAAATAAAGACTACAATTTGTATTTAATTTAAAATATAATTCAACTTAAAATGCATACAATGAAGCATCAAGCCCTAGAAGTATTCTATAAAATCTCCTCAGTCAAAGCATAAATCAACATAGATCAGTCGCAGTCTTGCTAGAGGAAAAAATAAGGATGCCATGGAAAAAGTAATGAACTTGGATTTAGGATATTGAACTTCAAATCCTAGCCTTATTCTCTTTGTGACCTCATCTAAATTATCTGATCTATAGTTAGTCCCTAGTTATCATGTCTATAAAACACTAAACAACCTCTATGATTCTTTTAATTTCTAAAGATAAAAATCCTATCCCAAGAAAACAGGGTGCCTAAACCAAAGAGAGAGAAAAAAACAGGGAAAGAAAATTTTGAAATAATATCACTCATAGATATTGATGTAAAAATAACAAATAAAATAATAGTAAAGAGACTTTAGAACATATTCATATGTGTGTATATGTAAAATAAAAAACTCAATTGGATAAGTATCAGAAATTCAATTATTTTGGAATTAGGGGAAAAATTATAAAGATAGGAAATTATATTTATCATTAAATCAATGATTTCATAACTAAATAGAAAAATCTTTCAATGACAACATCACTTTGTTATATTAGCACCATTAAAAATACATGAGTAAATAAACTTTTTGATCTCCAGTGCTACCATTTATTTATAATAAAAAAGACTGGAATCTTTATAAAGAAGATCAAAGGTAAAAACAATGATAATTTCTATCTCTAAAATTATTTGACATTGCTGTAGAAATTTTAACTATAGTGTAAGGAGGAGGAAGAAATTAAAAATAATTAGTATGGACAAATTAATATTGGCAAAATTATCTCTATGTGAGGATGATTTTTCGTAAGCTTAGAGAATATGTAGAATTAATAAAAAATAATTTTTGTAAGATAAAAGAACACAAATATCACTCTTTCATATAACTAAAAAGGAGAACTAATAAGACATTTAATTTATGATAAAACACAAATAAATACTAAGCATCTGAGATTAGTTTAAAAATATATGCAAAACATTAATAAAAATCTAAAATAATTTTACTGAAAAAAGAAGACAAGTGGATTCACACATATAACACATGCATGTTTCAATTATATATATATATATATATATATATATATATATATATGTCTGTCAATCTTTCATTAACTTCTAGTGATATAGACACTAATATTAATTGACCCATTGATGACATTTTGTTTACCAATGGGAAGATGGAAAGTAAAAGCTTCTTGATCCTTAGAAGTTAGAAAATCCTCCAATGATCATACAGGGGCAGGAAAAGAATGACCTGGCTGAAGGTGAGGACTTCTCTTATTCTAAGGGCATTCATCAATGATGTGCTGGAAAGCCATATATTCCAATTTCTCAAAAAGCTTTTCATGAAAATCAATGCATTTTATGAAGAACCCAGAAAACAGAAAAGAATCCCAATAGTTAATTGAACAATCCTCTATATAACCTTATTATTTCATAAAATGTATTTCAATGAGTTTTTATACTTAGTTTAAGGTCTTTTGGTTGCTCACTTTTGATTGAAACATATTCCTATCTTATTAGAGGACCAAGATTCCCTGGGATATGGTGGTTTCTACCTTCCATTAAAAAAGATAACATATATTTAGATAAACTAAAATTCAAGAGATAACATATATAATTTAGATAAGCTAAAATTCAAATTGAAGGGAGAAAATGTTAAAAATGTTATCAAAAATATTGAACAGCAAAATGAGGAAGTTATAGCAGATCTCTTTAATACCTATCAAAGTGATCTGCTGCTAGGTAAAAATGTGTTTAAGCAAGTACATTAAAGTAGAAACCTTTAGAAGTCATGCATGTCAGTCTAATCTTGGTTAAACTGAAAACCATCATCTCTTGATAAAGGAACTGCTTATTCACTAAGAAATTTTGGAAAAATTTAAAAGAAATTAGTGAAAATTATGTTTAGATCAGGATCATACACTACATATTATAACAATTTCCAAATGAATATATTGTTCATGTTTGAGCAATCACATCGTTGTAAAATTAGAAAATTAGTTTTCTCAAATATAATTAGGAGGGAAAATGTGTCCATAAAAAGGTTAAAAGCAATTTTATTTTTTCAAATAATATTTTATTTTGATTTTGCAAATACATGTTACAAAAAGTTTTCAACATCCATTCACATGAAAATGCAAAGTTTTGATTTATATAATGTACTACCATCCCTTCTCACTCCTCCCCTCCAAGGTGAACAGTCTGGTGAATATTATACAAACACATTTGTGTTTAACACAGAGTGGTCATTTTCTATATGAGGAATTAGTATTAAAGCAATAGAAAGAAGTCCATGAGACAGGAAAGAAAAATTTTTGAGAGAAATTTTTAAAAAGTAAATGTAGTGCTCATTCAGATTCTGTAGGATTTTTTGTTTTTGTTATTTTGATTTGTTTTTCTTCTTCTGATTGGGGATGGCATTGCCCAGAGCCACTCTAATTCAATTGTCCTAGTTTTATGAAATGCTGAGAGGAGCTGTTGTTGTTAATGTGTACAGTGTTCTCTTGGTTCTGCTTTTGCTCAGCATCAGATCCTATAATTCATTCCATGCTTCTCTAGAGTTTTTCCACTAATATTTTCTTATAGAACAATTGTATTCCATAATATTCATGTTCTATCACTTGTTTAGTCATTCTCTAATTCATGGACATCACTTGAATTTTACATGTGGGACTTTTGTCATTTTTTTATGATTTCTTCTGGATATAGGTCTAGAATTAGAATTTCTGGGTCAAAGGGTATGATCAGTTTTATTGCTCTGTACACATAGTTCCATATTGCTCTTCAAAAGAGAGCATAAATATTAACTCCAACAGCAATGCATTAATGTCTCAATCCTCCCACAACCTTTCCAACATTGATCATTTTCCCTTTTTCTCATCTTAGCTAATCTGATAGGTGTGAGGTGATACCTCAGAGTTATCTTAATTTTCATTTCTCTATTGAATAATGATTTGGAGCAATATAAACTAATTTCTTCTATTGAAAACTGTCTGTTTATGCCCTTTGACAATTTGTCAATTGGGGAATAATTTGTAACCTTATAAATTTGATGAAATTCTCTCTATATTTTAGAAATGAGTTCTTTATCAGAAATCCTAGCTGGGAAAATTGTTTCCCAGTCTTCTGTTTTCCTTCTAATTTTGGCAGCATTGATAATATTAATGAAAAATTTTTAAATTTAATATAGTCAAAATCATCCATATTGCCATTTATGATGTACTCTATTACCTGTTTGATCATAAATTTCCCCTCTTTCCATAGATCTGACATAGCATTTCTTGGTCTATTAATTTGTTTATGGCGTCACACTATATGTCTATTTCCTGTACTAATTTTGACCTTATTTCGATATAGGGTGTGAGATGTGGGTCTATGTCTAATTTTTGCCATACTATTTTCCAGTTTTCCCAACAATTTCTGTCAAATAGTGAGTTCTTATCCTAGAAACTAAAGTCTTTGGGTTTGACAAATAGCAGATTACTGTAGTCATTTACTACTATTTCTTTTGAACCTTTACTAATTCACTGATTCATTACACTATTTCCTAACCAGTACCAGGTAATTTTGATGATTGCTACTTTAGAGTATAGTTTTAGATCTGGGAGAGCTAGGATTCCTTCCTTTACATTTTTTCCATCATTTCCCTGGATATTCTGGACCTTTTGTTGCTCCCAGATGAATTTTGTTACTAATTTTTCTAGCTGGGTGCATAAGGGCAATTTCAAAAGAAAAATAGGCAATCATGATAATGCATTTATTTTGAAAAAAAATTTTCCCATAAATAAAATAAATGTAACAAAATTAGAAGAAAATAAAATATTTTTGTAATGAAAGCATTTATAGTAAATATCTGATAAAAAACCAGATATCTAAACTCTATAGAGAATAAACATATAATTATAAAATTCAGAATTATTTACCAATAAATAAATATTTAAAAGTAATGAACAAATAAGTTACAAAAGAATAAATGCAGATGATTGATCATCACTTGAAAAATCACTTAAGGGGGCATTCTTAGAGGAAGGAGGATCTGAGTTCAAATCTGTATCAGACACTTGATACTTAGCTCTGTGATCCTGGGCAAATCCCTTAATGCCATTGCCTTGCAAAAACAAAAACTAAAATAAAATTACTCAGAGAAATTCAAATGAACACAGTGGATAGGTAAACTTTCATACACTTCAAACTAATAAAATTGCCATTTAATGAGAAAACACATTTGAAAGAAGTTTTTGGAAGGTGGAATACTAATTAACTGCTACAGAGTTATGAATAGGTGTCAAAAATTTGGAAAAAATTTTCAAGAGAAATTAATAAAATTTTAATTCCCTTTGAATTTCAAATTCTTTTACTGAGGCAATATCCCAAGGATTCTATTATAAGTAAGAAAATTATATGGACAGAAATGGCTCACAGAAGCAATTTTATACAAAAAGCTGAAAACAAACTAACCTTTTGATTGTCATGCAGTTGGTGGTATAAATATGACATTTGTACATAATGGTATGGCATTTTTATAAATAATAAAAAATAACAAAAATTAATAATACATAGAAATTTGGAAATATTTGCAAGAGATATTTGAGTATGAAAAAGCAAAGTTCAGAAGTTCAATATAAACAATGATTGTAATGCTAATAAAAATTGGAAAATAAAGTCAGCAGGGAAGCTTTTGTCAAAAATAATTGCTTTCTTATAATATTTCTACACTTTGACATTGCAAGGAAATATTCCCATTTTTGTTAATATTTAATTATATCATTTTTCACCATTCAATGAACTTTATGATGTGGTTTTCTAGGAAATATGTAAGAATGTACTTGTTTGTCAAAGCAAAAGTTCTCAGTACAATTACCAAAAAAGAAAAATGTCTTCACTGGGATATGCAACTTTATTTTATAAACCAATGAGTTCATACTTTTTTCCTTTAAAATTGGTAGATGAAAAATTGGGGTCAAACGTCATTAAGGGGAAGAGGTAAAATAGTGCATTTTGGGATATTTCATTGAATTATAAAGCTGTAGTCTTTGGCTGAACCAAGCACTTGTCAGCAACTTTCTCCCAGGACTATGACTATAAATCATAGGATAGCAAAGATCCCACTCAGAAAATAAAATAGTGGGTGAACCAAAAGAAAATGGAGAGATTGATTTGTGGATTTAATAGGTTAAATATGTTACCAAAGCTGTTTCACTTTAGAAATAATATTTTTAAATCAATAAAAATGTTAAGGAAATAGACAAAGAATGCAGAGGATGTCATGTAGGGAGAATGAGAATGAGGAGACAGATTAAATTTTATATTGATAACATTTGAGGTGTTAAAATAAGCAGAAGCCCCATCATAAATTACTTATGATCTAGAAAAGATATTTGGAAAAACTACAAAATGATAAAAAAAAAACCATAAGGCAGGCTCTGATTTATCCAAGTAGAGAGAGTACCCACAGTGATGAGACCATAGTTAATCTGACTACCTAAATGTTACAAAATGAAATTTCCTATGAAATACTGATTTCTTTAACTGAGATGTGTGCCTTAAAATATTGACCAGCTGATAGACCCAGGGGGACAGGATACTGTGCTCTTAGAGTCCTTTTAATGGAGAGGGAAATGACTCCAAGTTAATCTTCCTTAAAAACCAAGCAAAGGTGTTGAGTCATCTTTTATAAAGTGGGGATAATTTTACTATTGTGTAAACATTATAAGATATTTTCAGACATACTCAGAAAACACCATACAAATCCTAAAACAATATATAATTGTCAACTATCATATTACTTTTATTTTATTAGTTAGTTTTTTCAACATATTCTCTGAAATCATTTTCTCTCCTAAAAAGTGGGGAAAATAATCACATCTACTTCCAAGACTTTTATGAGGAAAAAAATGAGATTGTAAATCACTTATCAGAGCACCTAGCACAGAGCAGTTGCCTAATAAAGGTTTCTTTGGGAGGGGATGAATCTTAACATATTCAACTTTTAATGAACTTCAATCATGAATAAACACCTTTGTTTTGTGACAAGCCAACAGACTACAGTGATTCATTTTTAGTTTATGAAACTTCCTTCAATAATAACTTTACAAATTAACATTAGTATTTAGGAACAGCTATTTCCAATTAGAGAAATGGAAAAATTCCAGTTGATTCATATCCAACAATCACCAGACCTTTTACATACTAAAAATAGCAACAACCTGCTGGTACTTTCTTTTGATTTTCTGTAAGGTATCTGGTCACTGAAAGCCAGACCTGTCTGTTTGATATATTATATTGTTCTTTGTTAATCATAAAAACCAAGGGATTTACTGACCATTTTGAATTAACACTTAATGATGTGTGAGAGTGAAGCTTGATTTCATATAAAGAGAAAATCTATATGAATATATGGTTGATATCAGGTTGTTAACCTTTGAGAAAAAAATACACGAGACTAGCAAAAAGCTTTTGTTTTTTTTTTTAATCTAGAATTCTAATTCCTTCAGATTGCACCTTATATTTTACTCTCTTCACAAGTGTGAAACAATCAACCCTATATGAAAAGACCTATAAACAGAAATGTTTGTGCCTGGGTAAATAACACAGGTTTTGCCCACAATTGAATTAGGGCGGGGAGGTTATAGGGACACTGTGAGGTCACATCTGGTCATATAAGTTTTTTGAGGTGTTACTATGCGGCAGACTTTATGCTACATATATTATTTCATTTGTTTCTAAAAAAGCTTCTATTATCTTCATTTTATTCTTGAGCATCCTGAAACAAAGTTTAAATCACTTGCCCATGATCACACAACTTTTCAGTGAGTTTGGAGTTGAAATAAATGTTCCTGATTCCAGGGTAAACATACCATCTATTTGCCTTCAAGTGGATTTGTAGAGTAGATTATGCAGCATGGAGTTTAAGTAGTCTGGAAAGGTAGACAAGTGACAAGTTGTGAAGATCATGGAATTCCTACCAGAACTACGTAGTCAAACTCAAACTTTAGGAAAATCATTTTAGCTGATAACAGAAAGATGGACTGATAGGGGAAGAGATGAAAAGTAGGGAAGCCAACTTAAAAACAGAAACCTATTTTAATAGTTCAAGAGAGAGGTTATATGAGCCTGAACTAAGAGGTGGCTATGTAAAATATATTCAAGAGATATGAAGGTTGAAAAGAGAAAGACTTGGCAACACATTGGATATAATGAGTATTTGTAGATAAGGACCTAATACTCAGGTTGAAGGCTAGGTAATGGAGAATTATGATACCCTAAAAATAGTGGGAAAATCAGGAGATTAGAGGATATGTGGGAAAGGTTATTGAATTTTGTTTCAGACATGTTGAGTTAGATGCCTAAAGGAAATCATTTTTAGGATGGTTAATCAGAGTAATATAAAAATAGAACTTAGGAGTGAGATAAGTGCTGGACCAATTAATATAGAAACTGTCTATAAAGAGATAATAATTGAGAGTTATGAGAGATAAATGAGCGATAAAATAAATGAGAGATAAATTATGAGAGTTAATAATCATCTAGCATAATATTATAGAGGGAGAAGAGAATAGAGAAATGTGAAAAGTCTAGTAGAAAACCTACCATTAATAAAAATAACCTGGATGAATAACTAAATAAGAATACATAGAAAGAATGATACAGATAGATCCCATAAAGTAATATCACAAAAACTAGAAAAAAGAATATGCAATAAAATAGAGTTTCAAAGATTCAAAGAGATTTTTAAGAAGGCGTTAGATTTGATAAGAGATCATTGTTGATTTTAGAGAAAAGTCTCAGTTGAATGATGAGGCAGGAAGGAAGATTGTAGAGGGTTTAGGAGCTAGTGAAAAGAGAAATGAAGGTTCCTAAAGTAGATGACCTTTTCAAGGAATTTCTTTGAGTAACTGAGGAAATTTGAAGGACAATAGCTCATGGGGATAGTAGATCAAACGAACTTCTTTATATTCTTTTCAATTCTTTCATTTTTTATTGTTCTGATCAATACTACTTTACTGTTTCTGCCCTGACCTATAATCAGAAGTCTTTTTTCCAGTATCATCTGAATTATACTAAATGAGAGTTTCAATGGTCTGGAGTTGGATTAGGAGAGAGACTAAAGAAGGAAATGCAGCTCTGGTCCCCAATCCTTCTTTTGGGATGTTAAAAGCATAGAAGTGAAAATTATTTTACCCTAGGGAATGGGAGAAACTTAATCCAGCCATTTTTTTTCCCTGCCAGTTAGTTAACTGGATGTTTGCCTAATGAACTTGTTGAATAATAGACTTTGGAAAGAATAATTGCTAGAGGAATTAGAATGGAATGATGAATTTACTTAGTATTGATAAGTATAGCCCTTATATAGAAATGATTCTACACTTTCAGATTTATTTGAAAGTCTTTGGATAACTGAAATTATATTTGGTCCATTAACTGATTTTGAATGATATAGTTAATCACATTTCTTTCATTTTTTAACTGACCTAATCTGATTTCTTTTAGAATAAGTACACGAGAAAAGTTTTTGTTACTTTTTTAAACAACAGGCTTGTAATTGTCTGTTGTATTTTTAATTTCTCTACTTTAAAAGGATTTTAACTTCTCAGTTTTAAAGAAAAAACTTTCAATATTGTCTCCTTATCTTAAAACACACACACACACAGACACAGACACACACACACACACACACACACACACACACACACACACACAAACACACAGAGTTGCCCTATCTTGAGTCTCCTCAAAACTGTTGATATACAATGACATCTGGTGATACTACATGCTTGCCCAAGGCTTTACTTGTCAAGTCTAAGTGGCAGGGATCAATGCACCTTGTTTTCAGTAGAACTAGACCAGATAAATCTTTTCTCTTTCTCTTCTTCTAAAAGCTAGTTTTCCCTTCAACAACCATTTCTCTAAGTGAATACATAAAATCTGGAGAGTTGATACAATAGCAGGTCAGCATGCTAAGACTAAGCTCTATAAATTACTGTACTGTGCTGGTGGATCAGCATGTTGGGAACATTGGAGTGTTTGTTTTTGCTTTCTTTTATTGGATTTAGGTCATTGGAGAGAAGAATGAAGGGAAACTGCAGTTTTCCAAGGGAAAATAAAATAACTGAAAGGTATTTCCAGTTCACTGGTATTGTATTGACATTAACTTTCTGAATCAGAGGGATGGATTTGTTCTTCAAATCCAAATTATATCAAACCAAGCACAGAATATGAAATTAATGTGTGAATTTTTTATTATTTTTTGTTTTATTGATATATTTTGATTTTATATTGCAGTCATTTCTGATCCAGTAAAACTTGTCTGGTAACAATGAAGGAAAGAAATAGCAAAGCCAATTCAATCAACATACTGAGTGCATCTGGTAGTGTATGCAACATTCCAGAACCATAGACTTCCAACTTTCCAGCAAAAGCGAAGATAATTATGTATTCTCTTTCTAAAGCAAAGATTTTTCATTATAATTATACTGTTCAACTTCTTGTTTTTCTTTTCATTTATATTATTGTAGTTTGTATATTGTTAGCATAGTTCTACTTCCTTCCCTTTTCAGATGGTTTTGTTTCTTTGAATGCCTTATATTCATTATTCCTTATGGCAAAATGATATACCATCATATTCTCATGCTAGTGTTTTAGTCAATCCAAAATAGGTAAGAATCTAATTTACTTCTACTTCTGTGCTAACACAAAGTGTGATGCTATGAATATTTTAGTATCCATAACAGCTTTCTATTTTTACCTATATTGGCTCCAAACTTAACAGTATTGATCTATAGATCAGAAAGAAAAACCATTTTCTCCCAAAATAGCAAATTGTTTTTAGAATTTTCAGATATATTAATATCATCTGTTTGTTATTCTTCATTTTAATACCGATTTATTCACTTCCTTTGACCTCTTAAGGAGAAATTGTTGTTGATATCTTAGGTAATTATCATTATCAGGATATTTGTTGTATTTTCTATCCAGTTGATATTTCCCTTCTTGTCATAACTCTACAGGTCCCCTGGAGAAGGGAAAGATGACAAGTGCCCTGGCACACACTCCTTAACTAGATAATATGTGATCATGAATATATGGACATAAGTTTCTTCTTTCCTTTTGTGTTTATTTCCAGATCATATGTGAATGAGTATTAGAGAAAGATGGTGACAACCTTGTGAGCTTCCAAAAATAAGAACTATCAGAGATGCAGCAATTGGAGTCCCTTAGAGAGTCTTCTGGTAGCAAAATAATCAAACCTTGATATAAATAAACTCTGAGGAATGATCTGTTTAATTATTCCAGGCAATGTATTGTCCTAACAACTACATCTTAAAAGGAAAGATGCAACCCATATTCAAGGTGTATAAATAAGAAGCAAACTTGGTAGAGCAAATGATGGATAGTTATCACTTAATATGAATCCATTGCCAAAGAAAAAGAAGTAGTATAATGGAGAAATTTTCCCCTAGTTGAGGGTATATTTTTGTACTAATTTTTTCAATAAATATCTTTTTTTTTGCAAAAAACAACAAATAAAAGATTGATGTTAATTAGATAATAGATATTGAGGAAAAATCAAATGGGCACTTGATTACATGGTATTGGGGAGATATTAATTGTATAGAGGGAATAAACTAGAAGGAAACTAGTGAGAAAAACCTTTAGAAGGACATACTAAGTAACTCAGGGTTATACTTAATTCCCTGGGAGGAGGAACAGTAGCACAGTAACCCAATTTCCCTGAAAGAATAAAGTCTAGTTTCTACTGGACTTCTTAATCCAAGTATGGATTTAATAGTTTTTGTTTTCCTTCAAACCAAGAATTTTCTTTCATTAACTCTGTTTGCATCGTATTCCTGCATTAATTAGTATAATACCATTTTGAGTTCATTATTTTGTTCAAACGGTTTAAAAACTCTCAAGTGGCTGATTTGGTATATGTTGGAAGCACCAGTGTGCTAGGGCCAAATAAAGCATTCCCTTCATAGCAACTCTAGAAGACAATGATCCTTCCTTTCCTTCCTTCCTTCCTTCCTTCCTTCCTTCCTTCCTTCCTTCCTTCCTTCCTTCCTTCCTTCCTTCCTTCATTCCTTTCCTTCTATCTTTTCTTCTTTTCAACATTTTCTTTTTCTTATGTGCTTCCACTGGGGTTTCTATAGCTTATAAATAAACTCTTTTGAGATTATCAAAGCATTTATTAGTAACAGATATCACAGTAACAAAAAAATTTGAGGAATCTGTAATGAACAGAAACTTTTGAGGATACTTATTCAATACATTTGCTGTTTAGGCTATGTTTCTTCATGTAAAAATGTATGTTTTAAAATATTGAAACATACCTCAACAAATTTGTTTTGGATTGAAAATTCAGCTTCTGGTTTTAGAAGTAGTGTGACTCATTTGAGACATCTGGCCTCAAAGGCAGGAAGAAATGAATTCAAGTCCCTTTTCTGACAGACACTAGATATGTTACCTTAGGCAACTCACTTAAGCTCCTAGTGTCCTAAGTGACTCATTAAAATTCTAAGTTGGAAAGTGTTCTGCATTGATAAAGGGAATTATATCACCTTTGAATTTGTTATAACAATTAAATCATAGATTCAGTGTTCATCTCCTTAATTTAGAATTCAAATTCTTTTGGATGTATTTTCAATTTAGAATAAATGAGCAAAGAAATTAAAAATAAAAATTAGTATAACCTCCCAATCACTGAATTAGATCTAATTTGAATCATTCAGTAACTCCACAGAAAGATTTTTAAACAATTATTTGGGGAAAAAATGAAGAGAAATCTGGGTAAATTGATATTCACTTCTCCACAACTCATTGAGTTGATCAAAGCTTTCTCTTCACAACAGCTCTGGAAGAATTCTCCTTTCAAATGAAAAAAAATGGATTTAGAGAGGTCAGGTGACTCCCCTTCTTTCTTTATTTCTTCCCTTCTTTCTTTTCATGTGACCTCTCCTCTCTCTCTGTCTCTATCTCTGTCTCTGTCTCTCTGTCTCTGTCTGTCTGTGTCTGTGTCTGTCTGTCTGTCTCTCTCTCTCTGTCTCTGTCTCTCTGTCTCTCTGTCTCTCTCTCTGTCTCTCTCTCTGTGTGTGTCTCTCTCTCATCCCAAATAATTCTCATAGTTTGTATGTTTAAACAGCAGTTCAATTTTATTGAAGAACCATAACTGATTTAAAGACTTATATTGTTTAATCTATTAGTCCCCTCCCTCCTTACCTTTGTAATATAAGTGAAAGAAAATTGAGGTATTTGACTTATGGCTGAAAACTTAAGTAAAATGGAATTAAATCTAATCTGCTCATCACATTCCAATTGCCTTTAATTTTGTTTCCTTCCAATGTCAGCTACATCTGATCCCATTCACTTTTATTTCCTACACGAAGCTACTTGATATGCCTAATATGAAGCCTTTTTAATTATTCCAGGCAGTGTATTTAACAACTACATCTTAAAAGCAAAGAAGCAACCCATCTTCAAGGTATATAAGAAGCAAGGGACCTCAGATGATATGTAGACTACTAGACCTCTTAATTGTGTGTATGTATGTATGTGTGTGTGTGCGTGTATATATACATATATATATATCACAACATATATACCTATATGCATTTATATATATATATATATATATATTTGCATATAGACATATGAATGTGCACATATAATATGCATAAGTGTGTTTGTCATTTGCCCAAGTTCATGTAGATAAGAAGTGACAGAGCTAGCAAAGAACTATTTTACTCTAAAGAGAAAAATAGATAAAATATAGTAGTAACTCACATTTCTGTGAGACTACAAGGTCTTTAAGTACTTTCCTCAAAACCTTTTGCAGCAAGGTATTAGCCCCATTTTACATATGAGAAAAGTGGAAAAAATAAATGACTTAATAATTAAAGTCTGACAATCCAATAAATGTCAAATTCATGATTTGCATCTTGGCATATATGGAATATACCATCAAATCTACAACTCTTTTCACTGCATTATGTAGCTTTTACAAAATTAAAGCTTTTATATTAGCATAACATTTCAAAATTTGCAAAGCATTTAACATATGAGCTCATTTTATATTTGGAAAGACTCTATAGGCTTAAATACATTGTAGTTATTATCTTTCTTAATTTGTGAGAAGCAAATTGAAACTCTAAAATCACATATACTGAGATATCTTTATTAAATCCTCATAAATATAGATAGAATGTAACTTAAGCACTTAAATTTGAAATATTTTAATAAATACTATGCAACTCTAGATTATTTTGATTAAATGGATTAAATCAAACAAAAACTATTTTATTATATAAAAATTAATAATAATAATTAATAATAATAATAAATTATAGCTAACCTTTATACAGCATATGATATGTGCTAAGTGCTTTATAATTACTACCTCATTTTTCCCTCACAGCTGACCTGGGAGGTATGTACTATTACTATTTCCATTTTATGAATGAAAAATAAAATTGAGGTAAACAGAGGTTATTAACCCAGAGTCATTGTTGATTTTGTGGTCCTTTATTCTCTAAGAAGACCTTTTTGTTTAGAGTCATACAGTTAGTGTTAATTACTTCTCTGTAGTCTGACAATGGAGGTTGCACAACATTAAGTTGCCCAAATAGCTCCTGAAAGATTATGATATTTTTATAATACTATATCTCCTGAATTGTTGTCTCTTCTTGGCATGGCAAGTCTCTTAGCATCATGATCATCATATTCCTGAGTTTTAAATTAACATAAGGGGAGATACCCAGGAGTCTTGACTTCTTAACCAGGGGCAAGGTGACTGAGAAGTGAAGTATTCTATGAAGAAATAAGTCTTTTTACTATGAATATTGCCTTTTTTTATTGAAATTTTATAGTAGTTTTTCAACAACTAGCAAATTTATAAGTTACACATTTTTTCTGCCACTCTCCCTTCCATCCTCCTCCCCATGATGGCAAATAATCTGGCAAAAGATGTACATTTGTGTTTAACATATGTAAATATTAATAATTTTATTTAGGAGAAATTAGAACAAGGGTAAAAGAAAGAAAACCATGAGATAGGGAGGAAAAACATGAGTTTTTAAAAAGTGATCAAAATCTACATTCAGACTGTGATTTTTTGCTCTGGATGTGGATGACATTATCATTAACAGGTGTTTTACGATCATCTTTGATTGCTGAATTGCTGAAAGGAGGGGCATCCATTAGAACTGATCATCTCACTATGTTGTAAATTTATACAATGTTCTCTTGGTTCTGTTCCCTTCACAGAAGATCAGTTCATGTAATTCTAGAAATATAGTTTTGATACACATTATTCTTTGACAATGTAAGTAAATGAGACTGGATTTGAATTCAGGTTTTCCTTATTCCAGCCTTAGTGCTCTATCCACTATACCACATAATTTCCTCTTACATGTATTTTTCTCTATGTTGATGACAGTAAAAATCTGCTCCAATGCTTGACCTATTAATGAACACTTTAACAATATTCTCTTATAAACTATTTGACAGTCTAATGAAACATTGTGTATCCCTTCACAGAACAATATTTTTAAATAATTGAAGGACATGCTAAATTTCAATTGGACCTTAGTGATAATTTTAAAAAAATTCCACATAAGTACATAGACTGCAGAAATCCATACATGAACTCCTTGCTATGTAAGGAGCTATGTGAATCTGTAATGTTTTAATATTATCTGAGAAAAAATATTAGATATTAAGTTTATGACTTTATGATCTCATCATCCCCCATGGATTCAATTGTTATGTATATGAATATAACTTCTAGATCAAATCACCACTCCAAGTCTTTCTCTTAAGATGTGTTAGTTACTACATTACTATTTGAAAATTTGCATTGAATGTCTATAGATATACCAAAGTCAAAGTTTCTCAATTAGAACATATTTCCATAAATCTCCCATTCCTAATGTTGCTCTTACTGTTGAGGGTATCACTAGCATTCCTGTTATATAAATTCATAATTTTTATCATTCTTTATTTCTCACTCTCCTCACTTTATTCCTCAAACTTCTCACTTTATTCCTCACTTTGAATTTGTAATAGATTGTCAAATTTTACTGTTTTTATACCTTCAATATAGCTTTAAAAGCTAGATATCATAGACCTTTGTTGATTATTGAAATAGAAATGAAAGAAGTAAACATTCTTCTCA
The DNA here is from genome assembly GCF_037893015.1 of Macrotis lagotis. Classification (NCBI taxonomy): domain Eukaryota; kingdom Metazoa; phylum Chordata; class Mammalia; order Peramelemorphia; family Peramelidae; genus Macrotis; species Macrotis lagotis. Next base: position 90,034,663 of record NC_133659.1, read on the forward strand.
TTGTTATTTGTTCTCTTTACAGAAACTGACCATAATTTGATGTAAAAACACAAAATAAATGGAAAAAAAGAAAAATATGACATTTTCTTTACAGACTACAGTGTTATAAGGTTTTCATTCAATGATGGAACATTGAATAAAAACAAAAAATAATAATTAGAGACAATAAATCATTTTCAAATCATTGTATGACAAAGAAGACTTAAAAAGGATAAATAATTTCATTAAAGAAAATAGCAAAATGAAAAAACACATTCAAATATATCTAGATTATGACAACTCAGTATTCAGAGGTAAATTTATAATGTAAAGCCCTTCCATCCAAAAAAATAAGAAATAGAGTACAAATTAATTAAGCTTCCCATTAAAAGTAAAAAATTCTAATTAAGCATTAAAAGAGAAATCTTGAAAATCAAAGAAGACAGTGAAAGTTAAAATACTGAATTAAAAATAAAATTAATATACCATTTTAAATGAAAATGAGTTAGAACACCATAAAATTAAATTTAAAAAGTCAGATTAAACTAATAGATATTTACAAAAACATAAAGTACCCATGTAACAGAAAAATAGATAATTTTGACAACCCAATCTCAGGAAAATAAATCTCCAAACCATAAAAAATAACCAAAAAAATAAAACCTTCAACTAGTTAGATCTATAGGTGAATTCTATGAAAAACAGAAAGAATAATACATTTCTCTTATAAATGTAGAATTATGTAGGAATTCTAGCAAACTCCTCATGTGATATAAATATCATTATGATATTTAAACCAAGGAAGTCATAACAGTGAGTGAAATCTCTAATAAACACTAATTTGAAATATACTTAAAATAGTCAAAGACTAATGACATAGGATTTTTATAAAATATACATTATCATCAATTTGGATTTATACCATTAACTATAAACATAATTGTCCACACGAACAACAAGAATAGCTTAAACCATATGATTATATGAATTGATGCAGAAAATAAATCTTTTGACAATATACAATGTCTATTCCTTTTAAAACACAGTAAAACATTGGAATGAATGGACATGTCTTTAATTTAGTGTGAAATATTTTGACTTGACTACTATATATTTGAGTCACAATTATATGTAATAGAGATAAACTAGCAACATTTTCAATAAGATTAACGGAAGAGGAAAGATAGCAATTATCAATACTATTATTTCATGTAGTCCAAGAAAAACTAGCTATAGTGCTAAATCAAGAAATAGAAATTGAGTGAATAAGAATAGACAAAAAGAAACAAGTGTTTTGTTTTGTTTTGTTCTTTTGCCAGATTCCTTGATAGTATACTTAGACAAATCATGTGTCAATTAATAACTAAAATAAAGAATTAAGTGATAGGTAGATACTGCTATTGTATATAATTGAAAAACAAATAAAATGTTAAAAAAAGAATTGAAGGGGAAAAAAGCTTTCTCAAATAATCTGATAAAATTACAATTTTATATTGCAGGTATAAATTAATTGTATAATCCAGGAAATAACTTAAACATCAAAAATTACTTTATTCACAGTGAGTACCAGGCAATTTGTGAAGAAACAAATAATGGAAGCCATCCATTGAATATCGAGGTTTTCTAGATACAAGAGAGTTGACAGGGAATGATGAGAGATGAGAAGAGATCTGAAATCAAAGAAATATGTACAGCATTCTTACAGCAGTGCTACATGCAGAGAAGATTTGAAAGACAATCAAAAAAAAGGAGTGAAAATTGAAAACAAAGTGTACCTTTAGTATGCCAAAAGTGTAAAACTTGCAAAACCATAAACTGGATATACCATTTTATTTTAAGGAGAAGTATGTCTTGGGCCAGCCAGGAGTTACAATGGATAGAGCCCTGCTCCTGGAGTCAGGAGAGCCTGAATTCAATCTGGCCTCAGGAACTTAATACTTAGCTGTGTGACCTTGAGCAAGTATCTTAACCCCATTGCTTTGCAAAAACCAAAAAAAACGGGGAGGGGGGGGAAGAAATGTGTCTTATTTAGCATTCACTAGGAAGTTCTTTCTCCTTATAATTATATGTTTTTGTATAAGTTCACCTGACTCATTTTTCTTACTAGAATATTGTCTTATTGTTACTACTAGCATTTCTAAACAAAATTTTATTGAATTCAATGATTTTTAAATATTCAAAAATTTCCTATCTATGGATTTAGAGACAGTATTTTTGCATGAACTTAATTGACAGATGGAAAATTTGCCTTTAAAACTTTGTGGCATATTTAACAATTTTACCATTTTAAGACTCTGTATGTTGAGGGACTTAGACCTCTTCCATTACTATAGAGAGCAGAAATAGGAATAAAAGGTGAAATATTCATGGAGCACATATTTTCCCAATTCACTTTTCTAACAAGGATGGAGATTAAAAACTATGTTTTCATTGCCTGAAGGATTTTCTAGTTAAGGAAACACCTAGCAACTTCAGACAAGATTATTATGAAATAGATAATATTAGAGAATTATCTAGAGTACTGAGAAGTTCTAACTTGCCCAGGGTCACATAGACTTTATGAGTCAGAAATCTAAGCCAAAAAACTTGATCCTAAATCAGATGACTTGAACCTAAGTCTTCTAGGCTTAGAAGGTAATACTATGCTAAAAAAGAGTATGCTGTCTCTTAGCAAATTTAGCTATCTGATAGTGGAAATGGTTGATATGTGAGAGAGTGAATTCATCTTTCTCTATACTCTTGATGCCTTACTTTCAGGAATGTAATAGAACAAAATATTCTTACATTTGTGAAAGCTTGGACAAGGCAATTATTAAAGTCTGTCTAAATTTATAATTCTATGATTCTAAAGTAATATTAAATATCATAATTTTTTTTAGTTTTTTTGCAAGGCAATGAGGTTAAATGGCTTGTCCAAGGTCACACAGCTAGGTCATTATTAAGTGTCTGAGACCAGATTTGAACTCAGGTACTCCTGACTCCAGGGTGGGTGCTCTATCCACTGTGCCACTTAGCCACCCCCCACTGTGCCACCTAGCCACCCCTAAATATCATAAATTTTTAAAACATAATTATTTGATCTAAATTTTAGTGTTTGGGACAGTTTGAATGAAACATAGCAATAACTTATTTTTATAGCAAGTTAAGTTGTATAAAGTGCTTTACATGCACACACACACACACACACACACACACACACACACACACACACACACACGCAAACATTTTCTCTCATTTAATCCTCAGGGGAAAAAACCCTTCAAGGAAAGTGTTGCTATTTTTCCCATTTAGAAAATGAGGAAATTAAGGTTGGAAAAATTTAAGCAATTTCCCAGGGTAATGGAGCTAGTAAGCATTTGAGACTGGATTTGAACTCTGGTTCAATTATCTATTTCTTTTTGTCTGTAATCTAAGAAAATCAAAATGACATGATGTCAGAGTCAGTGTATAATATGTTTGACTGTGGTTGATTAAACTCCTATGAAGATGGAAGACTGTACAATTTCAGCACAAATAGTCTATCCTTTGCTAAACCAACTAATTAACTACAAAATTATATTGATAAAATAACTTGATTTTTTCATCAATAGACTTTTAAAAACAAGTTCTATCAATGTCTTTTATTTTTCAATAAGTCATTCTCAAAATGGAAAACTTCCTTCTTCTATTCCCAATCTTAGAATTTAAATATTCTTTATCCTTACCTTATATGGCATTTTTTATGTTTGACTCTGGCATCATTTTATCTTAAAGGTTTAGGAAACAGCCCCCATCATCTATGTTCCCATTATTTTAAAGGACCAATACCTAGCCCTCCATTTCTATTTAACCAATTGTTGTTTCTCCTTCCATTCAAAGAGGGCCAATGCCATCATGGAGTGATGTTTTGACTTGACCATGAATTGGATTTAAGTGAATCAAAATTGCACAGTCACAGCCCCTCTCTTTCTTCCTGAGTCAAGTTGAGTGACAAAACAAAATTCAGAATGACTGACAATGACCCAAAATGCAGACATCAAAGATCATGGCACCTCTGATATCTAGCCAACCTCTAAGAACTCCATAGCACCTACTTCACCTGCCTTTGTGGAAGATGGAACAAATTGTTATCTTCTGACATTCTGCCCCTTCTGAGAAGGGAAGTCTTCACATTCTTGGGGTTGACATCCCTCTAACTCACCAACAGGTATAAGGACTATTAGTTAACCTCAAACGTATTTAGCCCAACAGTCTAGATGTTTTTAGTGGGATGTTGCTGCTGTACATACAACAAGCTTTTTATAGTCACAAGTGAGAAGTGATGTACAATAAGTATGTTCAATAAAGCCCCCAAAAGGATTGCCAAACCATAACACCTGAGGTTCTAGTCTCTAAACCACTAAACATTATTTAAACTTTATGAAGAAATATTTACTTCAATATATAGTCACAACAAACATTTCTCCCAGCACCTTTGAATGACAATATTTTCTTTGGGGAAAGGTGAAGGTTAGGGCCATATATTTAGCTCAACACTTGTTCCATGATATTTGTTCCTTAGGGTGTTACTACTATGTGTCATCTAGCTTGTATTACTGAACTCCTAAATTCTTACAGGTCATTCCCTTAGCCTAAATTAGAGACTTCAATCTCTTTCTTCATTGGAGTAAAGCAGGAATGAGGAATCTTTTTTTTTCTTCCGATATATATATATATATATATATATATATATATATATATATATATATATATACTTTATATTTATATATATATATATATATATATTTATAACATCATTCACCTGCTACATTTGGTCAAACATTTAATTAATTCCACCCCCTAAAAAGCGCCTAGATTTATTGGATTTCAATTCTTGACTGCAATTGCTTTGGCAGCACCCAACCAAATGATTTCACTCACCCATGAGCCAAGCATTCCCCACTCCTGCAGTAAAGGAAGAAGAAAAAGTCAAAGACCAGGATTTGGTTTAAATGGGTGAAGGGAATGAATGAGGAAGCTCCAAATTTTTTTTTCTTTCAGCAGAATTCTCAATGAGAGACATAAATGAAGGAATAATCTTACTCTCTTAGACAATGATATAACAAATGCCAAAACCAATGCTAATTCAAGACCACTTGAAGATGCTGATAGTTGCAGATATACAAATAAAGGGGGAAAAGGTTGGGGTCTGTACATACAACAGGCTTCTATTAAAAAAAAGAAATATTAAGCAGAAAAAACTGATACCATGATAATATTTGACAATATATAAATCTTTCTACCCTTTTATCTCCTTTTTTTAAATGGAAGATATTTCATTTTCTCTTCCCTGAGACCTTTAGTGATTTTTAATTATTCAAAGTTCTAACTCTTTTAGTGATCTTTTATTCAAATTAGTAATCACTGTATATATCTTTCTGTTTGCTAGTTTTCTCTGCATCAAGTTTAATTAATAAAGTTAAGGTTTCTCTAAATTCCTCAATATTATTTTTATCATAAAATATTTCACTACTTGTTCACATTTCCCAATTCATCAGTATATCATTTTATTTCCTGATGTTTATCACCAAATATACCCTTGTTGCTTTATAAAGAAATATTTACTTCAATATAAAGTCACAACATACATTTCTAAAATTGTTGCTAGAATTATTTTGGTGTGTATAGGACCTTTGTTTTTCTTGACCTCATGAGTATATGTGTGTGTATGTGCATATATACACATGTTTATATGCATATGTGTCCAGACACACACACACACACACACACACACACACACATATATATATATATGTGTGTATATATATATATATATATATATATATATATATATATATATATATATATATATACTATACACACACACATACACACACACACACAAACACATCTTTCCCAGAGTTGGTAGTTGGTATCAGTGTCTCAAAGTATATAATCAATTTTTGTATAAATACAAATATACTTGAAATTCACAGTTCTGTCAACAAGTACTTTAATGTGCTTGTCTTCCAACAATAATTCCATTTCTATATTGACTACTCTCATATTTTGTTATCTTTACAAGTTTCTACTGTGGATGATTAAACCATCTCTTCTAGTATCAAATTTTAAATCCTCTGATGTTGAAAGACCTTTCTAAAAAGACCCACTCACCACTTCAGGCATCCCATACCCAGAGCCCACATACACCTCGATCCAGTGTCACTGGCGACCTGGCTGTTTATTGGATGTCATTATATTTCCCATTAAGCATTTTCATAGGCTCTCCCTCAAGCATTGAATGCTTTCTCATGTTATTGACTTAGTTGATTTAATTTGCATTTCCTGTTTTTATTGGTGATTTAATACATGTATGCATAAGGCTACATTCAGATTGTAATTTTCTTCTAAATGTTTAACTGTTTCATAATTTTCAAATATTAAGTAATAGATTTTAGTATTATATATCTGTGTCATTATATATATTATATAACAGTTTTTAAGTGACAATTAACAAAAATATTTTTAACTAAACAATTTATCTTTTTTCTATATCAATTTATTTTGTTTGTGTTTTAAATCCATTAAATTTAAATTTCCATTTTCTCTTTCATGATCATATATATCCATGTGATATAAAGAACAATATGCTATGTTCTTCAAGAAACATAAAAATTAAATAACACCTGAAACCTGTCCTCAAAGAGTTTTATGATGTAGTACTGGAAAGGTTTCAGTTGTCATGCTTGAAATATCCAACTGAAATTTCAATTAAGAATTTTCTCTTATCTCTTCTATTCATAATTTGAACTGCAAATATTTTATATTATGAAGTTCAAAATTCCCTCAGATATTGCCTTTCCAGTGTAGAAATGAAATGTACTTCCTTTACTTGTTCTAATCTTTTGAAAAAGAATTTTCTAAATATTTTTGTAGTTGAATGAATTTTCAAATTAATTCATTGACTGCAAACCTTTGGACATTTTCATATTAGGTTTTGCATAATAATATGGTAATGTGCCTTTGGAGTATGATATGATTGAATAATTTAACTTATGCATCAAAAATATCATGCAGAAAAAGAAAAAAAAAGTTAGAATGTATTTTACATATTTTACAAAAACTAAAAAGGACCTGATATTTGGTCATTGATTCTATCAAATCTCAGAGAAGAAGTATGACTTTTATTGTGCATGATTTTCAAACACCAAATCAAATTGTTGTCAAATTCAATAATAGTATAATGAACTGAAGATAATAACCTAAAACTTGACCTTGAAATTCAACTTGAAAAAGAGTGATACGAACAAAACAAAACTTGTCATCCCTAAGTAGTAGGGGAGCCACATAAAACACCCTCAAATTAATTCATGTGAAATACAAGAATTGATTAAAAGGGGACAGCTAGGTTGCACAATGGATAGACTACTGGCCCTGGAGTCAAGAGGACATGAGTTCAAATATGTCCTCAAAAACTTAATAATTGCCAAGCTGTGTGACCTTGGGCAAGTCATTTAACCCCATTGCCTTGAATAAAAAAATGAAATTTACAAAATATAAATAATTAATTAAACATCCAGTTTAATAGAAGAGATAATGAGTGTTTAAGGCTTCTAGGGGTTGCATATGTTCAGATGTTAATATATGAAATTTTCTGTATTTTACTCCCCTATGAAATTTTTTCTTTATCAAATAGGCATTAGAACAGAAAGACAATTGACAAAATTCAGCTTGCCAAAAATAATTTTAAGCTTAGAATCTAAAAAAGAGAATGCTACTGATTGATCTTTTAGTCCTTGAACAAATCACTCCATTTCTTATTGAACATTTTCACTGACTAGTCCCCATGAAAAAGTCCATTAAGTTCTTTGAATGCAAGAAAATACTTTACAGTACTGTTGCGGAGGGGTTCACAATTTTTAACAGTGAAATTTCTGCTCCAGGACTTTTTTATACCAATGAAATCACAAGTAAATATGCTCTAAGGTCAGTTTTTCCGAAAGTGATATTTCCTCCCTTCAGTGGTGGTGGTTATGGGAACTAAATGCAAATTGGTATCTACATTGCAAAATAGTCATCTTATATTTTAATTAATTAATGTGATTTTAATTTGACACTTGTAGGGTAACTTGACACTTTTAGGATTGATAGTAAAATGCTTATAGTTTCAATTATAGCTTCCCCCCCCCAGAAACTTCAAATAATGTTGAATATGTTACAATCATTTGTAGAATTTATTTGGAATTATTTAAAATCTAATATAAAATTGCTAATGCTACTTATCTGTAATATAGGTAAGTTTGTTTGATTTTTGCCCATAATAAATGATAACTGATATTTTTATATTGCTTTGAAATTTCTAAAGGGATTTATACAATTTATCCAATTTGACATTCAAAAAAGCCTATGAAAAAATTACTACAAGTGTTGTTGTACCTATTTGAGATATTAGAAAAACTAAAATTTAGAGAAATTAAGTCATTTGCCTAAAAAGCTTATCAGAGTGATAGAGCAGGATTTGAACCAAGATCTTCCATACTCCAAGTACACCATTTTATCTAATATGTTATGCTTTTTCAGTCAGATATTTTGCTGTTAATAAGTAATCTTTAAAAAAAAAGAAAGGAAAAGAATGATCATCCAAAGAGAATAAGGGAGGCAGAAATAGCTGATAATTGGGTTCTGCCTGAAGTTTCTTCATAGGCTGTAATCAGCTTCTGTTTGCATTTGGGGCATTCGCAGGGAGTTGGTAATTGCTAATCAAAGGGAGTTATCAATTATCATTAGTTTTCTCATTTATTTATAGCTTTAAGGCTTGCAAAATCGTTTGTGTATATTAACTTATATGAATTTAACAACAAATCAATAAGGTAGCACCAAGAGGTTTTATTATCTCCAATTCAAACAAAACTTGAAATTTGTCAAGAACAAATAATGATGAACTTCTATCTGCAACTCAAGTTCAGTCACTAAATATTGTAGTTAGGTTTTAAAAAGGTACCAAAATTGGCCCAATGGTAGATGAGGTATAATATCCAAGGATTAGATTAGTTAAAACTAGAAAAATTCCTTCATAAAAGGCTAGCTACTTATAAGTTTATATTTTTTAGCCCTGATAACTAATGAAATGTGTAATTTTTTTAAAAAATACTGTACTGTGTCTCACTTTCTATATCAACAATATCAATAGAAAGGTTAGAGGACAAAGGGATAGATATGACTTAAGCAAATGAAAAATTAAAAAAAATTCTCAAAAGAACAAAATAACCTTGTTTTTGTAAGTAAATGTAAAGTTCATATAATATAAAATAAAAAGCAGATAATTCAATGTTTATATGATGAAAAGAGGATTGATTGATTTTTAGAAGTCTTAACTTATATTAAAGTCTTTGAAAAAACAAAGAAAGAAAATTTCAGAGTGTTGTCCATTAACAGGAGTGCAAATAAAATCTACAAATAGAAAGGAAGAAGAGGGTAGAATGAAGTATAGATTAATATTTCTTGAAATGTTATGCTATTAAAACAAAAAATGTAGGGAGAGCAGAAAAAAGAAATTGAATACTGAATTTTACTCATATCTGGGCTCACTAAAAGAACAGTCATGGTTATTATATTTTAAGTCTCATCTTATTTGGGGATCATTAAAAGAAAATTTATGGTGAATATAAAGAAAAGAATAAAAAACAGATGGGAAAAATTATGAGGAAAGGGAGAAAGGTAAGTGGATTGGAGATTCAGAAAAACAGAACCTTGAAAATCAAAGTTTCAACTAGCATCTTTGAGGGGAGGAAGCTAAAGATGAAAATAATGGAATTTTCTTTTCTTTGTATTGTGCTGAGGATAGGAGACAGAATATTGATTTGCCAGTGTCAGTGCTCTATTCACTGCACCAAAGTGTCTCCATTATGAATAAATCTATAATGATGTAGACATCATATAAAAGTATTTTAGATTTAGAGTATCCTAGAAAAATGAAAGAGGACATTATAGCCTAAAGACTTTCAAAGAAGTAAGGCTATAGAGCAAACCTAAGAGGAATATTTAATTATATTTTCAGCATTGCTGGAAAAGAGAAGCACATTAAAATGAGAATCATAATTAAAATAGAATTGGAGTTTGGAATTGTGCTGTACAACAGTGATAGGAATTAGGGAAATATCTGTGAGAGGAGTATTAGGTTTTTGGTCTTTTTTTAAGTTAACCAATTTATAGAAACCTATTGGTTTTTTTTAAAAAAGTAATATATAACTAATTTACTGAAGGCAAATACAAATTGAATACTTACAAATTTTAAATAAATATTAATGAACTAAACTAAATTTACCCATGAATTGAAAGAATGAATCAGGATTCAGACTGACTCAAGAAGGAAAGGATTTATAAGCAAATTTGTGATAGAGGCAATAAGATTTAGCATTAGATTGCATTGTGCATTAAGTACAAGTGAAAAGTCCAGTATGACATGTAGTTTATAATCCCAATAGTGCAAATAAGAGAGGGTTTGAAGATAAAAATTTGAGTTCTGTTTTGGACATGTTGTTTAGGATGTTATAAGGACACTCAAATTAGGATATCTCATAGTTGGTGATGCAAGATTAGAGATGAAGAAAAAAATAGATTTGAGATAGATTGAGATAGATTTGAGAATCAAGTTCATTAGATGATAATTGAATTCAGGAAAAACTTATCAGTCAAAAAAGAAAGGAAAGAGGGAAACGAAAATCAAATGCATACCTAAATCAGAATCTAATTGATATCAATGCTGGCTCTTTATCATTCTACCACACAAATTCTTTTTTTTAATACCATACATATTCTTGATTGATTGATGGCTTAAATTATTACCAGGTGACTATATTCCTGATGATAAGTCTCTCCCAGTTTATCACAGGAACATGTTGTGATGGAGGCAGCAGGTGAGGCAGAGTTGAACCTAATGCTAGGTACATGAGTTCAACCCTTCCTAATCAGAGGTGGGGCTCGGCTCTGCCTCATCTACCACCATCCTCACTGCAGGAGCCAATTTTTGTTGCATTGTTCCTCAGGCAACGGACATACAATTCAATTCCTGGTATCAGCCAATAATTTCTCTATAACTACTTTTCTTGACAACAGTGATATGGACCATTTTATTGTTGTTTAAATCAGTTACTATGCTATAGAATTTATTTTTAGCACATTTCTGTGACAAATATTAGAAACTCATTTGGGAAATCAAAATGCTCAGAGTATTCAATGATAACTTTAGTCACGTGATATTGTTTCCTCATATTTCAGTTGTTTCTGACTCTTCTTGATGACATAAGGAGTTTTCTTGGTGAATATAATGGATTGGTTTTACATTTCCTTCCTCAACTCATTTTCCAGATGAGAAAACTGAAGCAAACAGGTTCATATTCTGTCTAATAAGTATCTGAAGTCAAATTTCAACTCAGGTCTTTCTGACTCCAGGTGTGGAGCATTATCCACCACTCTTCCTAACCTCCTTTTACTAAAGTGTAGAGCACATATATTCTTCAGATTTCAAAGATATTGAAAGATCATTTAGGCATATACATATATATATATATATATATATATGTATGTATGTATATTCAGCTCTGTTTCTGGGCTGCATAGCCAATGGAAAGGGGTCACTCCCATCCATTTGGAAGAAGAAGAAGAATACAGAATGTCTTCTCTAAAAACTAGTCACTGATATTTTCTTTTCAAGTACCTTTGGCAATTTGGGCAAATGTGAAGCAAAGTATTGTAATTCTGCCACAAAGGGATATTCACATTATGATGAACTAGGAAGACTACATTATAAACATATTGCTAGCCATTTGCCCTCTTATTAGCTTCCTCTTCATCAGGCTCCAGTCCTGGAATCAGGAGTACCTACCTGAGTTCAAAGCTGGCACAGACATTAATAATGGTCTAACTGTGTAACCTTGGGCAATTAACAACCCTATTACCTTAAATTTAAAAAAAATGGAAGCTTCCTTTGCTCCTCAGTTTCTTCCCTCTGATATGAGTAGGGTTAGTCTCAGAATCTAGATTTAAAGAGGACATTTCTGACACTTATCTTTTAATTTTTGCATCATATTGTACTCTTAAGGACTTCATCATACCCCCTTTCTCAGTATATCCCCTCCATTCCCATTATTTCTAGATTCCATTTATGTGACGTCTTCCTCATTAGAATATAAGATCCTAGAAAGTAGATTTTGTCTTTTGGTTTATCTGTTTGTATTTGTTTTCCAAATGCTTAGCACATAGGAAGAACGTAGTAAATGTTTATTGACTGACTGGTTCACATACACATAATTCTCTTGGGAAAAATATACTGCCTTATGCTTTAATATCACAGTTTATTACTTTTTAAAATCATTACTAATACATGTTTAAATACTATTTAATAATGATTATTTAATTAATATTACTCAGAATTTAATTTGCTTTTGATAAATTAATATTATATATTTACATAATTTTTATACATTTTGAAAAAGGCAGTGCTGCATAGTGGATAAGGAATTGACTTCAAAGTAAGGAAAACCTGGATTTATATCCCATCTCTGACACATACTCTTTTTATGATCCTTGAAAAGTCATTTGATCTCTAATTTCTCTTAACAACTTCTTGATCTAAAAGTTGTAGAGAAGGTAACAGATCTGTACTGGGGGAAGGATTCTAGTTACTAAAGAAATTGTAGGTTAGACTCTTTCCCCATCTCTACTTTTACATTTTATTTTAAGTGAACTTCATACCAATGCCTTGAGAAAAATACTGTAGAAACCATTACCATTTTACAAACTGACTGAAGCTTAGACTAGGATTTAGATTTGACAATAGTTTCACAATTAGTAAGTATCCAGTGAGAAGTTTCAACCCAATCTTCCTGACACCAAGTCTAATGATCAAAACATTATGCTATGATGTCTTTAATAACTCCATTAAATCTTATCTCACCTCCCTCTCTCTCTCTCTGTCTCTGTCTCTCTCTCTCTCCCCTCTCCCCAATTCTCTTTGAGAAGAGGTAGATATGATTCTCCTTGCTTTCCTTGGGTTCCAGATTGATCATTACAGAGAAAGATCTTTAAATAATAAGAGATAAAATGAGAGGAGCCAAGAAGCCAAGGTGTTGGAATAAGGCAGGGACCACCCCCAAATGACTTTAAATAATGATTCTTTTTTTATAGGTTTTTGCAAGGCAAATGGGGTTAAGTGGCTTGCCCAAGGCCACACAGCTAGGTAATTATTAAGTGTCTGAGACTGGACTTGAACCCAGGTACTCCTGACTCCAGGGCCAGTGCTTTATCCACTACGCCACCTAGCCACCCCTAAATAATGATTCTTACAAAATTCTAGAGTGATAAAACTCACACAAAAGACTGGGTGAAGCAATTTTCCAGTCCAAGACCACTTGGAAGAGTTGCAGAAAGGGTCTGTTAGTTACACCAAGGTTAGAAAGGACCTGTAGAACAATCCTGATCATGCCATAATAAATTGGCTCAAACCATCCAGAGACAGACTATAGGGGTCCTGGATCTGTAGCAGTGATGGGAGTTTCCAGATCTCTTAGTCCAGGGATTGTCAACTTGGAAGGTCAACAGAAAACTGACCCACCAGAGTGAGAGGAGAGCTCAATCCAGTGTAGGCATCAGCTAAGACCCAGTCCCAGGGGACCAGGAGCAGGTCTCAAGAGCCACCCAGAAACTGCTTCCAGAGCACTCAGCCCACAGCCTCTAAGGGGAGAGCATAGAGGTCTCTTTGCTATACCTGAGGCAGGCCTCTGTTGCTTTGCCCATTCTCATTTCCTGGTCACAGTCTGAGTCCCTAGTCTCAGTAGGAGGAGCAGAAGCACAACAGAATTTACTGCCTGCAGCAGAACAGGGACCCTTCTCATATATCAAGGACAGAAAGGGGTGCTTGTGTTTACCCCCAGACCAGAGCACAGGTCAGAAGAGCCGTCATAGTCTCTCACAAGACTTATGAGGAATTGAGAACTTGCAGGACTCTTGGGGAGGGGGGTAACTCTGAAAACAGCTGTAAAAATGCTCAAAAGCTTGGGGCAGTATGGACTCCATTCTGGAAGCAGAGCCTCACCTTAACAAAGACTGAAAATCAAGTCATAAATGGGGAAAATGTGCAAACAATGAGAAGAAAAATATTCCCACCATGTACAGTTACCATGGTCATATGGAAGATCAAAATATACACTCAGAAGATAACAAAGTCAAAGTTTCTATATACAGAGACTCTAAGAAAATATGAATTGGTCTCAGACTGTGAAGACCTCAAAGAAGATTTCGAAAATCAAGTAAGGGAGATAGAGGAAAAATTGGAAAGAGAAATGAGAACAATACAGGAAAATCACAAAAACCAAATTAACAGTTTTGGTGAAGGAGAGATCAAAAAATGCTGAAGAAAATAACATCTTCAAAACCAGCTTGAGTGGTGACTAGGTGGTGCAGTGGATAGAGCACCACCCCTGAGTCAGGAGTACCTGAGTTCAAATCCGGCCTCATACACTTAATAATTACCTAGTTGGGTGGCCCTGGCAAGGCACTTAACCCCATTGCCTTGCAAAAAAAAAAAAAAGTTTGGGCCAAATGGAAATTTATTATCCAAAAGGTCAATGAGGAGAAGATTGTCTTAAAAATCAAGATTGGCCAAATGAAAAAGGAGATATAAAAGCTCTCAGAAGAAAATAATTCCTTAAAAATGTAGAATGGAGCTAAGGGAAGCTGTTGACTTTGTGAGAAATAAAAAAAAGGAGTGCAAAACTAGAAGAAAATATGGCCTATCTCATTGGAAAAGCAACTGACCTAGAAAACGGATCCAGGGGAAGTAGTTTAGAAATTATTGAACTCTCTGAAACCATGACCAAAATACCTTCATCATTTTTCAAAAATGATCCAGGAAACTGCCCTGATGTCCTAGAAACTGAGGGTAAAATAGAAATGAAAAGAATCCACCAATCATTTCCTGAAAGAGATCCCAAAATGAAAACTGCCAAAAATATTAAAGCCAAATTTCAGAACTCCCAAGTCACAGAGAAAAGATTGCAAGCAGCCAGAAACAAACAATTCAATTATCACTGAGTCAAAGTCAGGATAATACAAGAATTAGTGTCTTCTACCTTAAGGGATTGTAGATCTTGGAATATGATATTCCAGAAGGCAACTTATATGAACAGATGCATGGATCATGACCAAGAATCAGCCACCTCAACTACCCAACAAAATGGAGCATACCCTTTCAGGATAGAAGGACATTCAGTGAAGTTAAGGACTTTGAAACTATAATGAAATGATCATAGGAATAGAAAATTTGATAAAAACATAAAAAAGAGGGCGGAGCCAAGATGGCGACAAGAAGGGATCCAGTCTTAGGAGCTCTCTGATAAAATTCATCAGCTAAGGACTCTAAGTAAACTTTCAAGAGACAGAACCCACAAAGGGACCCAGGGAGGCAGTTCTCCTACTCAAGGTAACCTGGAAAAGAAAAGAAAGGCTCTGCTCCCCGGGGTCAGAGGGGCGGCCCAACAGAGGGGTGGCCTGCCAGAGCCAAAGAACTTCAGCCTCCCGGAGGCAGCCCCAGGGCGCTGGGAGTCTCAGCTCACAGCAGCGGGGGAGTCTCCTAAGCTGCACCCCGGGGAGCACCAGGCACAAAGTGGGGGAACAGTGGGGGACCTCTGCCGGAGCGAGCAAGTGGAGCGCAGCCCTCAGGGCACACAGCAAGCAACATGGTCTTTCCCCAGCTCAGAGCCAGGAAGCAGAAGCAGGTGCAGCCAGTAAACAGGAGCCCCCAGGGCATGAGCCCATTGAGCTGAGGGAGGGGAGTGAAGAGAGAGAGAATGCAGAAGAAGGAGCTGGGAGCCAGGGGGAAGGGGTGGGGATGTGAATAAAGGAGGAGAGGATGGACCATGGGGGGAGAGTGGTCAGATAGAACACATTTTCTTTCTTACTTCTTGCAAGGGGCTGGGATTGGATGGCCTGCCCAGGACCATAGGGCCAGGTGGATGCTGGGCCTAAGGGGTGGTAAGGGGGCTCAGGGCTTCTTGGCCCCAGGACCAGGGATCTGTCTGCTGCACCAGTCAACGACCCTATAGCAGATTCAGAGTGAAAGGAGAGAGAAAATAGAGTACATGGTAGTGGAGAAATAAGAAAGGAGGGAGTTGTGATCAGCAATGGCAACGGTGGAAAAATATGGAAATAACTTTTGTGATGGACTTATCATAAAGAATGAGATCCACCCATGACAGAGTTGTTGGTGTTGGAACAAAGACTCAAGCACATTTTTTGTTATTATTATTTGGGGGAGGGTGCAGGGCAAGTGGGGCTGGATGGCCTGCTTGGGGCCACATAGCAGGGTGATTTTGGGTGTCTGGGGCCAGATTTGAACCCAGGTGCTCCTGGCTCAAAGGCCAATGCTCTTTCTGCCACCCAGCCACCTCTACTATTATTACTATTTTATTTTATTTTGGGTCTTTTTTTCTTTCTTTTTTTTTGTTTTTTGCAGGGCACTGGGGATCAGGTGGCTTGCATGTCACACAGCTGGGTGATTGTTGGGTTTACGAGGCTGGATAGGGACTTGGGTGCTTGTAGCTCCAGGGCTAGTGCCTTGTCCATTGTGCCACCTGGCCATACCTACAATTATTACTATTATTTTTTTTTATTTTAATTTTTTTCTCTCCACTTAACTTGTTTCACCCAAGCAAGTCTATCTATATTCATGGAGGAGGAGGGGTATTTTGTTTACTTGTAAACAAGAATATTTTATTAAAGTAAAAAAAAATATTTGTACAAAATTAGAATAAAAAATAAATTTAAAAATAAGAATACCTTTGCTAATTTTGATCAATGTATAGCATGGAAATGATGTAAAGATTATCAGACTGCCTTCTGTCGGGGGAGGGAAGGGAGTTTGGGGAAAAAATTATAAAATTCGAAGCATTACAAAAAATGATAGGTATTGTATATAATTGGAAAACAAATAAAATATATTAAAGAAAGAATACATTTGCTAAAAAAGAGAATAAATTACTTGGATAAAATAAAAAAATTGAATGAAAAAATAAAAATAAAAACATAAAATATAAACAGGAAAGGGAAATCATAAAGGACTGAATGATGCTGAACTGCTTATATTCCTGCATGGGAAGATGATTCTGAAAAGTTCTACTTATTTTTTGATTTATTAGGGCAGTTAATCAAGGCACAGGTAGTAATTGAATTTCAAAGTATAATAATATTAAAAAGATGGAGTTAATGGTCAAGGAAAGAATGTAACTGGGAGAAGGGAAAGGAGAGGCAGAATGGCGTTAGTTATTTTACATAAAAGAGGCAAGGAAAAGGTTTTGCAGTGAAATGGAAGAAGGGGAAGGTGAGGGGGGAGTGAATGAGTGATCCTTGCTCTTATTGTAATTGGCTCAGAGAGGGAATAATTTACAAGCTCAATTGTGTATAGAAACCTATTTTAACCTAAAGAAAAGTAGAAAAGAAAAGGATTGGGAGAAAAGGGCCAGATTGGGGCAGGGTGAGGGTAATCAAAGGAAGAGAAGATTATGACAGGGGATGATCAGATGCAAAACACTTTTGAAGAGGGACACAGTGAAAGGAAATGGAGAATAGAATAAATGGGGGTGAAGGGAATAGAATGGAGGGAAATGAAATTAAAAATAGCAACTTGGGGAAAATATTAAAGCAAATTTCTCTGATAAAGATTTCATTTCTCAAACTTAGAGAACTGAGTCAAATCCCAATTGATAAATGATCTAAAGATATGAACAGTTTTCAGATGAGTTTATCAATACAATGAATTTAAATCTTTTTTTTTTTTTTCTAAAAATGTCCTAACTGGACAGATAGGTGGCACAATGCTGGCTTTGGATTCAGAAGGGCCTGAGTTCAAATGTGGCCTCAGACACTTAATAATTACCTAGTTGTATGAACCTTAAACCCATCACCTTGCAAAAACAAAAACAAAAATAAAACGAAATAAATGTCCTAACTTTCTATTGATAGGAGAAATGCACATTGAAACTATTCTTAGGTATTACCTTATACTTATTGTATTGACTATTAGTTCAGAAGGAGAAAATGAGAACAGTTAGAAGGGACATAAGAATATTGAGATATTGATACACTGTTGGAGGAGTTATGAAATGATTCAACATTATGTAGAGCTATGCCCAAAGGTTTATGATCCAAGTATACTCTTTGAGTAGCAATGCCATTGCTAGGTCTATATTCCAGAAAAGATGAAATATAGGAAGAAAGTAATCTATATGTGTAGGGATATTTAAAATAGTTCTTTTCTAGTGGTGGGGAGCTGAAAATTGAAGGGATGGCCAGAGGTTGGGGAATGCTTGAGAAAATTTTGGTTTGTGATTGAGATGAAATTCTATTCTGTTAAGGTAAATAATGAACACGATGCACTCAGTAAAAAAAATTACATGAACAGTTGCAATGAACAATGTTATTTATACAAAGTAGTAGCAATATTGCATGATAATCTGCTATGAAAGTCCTATCTTTTCTCAATAAAGCTGTGACCCAAAAGAACTCTGAAGGATTTATGATAAAGAATATCAGCCATCCCAAAGACAGAACTGATGGTGTCTGAATAAAGACTGAAGTATGTCTTTTGTTCACTTTATTTTTTTTAAGTTTCTCTTTTTTTAGGGGTAGAGGGATTATGTTTGCTTTTATAACATGACTATTGTAGCAATGATTTTGACTAAACCTTTTTTGTAACACCAAATAACTTTCAGAGTGATGTGGGAAGAAGTGAAAGGTTTTGGAAGTGAATGTTGAAACTTGTTTCTGCATGTAACCAGGGGGGAAAAATAAAATAAAATTAGGAAAAATAAAGAAAGGAGGGAAGATCAACACTCAAGGAAGGAAAAAAAAGAAGAGATAAATCAAGAAGACCTTATCTCTACAAAAGCTATTGTAGCAATGAATAAGAGAAAGGAAAATTTATTTTAAAAATTTCTAAGGCTAAAAAGCAAAGCAAATTATTATCTGGCAGTGCTTTCTGCATTTCTAAATATGAGTTCAAATGGGACCTTCCATTTCCTTCAGTCTAAGTCAGTCAATTCAGTATTTATTAACACCATACTGTGTGGCAAACATTGCATCAAGCATTAGCAGTATAAAGACTAAAATTAAACTGTCTCTACCAGTATAGTACTAAAGGGATACATTCTAAGCAATGAAGGTAATTGGAGGGAAAGCACTGATGTAGAAAAATGGAATTCTGACTTAGAAAAATACCAAGTAGGTTCTTTTATCTGGAATGTAGAGTAAGAGAAGGGAATAAATGGAAAATATGGAAAGTTAATGTCTGGCCTGGCCTCTCCTCACCTTGCCCCACCCTTCTTCCCACTCCTCAATAATATATTCATTATCCCTAAAGTGTTTAGCTTATTGATCATTAATAGAAAAGAATGATATATCCTATAACCTTGTCATAATGTTGCCAATGGTGGATTATGGAATTTGACCAGTTTTTGTTACTTCTCTATGTTAACTTTACTCACATTGTTGCAGTCATTGTAGCTATGGCTCTTGACTTTGCATTGATTGATAACAAGTATTTCTATTTTTCTGTGGATTCTTTCATCATTTGTTCACTCATTCCACAATATTTTGTTTTCATCAAGTCCTGATTTTTTTCCTTATTTTTTTGGCTTTGGTTTTTGAGGAAGATCATATTGGTTAGCCTAAACAGACATTTTTTTTCAATATTCACACTGGAAAATTTTTATCTGGTGGTGGACTGGGGGGACATAAGAAAAGGCTTTAGTATTATGCTATATTTATTATTTTTAGTTAGAGTGAGCAAAACACTGTGTGGCCTGTTTCCTGCTTCTTTTCTCAAAAATCTAACCTCCGAGTTCAGATTTCTTGACTCTTGAATAGTATTTGTCCTCTCTATTTTCCAGGGCATTTGTGAGAAGAGAGCTTTGTCAAATCTAAAATACTGTATAAATGTGAAAATTGTTGTTGTCCTTATTTACTCTTAGGGGCCATTGTACTTACTGACTCTTTCTTAATTTCTCATATCAATACTTAACGATATTCAGGTCATCAATTTAAAAGTCGGAATAGTTAATAAAATAGTAATGCAGCAATTCAAAATAACTTATTCTGAATGACACATATCTACACCTTATCAAAATACTTAATAAAGGACAGAATTATAAAATTTTCATATGTATTAGAATTTTATTAATTCTTTGGACAGGATGGAATAAATTTAAAGGGAAGCATAGAATTTGTTATTACTTTGTAATTTAATGGGCTTTTTATTTAATAAAAACTTTAAACTTGCATTGTTTTCTGCAACTTAGTTAAATTCAACAAAACAATTGTACTTTTGATTAAATATCCTCAAAGTATTGTTCATTATAAAGACATAGATGAGGTATTTTTAAATATTAAACTAAAATAAGAAAAGAGAATTTTTAAAAATTGATGCAGAATTGCATGTTTCTGATGGACTTTAGGTCATGGTAACCTTACAATTTAAATTTATTTTCTTTGAAGAGTACATACAATAAAAGGAGAAATAAGCACTTCTCTGAAGAAGACAATGACTTTACTTGGTTTAATATAATATATAGGAAAACTAAAAAAGCACAAATTTTAAATTCTGTAGGATCTGAATGTTTTCTATTTTCTCTTGCTTTAGTTATATAGAATGTGAATTTTGAATCTGGAAGGAACCTCAAAATCACTTGATTCAACATCCTCATTTTATAAAGAACACTAATTCAACAGATGTTAGGTATCTTGTCCAGATCACAGAGTTAGGAAATAGCTCGGTTGTGAATCAAACCAATAATTGGATTTGAAAACTGGATTCCAAATCCAGTAAATTTTTCTTTGCACATAAAATAATTGGCAAGTGTTTTAGATTAATTTATCTGATATTTTTCCTTCTCTTAATTATTTGAGTAATTTCAATACTTTAGGGAACTGTGATTTCCTCTGTGAAGTTATCCTTCTACTAACACAAATTGCAATTCCTGTACTAATTTATTTACTAATTTGACTGAAGCATAATGTAATTGAAAAATGTCATTCAGTGGCCAGTCTAATGCTGATAAGGAGACTCTCCAGACTTAGTTGAACCAGTCATCAATGGCAGACCAGTTTAATTTTTTTTTTTGTTGTGTACACCTGAGCAAAAGGTAGGAATTTTTTTAAAAAGTATTTGAATTGGAGAATTTTAAAGATGATTTTGATACTGCTACTCAATTTAATCAGTATATACTCATTGTGATTTAATGATCATCAGGAATTGTATTTGTGAATTAAACACTATAAAGTTATTTGAGTCAGTTATGATAATTAATGCTAATAGAATGCTGTGATTAATTCATTATCTATTGATGATTCTATTAATTGAGTTGAATTTATCAGATAGACTCATGCTGAATTTGATCTGTTAAAAGGATTTATTAGAATTATGCCTTCACCAATCTTCCTAAGTGTACTCTGCTTGAAATAAATTTCATGAGCCTCGGCAATGATCCTTTATCCCTATGAATCACTTCTTCAGATCTAAGTGACTTTTCTTTTAAAACCACAACTTCCCTGATGTCCTAAGATATTGTTGTCCAAACTTTTATATTTGATGATTTATAGAAATTCCCTATGGAGATGACCTGAAATTTATCTTGTGACTGATAGCCTCTGAAAGTTTCCTGACAGTCTGATTGATGGACCCCTTGGTCAATCTTGGGAACTCCGCTGCTTCTGAAGATTGGCCAACCATAGGAGTCTCTATGCTTCTGAATGAACTTCCAAAGAACTAGGACCTCCTAGGGACCCTCAAGGTCTGTAAAATCTCAGTTCCCCAGAGCATTGGAATCTTGACCTGGATGAAGGTTTTTGGATCCAGTTGCTTAAGGACCATGAGCATTCCTAAAAATTGATCACTGCTCAGAACTCTGTCTCCTATTAAAATAGTTAGCACTGTAAACTACTAAAACAGAAAAAAAAAGGGCAGGTCCAAAACCGTTACCTGTAATGAACTAGAATCCGATCACAGTTTACAAAGATTGTAACTGCATTTATTGTCTGAAAAGCTTATAACTTAGAGCAGAGAGACAAGTTTTCAATTGTTCAAAGGACCAGTAGGGAAAAGGGTGAGTTATTTATAGATATTTGAAGTATTTATGGATAAGTGAAGGTGGGAGGGGTGTTGAGGGAGAAATACAAAAAATCAAGAAAGATAGGAAAGTGGGGATCCAGGGAGAACACATCTGCAAGCACAATAAATCAGAAAACAGAATGTTCCATGTCTTTAGATAAGTTAAGAAACAAGATATCTGCTATGCTCTCTGAACTGGTCAAGACTGGTTGCAAGCATCTAGTTCAACTGATGTTTACTTGTAAAAAATCATTAGTATATAAAACATTTTGAAGTCCTCCTGATTGGATAGTTGTTTTCCTATTCCATTGTCTGGTTCCTCTGTCCAAAAGGGAAGTTCTAACATATTTAATCAGACAGTACAAGCATTATAGGTCTCATGACCACACTCAGTTATCCTTTGTTGTTGTGGATTAGAATTTTGTGGTCCACAGACAATTGCCTCTTTGTGGCTTCTCATAACCTGCCAATTACATACATCACATTTATACATAGATTTAACATTTATTACGTATGTTACATTTATCACCTTAAATGGCTGGGGAAGGCATGGAAAACAGGACTCCAGCCCTACAAAGCCCTTTGCTCTTTATTTTAATCAATGCTTCTTCACCCTCCCATAAGTTTTTTTTTAATTATTGGCAGTCCTTTTTTTCCCATTTATTTAAGGCAATGGGGTTAAGTGACTTGCCCAAGGCCACACAGCTAGGTAATTATTAAATGTCTGAGGCCAGATTTGGACTCAGATCCTCCTGACTCCAGGGCCTGTGCTCTATCCACTGAGCCACCTAGTTGCCCCTTCCCATAAGTTTTTGAGGAATGAACATTGAAAGTTAGGAACTGACAAGTTAAAAGGGACTGTACATAGGTGTTTTCAAGTGTAATCCCTATATATTTTCATTATTTCCAATGATAATCATAGGTATTTGTCAGAAGAAGCTCCTGATTTTGGGGGCATTTTCATTCACCGTTTTTTTCGATATTTCATCAAATGCTTGAAATTTGTTATGCATCCTCTTTCTGATTTATAAAAATAAACAGGAATTTATGAGCTCTAGTTTTGAGCAGATGCAATCCACATCTGGGTTTGAACCTGTTTATTTTGGTGAGTAAAACATATAAAAGGATATTTCTCAGGTATTAAATAATATTGACATTTTTTCAGACTATTTAAAATGTTTTAAAAATATATAGATACATATTTAAAATTGAATTGCAAGTTCCTTTATGTGTTACAATAAGGTCATGATAAATGTCTGGAAAATGTGCTGAAAGTATTCTAGGTCTGAATGTGTTTTTTCTCCCATATTTATATGGAATGTCTCTTTGCAGAAATTATCTATTGACACGATGTAGGACTAATTCAGGCTAACTTAAAGTCACAGAGTGTTCACAGAGGTTTCAGCTATCTTGGTTGTCTTCTAATTATAAGTATTTTTGCTAGGAATTTTTTTTTCCTCACTGCAGCAGAATATATCTATTGCAAAACAGAGGAGTTGATCAAATAATTCCATCAGGGGATTCAGTTCTGTTGTCAAAACATGCCTATTTGTGCTGGTTTACTTCTTCCTAAATATATTCTCTTCTTATTTAGTTAGCCAATTTTTATTATTCTATTTTTTTTCCATTTTTCATTTGAGTCAAAATTTTTCCTCAGTTTCCTTATTGTGTGTGGTTGGCAGGTCTTAGATAAGTCAGAATAAAAATCTACTGCATACAACCAATTGGCATATGCCTAATTGTAGTCCAATTTAGAGTAAGAATGTGTATTCCATCAACTTCTCAGATAATTTTTTTTTTCACTTAACACTTTTCTTATGCTTACTCATCACAAGTGACCAAATTCTTCTAAAATTATGCTCTACAATGGAAAAGATAAATGTAGAAAACAATTCAGGGGCAGTGAGGTGGTACAGTAGATAAAACTCTGGAGTCAGGAGGACCTGAATTCAAACAGCTTCAGACATTTAACACATATTAGCTATGTGACCCTGGGAAAGTTACTTAACCACCCATTGCCTCAGAAAACAAGAATCTAGTTAGTCAAGAAGTACAGTTTAAGTGTATTTTTTGTGCTAAGTATAATGCTAAGTAATAGGAATCCAAAGCTGAGTAAAAAGAATGAGAGTTGGTACCTTCAGTGTTTATATTCTAAATGGGAAAGATAACTCACAAAGGAAGCTAAACATGCAGAGTCCTTTCAGGTTGAAGCCTGGCAAGATATTTGAGGTTTACAGACCCCCAAATCTCATTGATTGACCAACAGTAGGTCTCAGACCAAGCCCCACTCGATCATTTTGGGGCCCTGTCTCTAAGTGAATAAAAGTAATATTTTTTTCTGTTTTGGCAGAAATCTTGATAGTCTTCCCCTCTTCAGCTGTTTTTTTTTTCTTATGCAAAATAAGCCATTCTTTGCTTCTTTTCCTCTCTTAACTGCCTTAATCACTGAATGGATACTCCCTGAGTCAAACTAAGACCTATAGTAAACTAGCTTAAAAAGACCAAAGTATCCCACTACTTCCAGATGAATCCAGATGACTCCAGAACTGTAAGTGAGACTGGGGACTCTGCACAGCCCTCCCTCACTTAATTCCAGTTCATTTGCTTGTCATGATATCACCTTTCTGATGTTACAGTCCTCTTCAAGAAAGAGGGACGAACAAGAACAGTAACAACAGCAAGAGTATAGGTTACCAGAACACAAAGAAAGGCAAAAAAAAAAAGATTCCTTCTTCAAGGAGTTCTCAATTTAATATTGCGAACAATTATGTACATGCAAGGCATCAGATTACATTTGGAACTTTGTGATTAGTTTGGGCTATTATTTATTGTTGTTGTGGTTCAGTTTTCTCAGTATCTGATTTTTTGACTTCCATTTGAGGTTTTCTCCACCAAGATATTTAAATGGTTCCCCCTTCTTTGGCTCATTTTATATGAATGATTAACTGTGAAACCAGAAAAGCAAAAGCAAAAGCAAAGCATTCTCCTCTCTCTCTCCCATTTTTTGTGTGTAGAGTGTGTGTTTGTGTGTGTGTGTGTGTGTGTGTGTGTGTGTGTGTTACAAGCTGCTTTATACCAGGAAGACAGTGATCCTAGGACTGGGCTTTGTGGCACAACAGAGATAGTGGGTAACCTCCTCCACCATCAAGAATTCCATCCATATCCTTAATCCCTATCCATGGCCTGATATTTTTTATGGTTTTATTTTAGTTTTATAATATGAACCATTATACAAGAAGTGGGGAATCAATTTTTTTTCTGCCAAGGGGTATGTGGATATTTATAACAATTTTTGCTGCTCTTTGGTCAACCAATTAATTCTTTCCTAAAAATTTTCTAGATTTATTGAATTTCCAGTCTGAGCCTGCAGTTGCAGTGGAAGCACCAGATAATGTTATCCCCATCTAGGGAAAGAAATTAAACAAAACAAAACAAAACAAAAAACAAGCTTTCAGAATCTGATGAACACATCATAAAAATTATGTCTTATGTATCTCTTTCCCTTAAAACTAATTCCTTATACAGAAAATGTCTAATGTGCAAACACGTTTATCAAAAATATGTATATACAGTGCTAACCTGACAGCTTGCCAATGAGTGGAACAGGATAGGAAGGGTGGATGGAAGGAAATTTTGTAACTTAAAAATTAACATGTGCATATAGATGAAAAAATAAAAAGAAATTAAAAAAAGAAAATAACATTTTACTTAATCAACTCTAGAAATTTTTTTCCCTGTCATTTGATTTCTATAGCAGGTAAGAAAAGTCTACCACACACAACTCAGTATAGTGAAATTAGATTATATCCTATTCTATTTGATAACATATATCAATCTTTAAGCTGATAATATTAATGTTATTTTTCATATGTACATACATACATACATATATCCTTTCATTATTGACTTTAAGAGGTTTATAGAAATACTGTTTATTTTCATGAGAGACAGAACTGGGATAAAACCTTGATTTTCTGGAATGCTCAGGAGACAGTAGTCTGGTTAGTTGAATTTTGTGACTATCTGAGAGTTAATCATGTTAAATAATTAATAATGCATTTTAATCATCTATAATAATTCTGATGAAGAATCTATCAGGAATAAATGGATATGAATCTTTTCAGCATCTATTTAGATAATCATATGATTTCTTTTGGTTTTGCTATTGATATGTTCAATTATGTTGAGTATTTTCTTGATATTGAACCATCCCTGCCTACCTGGTATAAATCCTACCTGATCATGTTGTATTATCCTAACTCATTGATAAAAATTTAATTAAGATTTTTGCATCAATATTCATTGGGAAGATTGTCTATAATTTTCTTAGTCAATTTTGGTTCTTCCTGGTTTAAGTATCAGCACCATGTTGGTGTCATAAAAGGAGTATAGCAGAACTCCTTCTATTTTTTAAAATAGTTTATGTAGAATAGCAATTAATTGTTTCTTAAATGTTTGGTACAATTCACTTGTAAATTCATCTGGACCTGGAGAATTTTTCTTAGGGGGTTTATTGATGGTTTCTTCAATGTCTTTTTCTGAAATGTGTTATTTAAGTAATTTATTTAGGAGTCTGTTAAACTGGGCAGTTTGTATTTTTGTAAGTATTCATCCATTTCACTCAGGTTATCCAATTTATTGGCATACAGTTTGGCAAAGTAGTTCTGAATTATCTCTTTAATTTCTTCATCATTGGTGGTTAGTTCACTCTTTTCATTTTTTGATACTGGTAATTTGGTTATCTTCTTTATTTCAACAGATTGAACAAAGGTTTGTCTATTTTATTGACTTTTTCATAAAATTAACTCTTAGTTTTATTTATGAGATGAATGGTTTTCTTGCTTTTAATTTTATTAATCTCTTCCTTGATTTTCCAAATTTCTAATTTGGTATGTAATTGGGTATCTTTAATTTGTTCTTTTCCTAGATTTTTTAGTTTCATACTCAAGTCATTGATGTCCTGTTTTCTATTTTATTCATATAGCCATTTAGAGAATTAAAGTTTCTCCTAAAAATTGCCTTGGTTGCATCCCATAAATTCTGGTATGATGTTCTCATTAGTATCATTTTCTTGAGTATAATTGTTGATTATTTCTATGATTTGCTATTTGACTCACCCATTATTTAAGATAAAGTTATTTAATTTCCAATTAGTTTTTTTATTTCTTTCCATGACCCTTAATTACATGTAATGTTTATTGCATCATCATCTGAGAAGTGAGTATTTATTATTTCTGCTTTTCTGCATTTGAATAAAAGGTCTTCGTACCCTAGTACATGCTAAATTTTGGTGCAGGTGCCATGTACTGCTGAGAAAAAAATATTTAATATCCCCCATTAAGTTTTCTCCAGAGGTCTGTCTTATCTAAATTTTCTAAGATTTCATTCACCTTCTTAACTTCCTTCATGTTTATTTTGTGTTTAGATTTAACTAGTTCTGAGAGAGAGAGGTTAAGGTTCCTCTTTGTTAAAGATTTATTCTCTATGTCTCCTTGTAATTCACTCAGGTTTTCCTCTAGGAATTTGTATTCTATACCACTAGGTGCATATCTGTTTAGAAATGCTATAACTTCATTACCAATGGTACCTTTTAAGATCTAGTTTCCTTCCTTTTCCCATTAAATGAGGTCTATTTTTACTTTTACTTTTTCTGAGATTAAGATCATTACCCTTGATTTTTTTTACTTCAGTTAAAACATAATATATTTTGTTCCAACCTTTTACCTTTATCCTGTGTGTATTTCTCTGTTTCATATGTGTTTCTTGTAAACAACATATTGTAGGATTCTGGTTTTTAATCCATTCTGCTAACTACTTCCATTTTATAGGGGAGTTCATCCCATTCACATTTACAGTTAAGATTACTAATTCTGTATTTCCATCTGTGCTATCTTTCTCTATATTTTCTTCTTTCCATTTCTCTTAATTCCTCCTCACCAAAATTTTACTACCTTTCCCCTTTGACTTTTCTTTTAAAAATTTAATTTTCAGTTTACTTACACTTACACCTTTGCCTTCCCTTTTATCACCTTTCTTCCCTTATCTTTTCCTTTCTCTGATTCACCCTGCCCCCAGTCCCCCTTCCCTGTAGATTAGGGTAGATTTTTAAACTCAAGTGGGAATGTATCTTATGCCCTCTTTGGGCTAAATCTATTGAACAGAATTTACTCAACATTCACATTTCCGCTTCTTTCCCTCTAAAAACATAAATCTTTGGGTCTCTTCCCCAGTGTTATTTATCACTCTAGTACTATTAATCAGATATCATCAATCATAGTTTGATTATTTGATTGCTTGATAAACTCATATTGTCATCAAGGTTATTGTTATTGTTTGATTGCTTGATAAGCAGCATTGTCTCAAATTATATTTATAATCATTTTTTACCTTACCCCTTTTTTCAAGTACCATCCAAGTACACAGACTCCTCCTCATTAGTCAAAATATCATCCAAAGCTATATCATATCTTGAACTATTTGCGCCCCTCCCCCCAGGTCTATTTTCTCTCACATTTTACCCCTACCTCCCCAATCAGGTCACTTAACCCCTTGTTAAGTAAAGCTCTGATCAACTCTAATCCTGCTGTGATTAACTAACAAGTATCTTGAAGATCTCTAATTACTGGGAGACAGAGATCTGTCTTATCTGAGAACTTTGCAAATAATTTTACCTTACAGATACTCTGACTCAAGACTTCGAAATTTATGATGCCCTCACCAGAGTAAGTGCTAAGTTTTGTCAGCAAAGCAGAATTAAAGTGCCTCAAAGGATAATGAGACACTAAACTTTAAAGTTAACACACCTGCTTTTCATCAGGACTTTTTGTCTCAAACATAGTGATATTTTCTTGAACCTTTTCAATGGAGAGACAAGACCTAACTATATCCATATCCTTTACTTGCAATCTCTCTAATTATAGTCAACCCTTTAATTATTCTAAGAGAAGTAAAGTTGTAAAGAATTTGAAGTGTTATATCTTCTCTTTAAGGGTTGTGTGCAACTTGATGGTCTTGACCAACATTTGTTTTTTTTTTTGTATTTTTCCTTCCCCTTTTCATTTATCTTTTTATGCAACTTGAGTGGTATATTTGGTGATTGAATTCTCTGTTCAGTTCTGGTCTTTGTTTCAAGAAATTCTGGAAGTCCTCTATTTCATTGAACATCTATCTTTTTCCCTGCCAATATATGCTGAATTTTGCAGAGTCCTTTGTTCTTTGATATATGTTATTACAGGTCTTCCAGTCATTCAACGATGAGGTTGATAGGTCCTGTGTGCATCTGATTGTATTTCCTTTATATTTGAATTGTTTTCTTTTTGCTGCTTGCAATATTCTCTCCTTTATTTGAGAGTTCTGGAATTTGGATATAACAGCCCTTGGAATTTTTATCTCGAGGTCTCTTTCTGGAGGGGTTCTATGGATTCTTTCAATGTTCTAATGTTTTCTTATTCTCGTAGATTTTGACAGTTTTCCCTTACAATTTTCTGCATGATTTTTTTCCAGGTTCTTTTTCTTTTATTTAGGCTTTCTAGTAGTCTGATGATTTGTAGGTTATTTCTCTTGGATCTATTTTCCAGGTCATTTGTTTTCCCTAAAAGGCACTTTAATTTCTTCAGTTTTTTCAGCCTTTTTGTTTTCTTTGATGGAATCTTGTAGTCTTGTAGATTCATTGATTCTATTAGTTCAATTCTAATTTTTAGGGTTTTATTTTCTTCAATTACCCTTTGTGTTTTCTTAAAGGTGCTGAATTATGTGGTCAATTTTTCATAATTTTCCTACATGATTTATTTCTGTTTTCCATTTTTCTTCTTCTCTTCTTTGGTTTTTAAATTCTTTCTTTAAGCTGACCAATGAGTTTTTGTATTTGAGCCTAATTTTATAGACATCCCGTGAGTGATTCTTTACTAGTTTCTTCTTCAGACATGACATTGTCATCTTTGTCTGTAAAGTAATTTTCCATAGTGTGCGCTCTTTTAACTTTTTTTTGCTCATCTTTCTTTTTTTAACTCTAATTCTAGGGTATAGGAAGTATAGATCCAAGCTTTTTTTTTTTTTCTGGGGCTGGGGTCTGATCCCTGGCTCATTGTTGGCCAAAGATGTTGCCTAAAGATGTTACCTATGCAGTCCAGGCCTTTGCAGAGGTCTGTTTCCTTTTTTATTCCCAGGTTCTGACTTAACAGTGGTTTGTTTCAGACCTGGTCCTGTCTTTTGGCGTAGTGTACCCTGGGTTTAGAATTTGTTTTGGGTTGGGATCCTCCC
Organism: Macrotis lagotis; assembly: GCF_037893015.1. Classification (NCBI taxonomy): domain Eukaryota; kingdom Metazoa; phylum Chordata; class Mammalia; order Peramelemorphia; family Peramelidae; genus Macrotis; species Macrotis lagotis. The sequence goes on from NC_133659.1 coordinate 90,065,015, forward strand.
TGCTGTCTTGCTATCTAGCTGCTGGCAGCTCTGCTATTGTCAAGCTGTTGAGACCTGGATTGCAGAAGAGCCTCCTTCTGGCTGACTTTTTTGTTCTCCTGCCTCTGGGACTTCCCCCTTTTCCCACTAGGAGACCGAGCTTCACCAAAGATCCTCCATGATACCTGCTGTTGAATACATCTTTGAATCTTCTCTTTTTTGTTGGTGAAATCTGTAGCTTGAATGTCAGAATAGAGGCTTCATTTATCTAAATGGATATGAATCTTTCATCAGAGACCCTTACAAACTATGTGACCTTGTACCAGACATTTAACTTATTTTCCTCAATTTCCTATTTAAAAGTCTGTATCTATAATATAAGGAGGTTGTACCCCATGATCTCTAAGATTCTTTCTAGATTTGGTTGTATGATCTTATATTGTCAACTTTTTACATTATAGTTCTAATGTGTTCTTACTCTTCTTCAAGTTGAATCCGCCTTTGTAAAAAAGGATAAAAAAGTAGAGCATTGATAACAATAGTAAGAATTTGCAGGGGCGGCTAGGTGGCTCAGTGGATAGAGCCCCGGCCTTGGAGTCAGGAGTACCTGGGTTCAAATCCGACCTCAGACACTTAATAATTACCTAACCATGTGGCCTTGGGCAAGCCACTTAACCCCATTGCCTTGCAAAATCTAAAAAAAAAAAATTGCAGAACTTTCTACCAATAATAAGAGTGCATGTTTCTTTATCTGTTTTCTGGACCTAATGACAATAATTGCAAAGAATTTGAAATCATCTGTCTGTATAATACTGTTCTTTTTTTGCAAGGCAATGGGGTTAAGTAGCTTGCCCAAGGCCACATAGCTAGGTAATTATTAAGTGTCTGAGGCCACATTTGAACTCAGGTCCTCCTGAATCCAGAGCCAGCATTGTGCCACCTAGCTGCCCCTTATAATACTGTTTTTGAAACATCATTTTACTCATTTTTTAGATTGTGCAATCTCTATTTTCCTACATCAGTTAATATGTGATATCTTCCTAATCTTGTCTTAATTTTTCACATTAAATTTTATTGTGGTACAAAAATGTGTTCCACAATATAAACAATCAGTTCATTTATTTCCCTATCAATGACCACTCAGTCTGTTTCCTGGTGTAGATGATCAAAAGAATGAAATTTTAATGATTTTGGTTCATAAATTTATAAACATTTAAAGCCAGAGAGACGCTGACGAATAATGAAATCTATTATCTTACTTTAAATAAGGTACATTTTTATTGTCCATAGTACTTACTGTCAGAAGCATGTGTTTCTATGTTTAATTTTGCTTAAATTACTTCAGCATAAAGACATTTGTATCATTTTGTTATTAATTAATTTGTTAGGTTTTTGTTTCCATCATGACCATCCTTGATAGAATTCACATAATTGAATTCAGTATTAAGTAGACATACCTTGCATCTTTGTAGCAAATGTGAGTTTCTGAAAGGCTAAAATCACCCTTTAGATCACTAGTAAGGTGATCTCATAATGTGATCTCTGAAGATGTTCTTATAGGAAGATTTCTCTGGCTATATTTACTTATTATATATTTATTATATATTAGCTTTAAATACATTTTGTCTAGAAAATTTATTTTTCATGAAAGAATTCTTATTAAATGTTTGGTTTTTAAAACCCTTCATAACCTTGTCCCTTATTACCATTCTTGTCTTCTTATATCTTACTTCCCTCCATGTGCTTTGCCAAACAGTGACAATGATGTCATTTTTTTCCTCAGTGATGACACTCCATCTTCCTATTCTGGGCAGTTTTACTGACTATTTCCTCATCTCTCTCCCTCTCCATCTGATTAGTTCAAATCTCAACTAAAGTATAATATTCTGTAAGAAATCTCTTATATTGCTTCATATTATTAGGGTCTTCCTCAGAGATTCCAATTTTTGGTAGTTGTGGTTTTTTTACATGATTATTTGTAGTTTGTCATTTCAAATACACTGAAAATTTTTTGAATGCAAGGGTATTTTTCTCCATTTTTTCTGTGTGTCTTTAGTATCTAGCACAAAACCTGGAATACACTATAAGTGATTATCAGTGAAAGTAAATATAATATAAAGTTTATTTCAAATTATATTGATGAAAACAAATTTCTAATAAAACAACCCAGGATTGAAGGAAACTTAAAGAGAAAAGTCAATTCAATCTTTCAATCTGACACAATGTTTATAATATTAATTCAAAGTTGGGTTTGGACTCACAAACAAACTATGGTCCCTCTCCTCCAAGGCTGTGAAACCTTGTTGGGGATACAGGGTATATATATATATATATATATATATATATATATATATATATATATATATATATATGTATGTATATATATATATATATATATGTTTAGAAAAATAAGAGAATTTATATGGCAATTGGTAATTGATAACAAAATGTATGTTGCAGTCAGAAAATGCTATATAGGTTGTCATAAAAGAGGGTGAGTGTTTTGAATATGTGGAGGTAGGAAATGCTTTATGAATCTGATGGCATGTGAACTAAACCTTGATGGATAAGTAAAAGGAGGAAAGTAGTAAAAATGGGCAACAGTATCATATATTGTGATACCAAGGCAGGAATGAACATTTTATCTAGGTGTGGAAATGAAGAAAAAGGTATGATTAGAATTATGTATCATTTTGTGTAGTGATGAAGTGAATTTGAATAGTTTGAAATAAAAGTATAGTAAGTCTAGAATGTGAATATCAGATCAAAGAGAAGTACCTTCTTCCACTTATCACACACAAGATCAAATGTGCTCAGAAAACAATTGATTTATGGGACTCTTAACCTGATATTTGACTTGTTCTCATATTTACTTTTACCTTCCTGAGCTTTAAAGTAATCCATGTATCTATTTGTATAATTTATTTGATCATTAAAACAATTGTAAAACTTTTTTCTCATTTCATTGATTATATTTATTTAATGAAGTGGAGGGATATTGTTGCCAAGATGAATTCATTTTATTTAGCTATAAATAGATAGATACTAAATTCATGAACATATTCAATCAATTAACAAATTAAACCTATAATAAATCAATGATATTGAACAAATAATACTATTTTAGTTATGCGAAAATTCATAACCAATTTCACCTGAAACTCTCAATAAATCTTCACTCATCTGGAAATAATCTCAATATCAGTTCTTAATAGATGATGATTAAAATCTCTTATGAATCTTAATATTTATTCTCTTCATTTCTCTTCATCCAAAAGTTAGTTTAGTCTCTCAGAAACAAGCTAGATCCTTCTTTTGCTCTTTCTTTCCCCCTTCATCACTAATCACAGAAAACTTCCCTTTCAAAATAACATATTGCCATTTCCTTATCTACTCTTAATATTATTCTTTTCCTTAGATTTCCTCTTAAAATAATACTTTGGACATGTCTCAAAAGAAAGTAGTCTATCCTCAGCTTTTTTTCTATTCTCTCTCTATAGGTGACTTTCCAAACAAGAACATTTTCAGCTCCTTTCAGACTTTGACATTGTATACTATTAAAGAGATAACCATCTCCATGGATTGTATGAGATTATTTTTGGAATAGGGGTTAAATGAAAAGAAACAGTATACTACACCAATGTAGGGAAATCATAAAAGGCATGCAGAATAATTTTAAACATTTCGCAAAAGAACAATATAATGTAAGATGTGTTTTAAGATTCAAAGGGTTGAAATGTGTAGAATAGACTGAAAGGAGAAAACTTTAATTCAAAGAATTAAAGTAAAACATTAAAAAAAAATCCAGTCATTTTTTTCTGTTTTATTGAGTACAGGTGGAAGAAGAATAGAGAAGGCATGTCAATGGGTATATTCCAGGTTTGCTACACCTGTTATTACTAGTGTGAAGAGGAAGTGAGATAGTATTTTTGTCTTTTTTTTTAAATCTCAAACATTTTTCTTTGTTTCATGGGAACTATTATTCTTTTTTCATCCAAGATGGTTATGGTTGAAATAGACCCAGCTAGGATATTGTCCATTCCCTATTTGTGTCAAAATGCTAATCCTTAAGAGAAAGCTTTTAACTTTTCACTCTTTCTAGTAGTTTGGGAGCATTTTTCCTATAATTTTATTACATTTCTAATTGTGACTCCTAGAGTTCTGAGTATTGAAAAGATAACCTTTGCATCTGAAAAGGGCAAATTTTGGTTTCCTATTCAAGCCAGATAGGGAATATGCTTTATCAAAATTCTTGTCATTTCCCTACAGAATTGATGGGGAAACTCTCAGTTCCATATATTTCATATAACATATTGTTAGTACCCTTATGATCATAAGCAACTAAATAAAAAATTCTTCTTCTACAACTTTACTAAACAGAAAAATTAAAACTAGAAATTTTAGGTAAGAGAACGGAGTCTCTTAAGAGGCTCTTGTCCCCTTCAAAATATTGTAATTATCAAAAAATATTAGCCAACCTTGAAAGGCATTTGTGTTTTTTAATGAAATATAATGTAAACAGATAAACAAAAATTTTGCCATTATAATGAAACTATAATGAATTAAGATAATATATGCATAAATATCAATAGAAAAATATGTTCAAACAATAGCAACAGTGGTAACATCCTATATATGGTCTCATAAATTGATGAACTGCTTCCAATAATGTGGAGCAAAATATGCATATTTTTCCATTCTGTGTACAATTCAACCTCTGAAGGAGGAATAATAAACTTTTGCTTTATTCTATATAGTTAGATATTGCATGTATACCAGTTTTGCATATGACTTACATATCCATTTCTTTTTATTTTGCTAAATGATTAGCCCAAACCTTTATCTAGACAGTCTTAGTGTTATCCATGTGCAGTGATTCTCCAATCTAAACATAGCAATATATAAGATAGGTGCATTGTCTATCAATGAAATGTTAGTATAGATGGTGGATAAACTTCATCCACTTGATTTTTCCATTGTGAATACTTAGGACAAATATCTTTGATTAATAATACTTCTCTTTCAGGAAAGTCTTTAATGTGCCCGGGTTTCATGCAATAAGCACAAAAAAGAAAGTCTTTGCTGTCAAAGAACTTACATTTTACTGGAAATGATTATATACGCATATAAATATATTTATCCATACATGCATGTGTCTATGGAAGTATTCATGCATATATAAATATATAAGAATATATAATATTATTGTTGTTCATCCCTTTTACTTTAAGACAATCAATAACATGAGGAAAATGATGTCTGGAATTACAAGTGAATTGAATTGAAATGAGACATGGCTGTGCAAAGTTATCAGTCTCACTTTCTCCTCCAGAGTCACTGAAGTCCAGTAGCAAGACATAAGTCTAAGGTCTTTATCTGGTGGCAGTTAGTTTGTCTGAGACAACACTCATTGAGTGATTAAAGATTGGACAAGAAATAAGGCAAAATATGTCCTAGTTTGGTTTTACAAAAGAAGCATTCTGGGAGGGGAAAACTCTAAGTTTTTGAGCAGAACAGAAACAATTGTTATTTCAACTCATTTTGAGGCACCAAAACTCAAATCATGAGCAAATGAGTCTTGAGCTGGAACCTATTGGCCAAAAAAGTTCTGGAGAGTTTCTCTCCTGTCTTTTTTTTGAGAGGACCCAGCCATAGAGATATGGGTTTAAAGATATATTCAAGTAGCTTTATTTGAATCTCAAAGGATTTTATCAAAGGCAGGTTTTCCAGAGTTATATTTCAAGAAATCAGAAATAAGACCTACATGACACAAAAAAGAGTTAATTTCCCCATGTTTTTGAAAAAAAAATATTGCTCAAATAGAATTAATAAGTAGGAAAGAAAAAGCTCTAGCTATCAATTCTCAAGATAGCTGGGAAAGTATGTCATCAAAACTTATGTACCTTTGAACAGAGTAACTATATACAAGGCTATGACTTTCCACATGGGCAGAGGGAGAAAAAATAGGATGAGTATTAAGTATTTTATTCCTTTATGGAGTTTACATTGAACCAGATTAGAAAATCAAATATAACTTCAAGTTTACAAACCTGTATATCTCAAAAGATGGAGTATGTTCATCCTTGACCATCTTTCTTCAGATTCCAATGGAGAAATAACAGGAATCTGAATTTAAAAGCCTTGGGAATAACAGTGCCTTCAAAATAGTGTCTATAGACATCATTCTGGAAGTCAACCTCTGGAAATACAGTTTACCAATTACTTCTGAGTGGGTTATAGCTATAGATATTGAAGACCCAGGGGAGGGGTTGGAATAACCTTTGTCACTAAAATCTTTGATCAAATGTTGAAATATATTGGGGTGGCTAGGTGGCACAGTGAATAGAGCACCAGCCCTGGAGTCAGAAGTACCTTAGTTCAAATCCGGCCTCAGACACTTAATAATTACCTAACTGTGTGGCCTTGGGCAAGCCACTTAACCCCATTTGCCTTGCAAAAAAACCTAAAAAAAAACAAAAACAAAAAAATGGTGAAATATAAATAATTGATTTTATTTCCCAGGAGAAATGGCATTAAAAAGGGGAATTAATAATAATTAATAATTAATTAATACTAACTTTTCCACTGATGGACCAAAGAATGTTTCCATCTCACAAGGAAAATCTTACATGCAATTCTTATTTGAATATAGTATTTTTGAGAGTGGGGACTGTCTTGTTTTTTTTAATCAGTATCTGCAATGCTTTATATATAGTAAGCATTTAGCAAATTAATTTTCATTTGCTCATTCTAAGGAACCAGAATGTTTAGAAGGACAGGTATAGCAGGAGAGAAAAGCAAGTTAACTTTAAAATAAATGCCCACATTTCTTCTGATTTTTTTAGATAAAATGAATAGATCAAGGCTAGATTAAATTGATTGGTGAATTTCTATTTGAATGACCATTTTAATTTCATTAGAGGTCATTAATGAGTCAAATTCTACCTGTTAAAGGGTTCAACTATAATAGGAAGAAAGTTGAATTTGAAGTGAAATATTGCTGAGACCTTATAACTCCTGTTTAACCCCTAATTGGAGCTGTATGGAATGATTATATTTTTTAATACTTTTTGTGAGGAGGGTTTCTGATTAATAAAGCCCACTAGAATTGTGTGAATTTATGGCAATTGAGTTCCTGTGAATAGCTGAAATGAAAGAGACCCCCAGGAGGCAAAAATAAATCAGTTTTAATGATAGCTTGGAAAAGGTACTCATTGAGGGTATCTACTCTTTAATGTATATATCCGATTCTCCCTCCTTCTTTGTATGGAAATGCATCTGCTAAGCAGAATATATCAGATGTGATAACAAAATGAGATATCCATCAGAACTGAAAGGCACTGACTCCTCATAAACTAGGTTTGTGTGCCCTAGACAACTCGGAAGTTTTCCTAGTCCTATAGACCAATCAAGTTCTGGAGAGTTTTTCTCCCATCTTTTTTTTTTTTTTTTTGAGAGAAACCAGTTCAGCAGATATTGTTCTTCTTATCTTTCTATCCATCCATCCATCACCTCATCCATATATCTATCTATCTATCTAGGCAAAATTAAAGGGGGCAATAGAGAATATATAGATTATTTGAGATTTACTTTTATTTTATTTAATTGAATGTTATTTTTTTCCTTTCTATCATTTGTCTTTGTTAAAGGTTTTTACATTTGTAATATAACTAAGAAAGCAATGGGGTGCTTCACAATACAATAAAATAACTATCAACTATCACTAAACTTTTTATAACAAGGAAATAAAAGAAAAAAATAAGAAATGTCCTCTATCCTTCCAAAAGGATGTCTTTTTACATATATACAGTTGATTTATAGATAACTGTAAAGACACATATACACATGGTGCTTATGGATGAATGTATAGACATAAAGAAGATAATGAGCTATTCTGGTGTTGTGAAATTACACAAATTTGGTAAACATTTTTTATATTAGAATTTTCATTATTAATTTCTACTAATATGTATACAAAAGTGAAAGTACAGAACCTTTGACTGTCTTATCTTGAAATATTTGTATTAAGAAGAGAATGTTTATAAGTAGAAGTGACACATAACCATTTTTCATTGAATGTTCAGTGGGTGAGGATAACTGGTGACTAACTTCATTTTCTGCCTCTAAGTCTTCAAGGACTGAAATATTCATGCTTATCATAATTAGATAATCAACTGTAGCATACTGTGAAAGGTTACTCTGGTTCATTGTTTTAATTCAATTTCATTTTCACTTGTTTAATTATTTTAAAAATATTTTACTTCTGATGTGCCCAGTGAATAATCTATCATAACATCCTTGTATTTCAGAGTAGAGATTTCCACTGGGACTAAAATAATGTAGGGAATAAAAATGTAGGATTTGTAGTCAGAAGAAACAGATTCAAATTTAGACTCTGCCTGTCACTACTGCCTGGGGCAAGTTAATTAACTTCTCAAGGCTTTAGCTCCCCTTTTTACAAAATGAGGAATTAGTTCTAATCTATGAATCTATAATACATCTTCTTCCCACATGCCCTTCAAACCAGTTATACTTCCTTCCACCATCCAGGTCCTCTCATTACACGTACACACAAACATACATACAGATATGACACCTGCCTGCATGTGTAATCCTTTTGCAAGGAGAATTTAATGTCTCTAAAGTGATTTTTCAAATAGGTGGCATAAAAATAAAAAGTGAAGTAATCCAAAAAGCCCTTTTCAATAAAAATAATTCAGTGTTATAATGCATTTTTATTTTATTTTTTTACAAGGAAGAGTTTAATGAAAATTTGGGTAAAAAAAGTTATTGGGAAAGGATTATGGGGTGAAACTAATAACAAAACAAAGCAATGATGATAAAAAATATGGCTGCAGATTTCCTTCTCATGCGTGAGACATGAAAACCTTTGAATAATTCAGACAAAAGAATTGGAATTTCATTCTGTAGAAGAATAGCAAAGAGACTTTATTTTTTAACTAGTATAGGTTTTAACCATGTCATCATCCTTCTAAAGATTTATTGGTTAATTGTTGTCTCTTGCCTGTGACTACAGAAAGTATGTACAGCAGTGACAGCTCAGAAAATTCATCTTAACAATTGAGTCAAATCAGTTTGAAGGTAACCAACAGATCTCAGATCCATTGGTGACTTAGGAGGGTATCTACTTTCAGCATGTGAAACCTTCCTCCAGCAAAATGGGCAGATATGTCTATATACATGAGAGAATATTATTATGTCAAGAGGTCCATTATAATTCACCAGACTACCAAAGGGCTTTATGGCACAAAAAAAATATTAAGAACTCTTATTCAAGACCGTCCTACCTGTTTTTTCTCTATGTTTTTTCTCTCCACTATCACTTCCTATAATCATTAGTTCTTCTCAATGCTTTCCCGAATAATAAAAATAATAGAAAACATTTATACAACCCTTTCAGGTTTATAAAACACTTTATCTGAGTCTATCTTCAAAACAACTCTTCTAGGTAATGATATTATTCCATTTTTTATATAGGGGTTATAGAGGCTAAATGACTTGTTCAGCATACCACAGCTAGAATCTGAGGCAGAATCCAAACTCTTGTTCTTATTCCACATTTCCAAGTTTTACCCACTGTACAATCTAATATCTTATGTATATAAATAGTACTTGTTATATTTTTTGTATTAACTTGTTTTTGTATATATTATTTCTTACTAGTAGAATAAAAGACCCTAAAGGACAAGGATCATATTTGTCTTTATATCCTCATTGAATCACACAGAATCTGGTATAAAATGACATTAATTAAGTTCCTCTTGAATTTAATTGGATTTTTTTACGTATGTATTCAACATTAAACAACAGTCAGGATAATTCAGTTATTTCAACAATTTAAAAAAAAATTTTTGACTTTCTAAATAGTAATCTAAAATTTCCACTTATTTTTCTTATTGTACTTCTTTCTTTACATGCTATATATGGAATAAAATCTTAGAATATTATTTTTAAGACAAATAGAACCCATTCCCAAAAGAAATATTTTATTTTTAAAATACTGTACCAAGATACTTAGTTATATTCAGTTTATTTCAGATGCAAAGTGGTAATTTAAATATCTGACCCCACGTTTGCTTTTAAGTACCTATAATTCCCAAGGAGCATTCATATTCATTGAAGAGCCACACTAGGTTGTTAATTCCATTTATTTGTAAGACTTTAATTAGTTTTCAATTCTATGTTATGTCATTAACACATAAAGTAAATCTAATGATATTTAAAATTGAGAATAACTGTTCTGTTTTCTTAGATCTTTATAACTGATTAAAACAGTGAACAAAGCATTAAAGTCTTCTTAATTTATATTAATGCCCCAGTTCTCATTTGCCACAGGGATCCATCTATACAATTACCTTTGTATCAGTTTTAACATTTTCTGATCTGCATTGCTTTGAGTATATAGATATAGATATATAGATATATATAATAAACTCATATGTAGTTATGATTCAGCTCATATTTCTCCTCTTTCTTTTTTGTTGTTAATTTGGAATTTAATAGGAATTTTTTTAACATCGCAGTCAAAATTTGGTATTTTGAAATGCAGGTACAAGTAGCTTCACTAAGTACAAGCACCTTGGATAAGGCTATAGCAGAGCTCCAATGAAGACTTCAGTTTTCACATAAAAAATGTAACCCTTCAAAATGAAGAAGTTGAAGCAACTTCAGGGGAGAAAAAGGCATCAAGCTAGCTTTATAAAAAGGAATTCTGTTTCATGGAAGAGTATAATTTCCCTCTGCTGTGTTCCTGTAGGAGAAGTCTATGCAGCTCAGTTAATAAAAAACGAGATGCATGCTGGTGCCTCCTGAAAGTTAAGTACATTTATAGCCACCCATAATTCATCTTTTTTTTCTCTTGCATAACAATTTAGACTTCATTAAGCAATGCATTTTAAAATGCTTAACCATGCAATTATAACTAAGAAGCCTGGGGAACATTTGCTGTAAAGAAAGTAGAGGGAAATCTTCTTTCCTCCAAAATGATTACATTAATGATCCTGTACAGAGGTTAATAGCTGAAGGGTTAAAGCAAAGCAAAACAGAAACCCCTCAAGTCACTCATATGGTTCACAACAGGGTGTCTTAGTTCAATCTAATTTCTGTCGAGACCAAGCTTTGTGGGCTATTCATCTTAGCCATATGCAAAAGAAGAATGAGGCTTTATTAAGTTTTTTAAAAAAAAGACTAATAGAGGGAAAAATAATTTGACTTAAACATTCTGTCTTTGTCTGGGGCTTTTGAGATGGTCATCATGATTATGAAAGTGATCTAATTTTAAACTTTGAATTTTCCAAAATAATTTTCCAGTTGTAATTTTTTTCATGGTTCCTTGCATGTAGTATATTCAATTTGAAGCCTTATGAAATACTACATGAGGAAGAAAATATGGATATGTATATACAGCTTCTGCTTTGTGTTTGCTGTTTATGCATTTAAGTTGTTTTTTGAATTAGTATAAACTAACATTTTCAAGGGGCATTTTCTCCCAATAAGTTTGAAAATAACTATTCTCTGTTGCACTTTGTTAAATAAATATGATTTTTCACCCCTTCTTTTCTTCAACATGTCATTGTGATATTATCAGGCACTACTAAGTTTTCATATTGTTTTACTTCATAAGTCATAATCAATGTAGTGTCTCATATGAAAATCTAGGTTTTTTATTTACAAAGTCCTTAACTCCAACTAAGGAGAGAAACAGCAGGAAAAATGAAATATAAAGCAAAAGGGGAAATTAAGTAGAAAAGGGAAAATGAGGAGGAGGTGTTTTGAGAGTTAAGAAAAGACAAATAAAGAAAGATTTTATCAGAAGTAAATGGGTATTATTACTCTTTCAGCCCAGTTCATTCCTAATTGGTTTTAGATAATAGTCCTTATCATATTTGTTCATGGGAGCATTACTAAATTTCTTTGAAAATATACATTTTAAACATTTTTAACCAATTTAATCACTTCTAAATATACTTTAAGTTTATCATCTTTTTTCTTTTCAAAATCCACACTCACACACATACTCATACACACATATAAATTATATTACTAATAATCTGTATGTGATTAAATACCATCATTGAATGAATCATGACAATTGTAAGAAATGTTCATAGATGTCACTATTAATATTTTTGAAATTTTGTTTGTTTTTAAAAGTGCTATTTGTTTTACATGAATTATTCTTTTCATTCTCCTAATTTTAATCTTCATTGTTTCATATTTCTGAGTCTTTTCTGAAATTTTCTATTTCCTTATTTCTTATTAACAGGACTCCATCTCATTTATGATCAATACAATGACTATTGATCATTCCAAAAGACTGATTATGAAATTTGAAATCCACAATGGAGAGATAATGAGGCTGTGATTTTATAAAATGACCATTGAGGAAATTATTTTGTTTGATAGAGCATATTTTTTATATTTGTTTTTCTTTCTTCTTTCATAGGGTGAGCTGTGGGAGGAGAAAAAGATTTCCATTTTTTTTTTCAAAAAAAGAATTGAGAGGAAACTAGGTGATGCAGTGGTCAGAATACAGGCAATGGAGTCAGGAGGACCTGAATTCAAATCTATATTCAGACTCTTAGTAATAATCTAGTTGTGTGATTTTAGGTAAATCTCTCAATCCCATTGCCTTGCAAAAACTAAAAAAAAAGAAAGAATTGGGAATGAATTCAGCATGGTACATGAACTTTCAGATGATATCACTGGATTATTAATTTTAATTGACTATTTTATTATGTTACAATTTAATTCTTGTGAAGGAGTACTAAACAGTATTTTAAAAGTAAAAACAAAATATCAATATATTTAAAAAACAAAATTCAACAAAACTTTATCTCATAAATGAAGGGAATGAATAAAGGAACAACTCTGAAATAGATATAAGATGATATAACTGAGTTGTTTTAACTATTTTGTTCATTTAAATAGCTTAAATATAATTCATTATACAAGTTTAATTAATTATATTGATTTTAAATAAAGTTTTTCAAAAACTTAAAGACAAAGATTACATTCTTTGTTTTTTAGGTATATGACAATAATCCTAAAATAATGAGGCAGTATCATAAAGCTTTGGACTTGGAGTCAAATAGACTTGTATTCAAGATGTTTCTTTGGAAGATGTTAATGACAACCTAACATCTCAACCCCTAGGTAGTTATCTAAGCAGATGATTTGCCATTTTCCATGTGAGAAAGATGATTTCATATCATAAATACTGGCTAAGATAATCTTTTCTCTATCATTATTTTACTTAATTCGCTTCAGTCTTTGATCCTTTGAATGAACATCTTATTTCTCTCTTCTCTATTTTTTTTTTAATCACAGTTGTCTGCTGGTTCTCTTTCTATCTATCTGATCATCCTTCTCAGTTTCCTTTGGTGAATCTTCTTGCCTGAAAAAACCTTGAGTATCCTTTGTTCTATTCTCTTTTCCTTCTGTTTCATCATACTGTGTTTGACTCTCTTCTTTCTTGGTAACTTTTTCAACTTCCATGAATTTATTTATCAAGTTTATGCCACTGGTTCTCAAATGCTGATCTTTAGTCTTATATCTCTAAAGACCCAAAAGATATCTTGACCTGGATGTCCTGTTTGCATATTTAACTTAATGTATCCAAAATTGAACTAATTATCTTTCTTTTCAAACCTTCTCTTTTTTCTTCCTTCCTTAATACCATTGAAGGCGTTATTCTCCCAGTCTCCTAGGATCTCCACCTAGGTGTCATTTTCATTCTTCAGTCCCTCTCATACCCAATAACTAATCTGTAACCAAGATCTGTTGACTTTGCTTTTAAATCATTTCTCTTCTGATACTATTACTACCCTAGCACAGGTCCTCATCACTTAATGCCAGGACTATTGCCATAAATTTTTGGTTAGTTTGTTTGCTAAAATATCTCCCCACTCCAGTCCATTTAAAATGTTGTTATAAAAATTTTATTCCTTATACACAAGTCTGACTGTGTCATCTCCATATTCAGTAAACCTCAGTGGCTCTCTAATTTCAATACCCTAATACTCTAATTTCAATTTTTAGTATAAAATGCTTGAATATTAAAGCTGTTGATCACAATGAAAGCATTCATTCACCATTCATACCTCTTGATTTTTAACTATTTTGTAATATGATTGTGCATTTGTTCAATTTTTCATTTATTAATTTATCGATTTCCTTTATTCTCCCTTTGTCCAATTATTGCTAGTCTTATATTTAGAAGTTCTGCAATATAGAAATGGCAATTGCTTTTCTTTAAGCTTTCCATAGCACCATAAAAAAATAGATGCTTGAGAAATTTGAAGATCATTTTCACATGTTCATGTACATGATTGGTAAAATGGCAGAGTTATTATGTTTTTTTATTAGATGCCTAAACCTAAGCTTTATAAGTTATTATGACATGAAAAAATCATTGCAACTTGGCAGGGCTGATAGAACACCTCAAAATTTAGTTCATTCATTTCATCTGATGAACATACACAGTAACAGTTTTGCATCATGGACACTTATGAAGTTGTATCGATGTTCTTTGTAAGATATATTTTATTAAAAAGATACAGTTAGACCCTGAATCATATATTCTGGAAAGACTAAAAATAAGGCACCTTCTGCATGATATGATTTGTCTTTTTTTTCCTTCTCTCATTGAAATGTGACAGATATGATTCTCTACTGCATTTGTGGTTCTAATTAGAGAGAATAAGAACACCACTAAAAATCTAGTGACATAATAGATAGATAATTCCTCATTGTGTGACATTGGTCAAGTCACTTAACCTCTTTTTGCCTCATGTTTCTCAGCTATATAATGTAAAAAAAGTGTTGTTGTTGATCTTTCATTTTTGCAGAAGACCAACGATATTTTTGGGTAATGACTTGTAAGTAAATTGGATTTAAGTGAGGCAGAGTTGAAAAAAGTCATTAGCCTTATTTTCTTTTCAAGAGCCATCACAGTCCAGTGGCAAGATGGTCTGGGATGGAGTAGATGAACTTGACTTTTTTGATATTTGAATGTTTCAATTGCTTTGATGATTCCTGGAACAAATTGTTCTCATCTGCCCATTCTGCCAAAGGAAATCTTCACATGCTTTGGGTACACATACTCCTCACTCATTGATTGGGTTACCCCCAACCATCTGCCAATATGGTTTCATGAGGGTAGACTTGCTGGGAGTGCTACAATTTCTTGGAGCCACAAATGATAGTTGGGTGGGGTGACAGGTGGATACCAAATTTCAATAAGGAGACCTGAAAAGGGCTTAGTATGTCCTCACACCAGAAGTGCTAATTCTTCCTGAACCCCACCCATAGACCATCTCCCAAAATAGTGACAGAACCTATTCACAAGGTTATTCTAAGAATCGAATGAGATAAAATAAATTTTAAAAGAATCAAAATGACATAATAAAGAAAAACTCAATGCAGTGACTGGTCTGTAGTAGGTTCTACATAAATCCTCATTCTCCACCCCCCTCACCCCTTACCTTATTTGAATTCGCACTGTATATTTCCATTGGGATAGAAACATGATAATAACTCTGAATAGTGTGCATTTGAATTAATATGACTACTTAATGAGATTCATTATTCAAACTTATCAAGATCTTGCTGAAAGGTAATATTGTGTAAAAAGTAATCCCAAGTTTTTGGTTTTTATACATAAAATTTGAACCTAAAGTTTTGGGCAAGCGTCTTATGACAATGTATAAAAATGTAGCACAGAGCAATTTCCAGATATAACAGAAAGAGCTCTTGCAGTCATGAAACCCAGTTCTTTGTTGATTTGTCTTACCTAATCAATACTGAAACTGGATAAACATGGTGTCACCTAACCCCTAGCATGAAAGTAGGAGGAGGTTGTACCTTAAATTAAAGTTAATATATTCTACTTGATAGTTTCTAAAGTAGAAACTTTGAAAACTTGAAAGGTTTTTAATATCCTTATTTGCAAGTACTATGCCACTCTCCTTTCATGTAAACATATACATATTTTTATGACTGTTGTAGTTGATAATCCCCTCAAATTCAAAAAGCACTGTTCAAAGCACTGTCTTTAATTCACAAATAGGGAAGACTTTTAAAGACATGCTACAGAAGATTTTTAATGGTTGAATTATTTACTGGAGGAATCCTAATTTACATTGCTGAAACTTCCATCCAGGGATGAAGTTCTTTCAACAAATCTCACTCACTTTTGGGTTGTGTATTCCTCACATGAAGCATAGTTCCAGACAAGTACAAGTCCTTCTAACTCTTTTCAATTGAGTGGTCCATTAAATGACAAAAGTCAAACTCATGATTTGCTGAGAAACTTTGAGTCTATACATCATATGCCTTTTTTTTGAGAAGAGAATCAATGCTTGTTAAACATGGAAAACATCAAATAGCAGCATAGAAGCCAAATAAGTATATTGTTAAGATGAACTAATAATGACTACTGGTGTAGGAGTCATTTTTGAAGTTGTGTTATGTGTGTGTAAAGATAGATAACCAGACTATCTCCTTGTGGAAACAAATATCAAAATGAGTAAAATTCATGGTTTTGATAACCTTTGCTTTATAATATCCCTAGAAGTGATATTCTCCTTTTATTCCTATATCTTTTCATAATTTTTCTTGATATTATAAATCTTAATTTTCCAAGTATTTAATTTCATTTTATTGGGTTTTCTAAATATCCCTTTGATAATCTGATTGATGTAGAATTAAAATAATAGATTAATTTTAGTTGTATTTTTGTTTTTTATTATTTTTCCTGCTCTAATGCTGGGCAGAAAAATTCCAATAAAAATTTGAACTTTTTGCATAAGATCATTGACTCCTTACATTTTTATGTATTTTGGAAGTTAGTATTCAAATACTTTATACAATTTTGCAATTATTATAAAATAGAATTAAGTTTACTATTGCTGCCTCTTAGATGTTATTTATTAAAAAGGAGTCTGAAAGTTTGTAGAAGTGAATTAATTAACTTCAACTTATATTTGCTGATTTCCTATGATTTCTTTTTATTTATTATATTTTATTTTTAATAGTATTTTATTTTTCCAATTGCATTTATATATAAATGAATTCTTGTCTTAGATCACTGTATTGCTGAGAAGAGGTAAGTCATTCACAGTTATTCATCACACAATGTTGCTAAGACAATGTTTTTCTGGTTTTGTTCACTTTACTTTGCATCTTTTCACACAAGTCTTTCCAGTGTTTTTGAAATCTGCTTGTTCATCATTTCTAATAGCACACCATGATTCCATTAAATTCATTCACCACAATTTGGTCAGTCATTCTATAATTGATTGACATAGCCTTAATTTCCAATTCTTTGCCACCAAAAAAGGGCTCCTATAAATATTTTTGTACATATAGGTCCTTTACCCTTTTCTATGATTTCTTTGGGTTCTTGGATTAAAGGGTATGTATAAAGGGTTTGACCTTTGGACATAGTTTCAAATTTCTCTCCAAAATGAATTTGTTCATTTTATAACTCCACCAACAGTGCATCAGTGTCCCAATTTTCCCACTTCCTCTTCAACATTTACCATTTTAATTTTTTGACATATTCACCAATCTGATAAGTGTTATATAGTACCTCAGAGCTATTTTAATTTGTTTTTCTCTAATCAATAGTGATTTAGAAACTTTTTTCAATTTAATGATAGATAGCTTTGTTTTCTTTATCTATAAACTACCTGTTCATATTTGTTAATAAGAGAATGGCTTGTATTCTTACAAATTGAAATCAGTTGTTCTATATATTTGAGCATGAGACCTTTATAAGAGAATAGCTAGAAAATTATTTCCCAGCATTCCGCTTTCCATTCAGTCTTGGCTGCTTTGGTTTTGATTTTGCAAAACATTTTCAATTTAATATGATC
The DNA here is from genome assembly GCF_037893015.1 of Macrotis lagotis. Classification (NCBI taxonomy): domain Eukaryota; kingdom Metazoa; phylum Chordata; class Mammalia; order Peramelemorphia; family Peramelidae; genus Macrotis; species Macrotis lagotis. The sequence continues at coordinate 90,082,894 of NC_133659.1, forward strand.
AAAATAATTAATTTTGCATTTTGTAATGTGCTTTATTTATAATTTGATCATAAATTTTCCCTTCTTATTAGATCTGACAAGAAAACTCTTCCTTGATCTCCTAATTTGCTTCTAAGACTGATAGGCAGTGTAAAATATTGGTATCTACCTAGTTTCTGTCATATTGTTTTTCAGTTTTTCCAACAGCCTTTTCAAATAAGTTCTTAACCTAGAAGTTTAGATGTTTGTATTTATTAAATACAAGGTTATGATAGTAATTTTTTTTACTGTTTCTTGTGTATCTAATCTATTTCATTGATGCACCCTGTTATTTCTTAGCCATTGTGATATAGCCTTTTTGATAGCTAAGTAATAGTTCAAAGTCTTGTTTGACTGTTACCATCCTTTGCATTTTTTTAATAAATTCCCTTGATATTATTTAATTTTTATTCTTCAAAAAGAATTTTTTATTATTGTTTTTAGTTCTATAAAATAATTTTTGGTAGTTCAATTAGCAAAGCATTGAACAAATAAATTACTTTAGATAGTATTATCATTTTTATATTAGTTTGGTCCACCATGTAAGTGATATTTTTTCCTAATGTTTACACCTGTATTTGTATAAAAAGTGTTTTGCAATTGTGTTCATATAGTTTCTGGGTTTGTCTTGGTAGATAGACCAAATATTTTATTTTGAATATCATTATTTTAAATGGAATTTCTTTTTCTATCTCCTGCTGCTAGGCATTGTTGGGTAATATAAAAATAATAATGGTTTAAGTGGGTTTGTTTTATATCCTGAAATTTGGCTAAATGATTTCAAATTCTTTTTATTTCAAATAGTTGATACTCTGGGATTCTATAGGTATCCTCTCATATCATCTGCAAATATTGATAGTTTTGTTACTTCATTTCTTGTTTTTATTTCTTGAATTTCTTTTTCTTTTCTTATTGCTAAAACTAAAATTTCCAAAGTGTTATTAAAAGCAATGGTGATAATGAGCATGCTTGGTTTATCCCTGATTGTATTTGGAAGGCTTCTAGAAGAAGAAAAGGAGAAATAGAAAAGGATAAATAATTTCACATGAAAAGGTGTGAAAATCATATTACAGTAGGGAGAAAAATAAAAGGCTAATGGTGGACATTTCTTATCAGAATTGACTCAGAGAGAAAAGGGTTAAAGAAAAGAGAGGACAAACAAATGGAAGTATGGGAGGGAGGGAAATACACAATTTGGAATAATAACTATCAATGTGAATGGAGGGAATTCTCTCATAGTATGTAAAAATATAGCAGAGTATATCAAAAAGCAAAATCAAACAATTGTTTAAAAGAAACATACTTGAACACACAGAGAATAGAGGTAAGTAGCTGGAGCAGAATCTATTATGCTTTAGTTGAAGTAAAAAAAAAGCAGGAGTGACAGTTCTGATCTCAGAAAAAATGAAAGCAAAATTAGATCTAATTATTATAGATGAGGAAGAAAATTAGAACTTGCTAAAAGGTATCATAGATACTTAAGTAATATTAACATATAAATGAATGCTATGGTAACCAAATTCTTTTTTGTTTTAAGTTTTTGCAAGGCAATGGGGTTAAGTGGCTGCCCAAGGCCACATAGCTTGGTAATTATTAAGTGTCTGAGGCCACATTTGAACTCAGGTCCTCCTGACTCCAGGGCCTGTTGGGAGCCAGGGTCTCTAAGCTGTCTGACACAGTCTCAGCAAGAAGACTCAAGGCAGTCACACTGCCTGATGGAACAACATTTCCTTCTTCAATATATAGAGGGATTTCATGTATACCAATATTTATAGGTTTATTATTGATTACAATATTTACTCACCGTAATACTGGAATGACTATAAAGGAAGTATTTCAGAAAAATTCCTTGAATAAAACAGATTGTAAACTCTGTCCAAATTTAATAGGACAGCCTCTCTCTGAGGCATACAAAAGGCTTCAACATTATGAAATCTCTGGAAAACCCAACACTGGGAATTCCAAGGAGATGTCAGAACATATATATTGGTCAAATAGAATTCCAGGGAAATTAATAGTTTTGCCCCCCCTTACCATACACAGGAATATATAGAAAAGATGGTGAGAAAATAGTTAGTACAGGTGACCAATATGTGAACTCCAGCATCCTTAGTTTCATTGGGAAAGAATAAAAAAGTCATAGAAACCGTAGCGTCTACCAACAAGGGCTGAAAGGAAAATTGGTTATTGAAGGAGTCAATGGACTGGTGGACAAACATAACTACCCTCACTATAGGTTGTCAAGGGAGCATATTGAAAAACATTACATATGCAGCACAAAAACATAAAAGCATTCCATTAAACAAATGATATCAAAGATTATTATAAGGAAAGTTCTGTTTAATTAATAACTTTACTATGCAGCAACCAAACTAGACAACAGGCAGGTTGAGGTCATCACGGTCTGAGCGGGGACAAGAAAATTAACTACATGATTGATAATCACACTTCTAACCACTACATGATCAAACTTGTAACCATATGAACTATATGATTGATGATGAAAATTGTACACTCTTGTAACCAAGGAAATGATCTCAGCTTGCTTGCTTGAAACATACATGATTCTGAAACTATAAAAATAAATCCAAGCAGCTGACAGTCAGTCAGCCTGCTCCTGCCTTTACCCACTTGTTGACTCAACTCATTTCGCTGACTCTATCCCTCCTGTCAGGTTCCAAGGACCCCGCGGAGGCTGGACCCCTGCAAGGGCCCATGCTCTATCCACTCCACCACCTAGCCACCCTGGTACCCAAATTCTTTAAGAAGAAATTAAGTGAGTTACAGAATTAAATAGACAATAAACTCCTCTCAGTATTTGATAAATCCAATAAAAAAAAAAAGGAGTTGAAAAGTTAGATATGCCAGACATTTGAATGAAATTGAATGAAGATAAAGAAGAATATATTTTTTCTAAGTGGTACATGACTCATATAAAAATGTTGACCAAATATTTAAGCATCATAACCTCAAAATCAAATGTAGCATGGAGAAATACTTAAGTATACCCGTTTTCAGAACAGAATACAATAAAAATTAGATTCAACAAAGGGCAATCAAAAGCTCAATTAACAAATGATTGGTGGGGCGGCTAGGTGGCATAGTGGATAAAGCACCGGCCCTGGAGTCAGCAGTACCCGGCTTCAAATCTGTTCTCAGACACTTAATAATTACCTAGCTGTGTGGCCTTGGGCAAGCCACTTAACCCTGTTTGCCTTGCAAAACCCTAAAAACAAACAAAAAAAAAAACAAAAAAAAAAAGATTGGTATCCAGATATGATAATCCTAAAAATAAGTGAATCAAAGAATAAAAGAAACAATGATTTCATCAAAAAGAATGACAACGATAAACAACATAACAAAGATTATGGGATATATCCAAAACAGTACATAGAGGAAAATGTAATTGTCTAAATTCTTACAACAAACTAAGAAAAGAGCAGATGGAATTGAGCATTTGTCTAAAAATTACTAGAAAAGAACAAATTAAAAATTCCCAACTGAGTACAAATTAGAAATCCTGAACACCAAAGATGAGAGCAAGAAATTGAAAGTAAGAAAACTATTGAACTAATAAAACAAAAAGTTGGTTTTATAGTAGATATGGATAGATTAATAGATAAACAGAAAGATAGATGGATGATAGATATAGCAGTAGTTTAATTTGATTGAAAAATAAAAAAAAAGAAAATATTCACTATTAAAAAGGCACAGAGTTAAATCAGCTCAAATGATAAAAAAATTAAATCAATAATTAGGTCTTACTTCTCTCAATTTTCTGCCAAAAAAATCTGACAAATTAATTGAAATGATGGAATATTTTCAATAATATAAGTTGTTCAGATTATCCTTATTTCAAAAAAAAAGGAAAGTAATCATCAATGAATTCCCAAAGAAAAAATTTCCAGGACCAGTTGAATTTACAAATAAATTCTAACAAATTGTTAAGGAATAATTAATCCTAAAACTATATAAACTATTTGGCAAAATAGATGAGAGTCCTATTAAATTGTTTTTATGACACAAATATATTGCTGATACCTACACCAAGAAGAGCAAACAAAAAAAAAATATAGATCAATTTTCTTAATGATGATGCAAAATTTTTAAATTAAATATCTAGGACAACCCTATTAGACTGGTTATGGACAATATTATCCACATCTAGAGGAAAAAAAGCAAAACAAAACATAAAAACAAAAAACCAACCCTTCAGAATCTGATGAAGACTTAATAGTAATTATCTTTTATGTATCTCTTGCCATTAAACCTAATGTGTCATTCTGAAAATGACTTATCTGTAAATATTCTTATCAAAAATATGTATGTAGGGGCGGCTAGGTGGCGCAGTGGATATAGCACCAGCCCTGGAGTCAGGAGTACCTAGGTTCAAATCTGGTCTCAGACATTTAATAATTACCTAGCTGTGTGGATTTGGGCAAGCCACTTAACCCATTTGCCTTGCAAAAAAACTAAAAAAAAAAAAAACCCTAAAAAAAAATGTATGTACAATGTTACCCTGTCTGAGGCTGAGGGGAGGGACGTGGAAGGAAAGGAAGGACAGAAGGAAATTTTGTAACTTAAAAATGTATATTTGCATATGGAAGAATGTTTAAAAAAAATTTCATATATACAAAGTGGTATAAAACAAACTTAGAGGAGAAGTTAAATGAGTTTCAGAAAGACATAGATAGCAAAACTCCTCAACCTCTCTCAGAATTATATAAATCTAATCACAAAATAAATGAGAAGGAAGTTAGGAAGCTGAATGGAATTTTAGAAAACTTAGATATGTTAATATTTTGGAGAAAATTGAATAAGAATAGAAAGGAATTATGGAATTCTCTGTTTTATTTGCACCTACACAAAAATTGACCATGTATTAAAATATAAGAACCTCACAATTAAATGCAGAAAATAGAAATTTTAAACACACTCTTTTTAGATCGTGATGCAATAAAAATTGTAATAAAATAATACAGGACTATAGAAAGTTAAACTAAAAAATGTTAATTGGAAAATAAGTGGCCTAATTTTTAAAAAATGAGTGGATCAAACAACAAACCTCAGAAATAATTAAAAATTTCATTGAAGACAAGGAAAATAGTGGTACATCATACCAAACATGTAGGATGCAGCCAAAGAAATTATTAGGTGAAATTTTATATCTCTAAATGTTTAATAAGAAAAATAGAGAAAGCAAAAATCAATTAATTCATATATAACTTAAAAAGTTAGAATAAGGGCAAATTAAAAATTCCCAATTAAGTAACAAAGTAGCAATTCTGAAAAATCAAATGAAAATTGATAAAATTGAAATGAGTAATCTATTGAAAATGAGTAAAACTAAGAGTTAGTTTTGTGAACACAAAGACAATAAAATAGATAAACCTTTGGTAAATCTGATTAAAAAAAGAGAAAGAAAGAAACCAAATTACCAGTATCAAAAATGGAAAGGATGCAATACACCAGCAATGAGGAGAAAATTAAAATAATAATTTTGTGCCATTTTGCTCAACTATATGCCAACAAATCTGACAATATTAGTGAAATGGATGAATATCAACAAAACGATAAACTTCCCAGATTAACAAAGCAGGAAACAAAATACTTAAAAACCATATTTCAAGAAAAAAAAGAAATGGAACAAGTCATCACTAAATTCCCTAAAAAAAAAAATCTCCTGGGTCAGATGGATTTAAACTAGTTGGAAAAAATTGATGAAAAAGGAGTTCTTCCAAATTCTTTTTATAATACCAACATGGTACTGATTGATACCAAAACCAAGAAGAACTAAAATAGACAAAGAGAATTTTAGATCAATCTTCCTAATGAATATTGATACAAAATTTTAAAATAAAATTTTAGTACAGAGTATATAGCAAGTTAGGACTAGCATAATAAGCTATGATTACATGTGATTTATACTAGGGATATAGAAATGGTTCAACAGAAGGAAAACAATCAGTTTTATTGCCCTTATCAAATAAGAGAGAGAGGGAAATAAATGGATAATTATAAAATGGATAATTTAAAATATATTAAATTTAAAAAATGCAGAAATGAAACTAATGCAGCCACAAAATAAAACAACACATAAAAACAAATGTTCACTACTAATGTGAATCATGATTATTATTATAAGATTATTATTATTATTATTATTATAAGATAAAAATAACAATTTTCTTATCACAGGAATATAAAGTGTTTAAATTTATTGAGTAATATGTTCTTTTTTTCTTTCCTATTTATATTTTTATGCTTCTCCTGAGTCTTGAGTTTGAAATTTAAATTTTTGGTTCCGCTTTGGTCTTTTCATCACTGAAGTTTAAAATATAAAAAAAATCATCAATTATATCATTGACTATTCATTTTTCCCTAAAAATTTGTGCTCAGTTTTTGCTGAGTAGGTCATTCATGGTTATAATCCTAGCTCTTTTCCTCCAGAATATTGTACTCCAAGCCCCCACTCCTTTAAGGTGAAAGCTGCTAAATCCTGTGTAATGTTTTTTAATTAATATTTTATTTATTTTCCAATTATATACAATAGTAGTTTCTACCTATCATTTTGTAAGATTTTGAACTTTACAGTTTTCCTCCATCTTCCTTCCCTACCCCCATTCCCCCCACAGAAGGCAGTCTGATAATCTTTACTTTGTTTCCATGTTTCACATTGCCCAAAATTCAATGTGTTGAGAAAGAAATCATCAACTTGAGGAGAAAATAAAATATTAAAGATAGCAAAATTATGTAGTACATAAGACACTTTGAAAAAATTGAAAGTAATAGACTTTGGTCTTTGTTTAAACTCCACAGTTTTTTCCTCTAGATACAGATGGTATTCTCCATCCCAGATATATGAAGATTGTCCCTGATTATTTCACTGATGGAATGAGCGAGTCCATTAAGGTTGATCATCATCCCAAATTGTTGTTAGGGTGTACAATGTTCTTCTGGCTCTGCTAACCTGTTAATGTTAACTGTGATTGCTTGCAGTAGTTTCTCATTGACCTGATAGTTCTGAATCTGGCTATAATATTCCTAGGAAAATCCTAATAATTTTCATTTTTAATACATTTTAGGAGATAATCACTAAATTCTTTCTTATTTACTATTATTTTTGCTTTATTTTTTTCCTTTTGCAAAACATTTGAGATAAATGACTTGCCCAGGGTCACATAGCTAGTATCAAGTATCTGAGGCTTCATTTGAACTCAAGTCCTTCTAACTCCAGGCCCACTGCTCTATCCACTATACCACCCAGAAGCCTCTGGATTCTTTCAATTACTATTTTGCCCTGTGTTTCTAGGATGTCAAGTCTATTTTCCTTGATAATTTGTAGATGCTATCTAGGTTTTTTGTTTGTTTGTTTTCTTCTGCTTTGTTTTGTTTTGTTTTGATCATGACTTTTAGGCAACACAATAAATTTTGAATTGTCTCTCCTGAGCTTTTCATTCCAGGTTAGCTGTTTTTCAAGGAGGCATTTCACATTTTACTCACTTTTTTATTCTTTTTACTTGATTTGATTTCTTCTTGATGTTTCTTAGAGTCCTTAGGTTCCACTTACCCAATTCTAAGTTTTAAGGAGCTTCTTTCTTCAGATTTTTTTAACCTCTTTATCCATTTGACCAATTTTGCTTTGTAATTCAATTCCCATTTGTACAATTCTACTTTAAAGGAGTTTTCTTCAGTTAATTTTTATACATCTTTTCCCCTTTTTTGTGCTTCCTTTACCAAGCTGTTGATGCTTTTTTCATAATCTTTTACATATCTCATTTCTTTTTCCAATGTTTTTATGTCTCATTTCATTTTTGAAATATTTTTTGAGCTCTTCCATGTGTCCCTTTTCAGTTTTTTACCAATTTGTATTTCTTTTCGAGGATTCACATTTAGGTATTTTGATTTAGATGTCCTCTTCCAAATGTGTGTTTTGATCTTTCCTGTTGCCATTGTGGCTTTCTATGATCCGGGTTGTTGTTGTTGTTGTTGTTGTTGTTCTTTTGTTTTGTTTTGTTTTATTGCTTACAAATTTGTTGCAGATTTTCCAGCCCATGTCATGACTTAAAATTGAACTCTGCTTCTGGGGCAGAGGGAGCATTGTTCCTACACTTATCATGCCAAGGACTGGGGCCTGGTTACTGGCTGGCTGCAAGGGCATCCTGAGTTGTCATTTTGCAAGTTACTTATGATAAAAAATAAAAAAATAAAGACATAGAAAGATCTTTTTTTAATATTACAAAAAAGTATTTCTCTTAAGCCTAAAGGTAGCATAATATGAAATAGGAAGTTACGAAATGTTTTCTCAATAAATTTAGGATTAAAGCAAGGGTACCTTTTATTTTATAGAGAATGATGCAAACTTTTATATATGTTGGTAGATACATGTGTTTGTTTATGCAAAAATATACATATATGTGCATGCACACATATTAACATGATATTGTGCTTGAATACATTCAATATACATTTTCTTCCTCTTATTCCTTTGCCTTCTTTCTCTCCTTCTTCCTTCTTTTTTCCATATATATATATATATATATATATATATATATATATATATAGCCATAGACATAGACATAAGCATAGAAATAGATCTCACATTCATGAAAAAAACTATCAAATAGGTCAAACTCTAACCAACTGTAATAAAGAAAAAAGAACACTTAATTCCTGATAAATACTATTTGATTTGTCTTTGTTTTTAATTTATTTAATAAAAAATCATTTGGCACATATAATATTAGGCAAAATAGTATTTGAAGTTTTGCTTTTATCATGAAAGTAGGGGAAAATAGTCCACTATCTTCTGCTTATATTCTATCATCATCTATCTACAGTATTGAAAAATCTGCTTATGTTCTATCATCAAGAATTTCAGTATTGAAAAATCTCAGAAGTACAATTGACTTTAAAATGAAAAAAAATGGATAAAGAAAAATATAATGCCATTCATATCCCATGCCATTCGAGTTATATAGATGTTAAGTAATGCTTTTTCATTTAATGTTGAAAGCTTCTATTTTATAATACAGAATGGAAAATACAGGAAATTTGATTTCACAGAAATTAAAGTACCATGAAATTAACCAAAATGCCTCTTTGGAAGAGAGAACAAGTAACAAGAAAAGATTAAAACCTTGTGGTGACTTCCTTGCACAGTACTGAAATAAGTAGATGATACTAATATTTTGAATTGAGTACTTTTGGGTTAACCATTAATACAAGAGTTAGGAATGGATTTCACATTTTCTTGTGAGTAAAAATGTAGCCATATAAAAAAAAAAACTTTCAAATCAAATGACCTTAAAATATTTTAGCATATAACAAAATGCATATATACTTTTAAATTTATTGCTTTTTAACTGGACTAGATAGTCCATGAAGCAGTTGAAGCCTGTCTTTGTGTTTAATTTTCATATCAGCTTTTTCCACGGTAAAGGATGTCTTTCCCTATCTAATCTCTCATATAGGTAGATATTCATTCATTAGATACAATTGGGAGCTTATAATGAATTCAGTACTATGGGTGGAAACAAAAGTGAGAATGTCCTTTTTTCTTAAGTTTACATAATAGTGAACTCAATACAATATTATGTTTATTAAGCATCTATGTTTGTGTCACTGTGTGAGTTAGGGATACAATAACAACAACAACAACAACAAAACCTTTCCTGTCCTGAATCTATACACCAGTGAAAGAAAAACGACAAATGTGAAAAATTAAATAAAAATTATAAGAAATATCATGGGGCAGCTAGGTGGTGCAGTGCATAGAGCACTGTCCCTGGAGTCAGGAATACCTGAGTTCAAATGGAGCCTCAGACACAATGTAAGGCAAGCTACTTAACCCCATTTGCCTTGCAAAAACCTAAAAAAACAAAACAAAAAACTGCAGAAATATCACCAGATGTTTCCTAGATCGTAGATTAAAATCTGTAAGGGGCCCAAGAAGCAATATTATGCAAAATCCATCTTCTCATAGATTTTTGGAAATTAAGGCTCATAGAGGTTAACGGATTTGCCTAAAATTACTCCAGTAGAAAATGGAAGACAGGATTCATACTCAGATCCCCTGATTTCCAATACATTAGACACGAAATTTAGGTGTGCTATGTATTAAATACAAGCCTGTCCTTTGGAAAAGACATTAGATATAGTAAAAAAAAGACCTGGGTTTGAATGCTATGAATATTTCATTATTTTTGGACTACTTTTCCTCCAGTTTAATCCAAAATCTAGGAGTATTTTAAAATAGCATTTAATCAAACTTTGCTATAAATCATATAAACTGGTCTCAAACAATACTTTTAGAATTCCTAATAAACGTGTTGGTTTGCAACTTTTAAACAGTCAGTAAACATATGCTTGTTTATTTCTTTTTCTGATGTTGGTCACCTATGATTTGAAAGAGAATCAATTATTTCTTCATATCTAAATTGATTTTCAGGAAAATTGGAATTACTCTAAAGAAGAGACTCTTCCAGTTGCCATTTATTAGTTTTTAATTGCTTTGCACCTGTAGACTGTAAAGTGCAGAATTCTCTAGATGATAGTCTCATAGTTCCCCAGAGAACACTGATTCTAGGAATTAGGAATATAGAGGCACAATGATGTTAACTTGAAAAAGAAGGACAAAAATATAGACAATTATCATGGATTCATGCTACAAATGCATCATATGCAATAATATAAAATTATATTTGCTATGCATTGTTACATTTAAATGTCCTTTAATATGTAGTTTTCTTTTCCTCTGGAAATTTTCTGTTTACTGCTTTAAAAAAGATTCTATAAAGTGTACCAGAAGTATTTTTTTAAAAAGTCATTCAAAACATTCAAAAACTCATATGATTAAAATTACTATTTTGCAATAATGGCAACACAATTATTGCATACTTTTATGCAAACGAGAAATATACCCATAATAAAACAGATTAAAAGTTCATTATTTTCCTTTTAGAAGAAAAAAATCTAAGGAAATATCAGAAGAAAGATCAATTAATTAAAAGTCTTTACTGTGTAATAAACAATGTCATTATAATATATAATTTTAAAAGTATATTATCTTGAGCTTTCATTAGCTTATTGGTGTTCTGTGCAATAAATATATGCTGATATGAAAATATATATATATGTATCCTTTAAATATATATATATATTGTATATATAGATATAGATATGAATATTTATCTATGCATATATATCTTTTACTTGTACTTCAGGTAAGCAAGCATTCCTCAAACATTTTCCAAATTTGTAATTTGCATAACTGAAGGAAAATAAATGTTATTTAAATTATTTTACTTCAGAAATAATGAATAAAAATAAATTAATGTTTAGTGTCAACCATTTTGCTAGCCACAAACAGAAAAAATGATATAGTCTTTTTTTTCAAAAAAATCACATTTTAATAGAAGAGACAATCCATTTAATAAAAATGAAAAAGGTTCAAAGTGGATGGAAAAGCCTATTACATAGTTCTTAGGGTTTTGCACAAAGATGTAGAGGACATAGCAATAGCTCAAACAGTAAGATTAGGGGAACTGGGGAATGTGTGGCAGGCAAATCCCAGTGGTCCTTCATCTTGCTGGAAGATGGCTGTTGGTGATTCTTTAATCATTCATATAGTATGAGTGGTTCTGTCTATCCTAAAGCACAAGAGACTGGAGCTACACAGACTAAAACGAATTAGCCTAGGGCTAGTATATGGTTTTTGGATTATCTCTTTTTAGGTGGGGGAATGAAAGTGTAACTGGAAAAGGGAGATCACGTGGGAATCAAGCAAGGGGAATTCTCAGAAAAAGTCGTGTTCAATATCTCTCAGAAAATCTTCTCCACTGAGCCAAATTGTTTAAGGTTGATTGGGGTAAGGTTAGAAGATCTGAATTATTAGATTAGCATTGGAAGGATTGTAAACAATGTCAAACTCAAACAGAAATGGATACCTTGAGTTATATTATGACTTAGATAAGAAATTGTTATACACACATTTACATCTACATAATATTTTAATTTGCATTTTTCTTTTTTGTTTTGTTAAGCATTTTCAGATGACAGTTGGTAAGTTTGCATCTGCATGTCCAAATTTGACACAATAGAGGAATTTATTGATCATTAAGTCCATATATCTCATCCTATAAGTAAAGAACTGTGACATCCAAAATTAATTTTTTTTTTGTCTCACATGGAATGAATAGCAAATCCAGGACTAGAGAAGAGATCAATGTCCCCTCTTAGTGATGTCACAATTCCAAACAAGGAATTTTTAATATGTTAACCTCTATGCCAATTCTTTCCTTCTCCTCACCCCCCCCACCCATCTCCAGTGCTTAACATGAACCTTACACATAGGAGGATAATAGTCACATGAATTTACAGCTAGAAGGGATTTGAAGTTTTGTAATATGAATATGACTTGACTGATTGAAATAAAAAAGTATTGAATGGGTCACTGAAGAATGTGAGATATATTTCAAAGAAGATTTAACATTTCCTTTTCCCCATAATCTTCTTCTTACTGTTATCTACTCTAACCCAACTAATCACTAGACCATGCATTCTGACTACCCTGGCTTCCAAGATCTGTCAGATTATCTTTGCAATACATGTTCAAGTAAATTTAAATTGCAAAATTACTTTGAGTAATTTATTTGATCCATATTCTTCAACAATATGGTTTTGTCAGTTCTTGTTTTCTGTGTCTGTATCATTGGAAACTGGTCTTAAGGCTATAAAACTGAATCTGTTTCAAGTTCTTAGGAATTAACATGCCTACTTTTTTTCTGCATCAGGCTTATGATCCTCAATGTTAGAAGAGAAAAATAAAAATAATAAATATACATTTTAATACTATTATTATATCCCTCTAACCCATCCCCCCACAAAAAAATTCCATGAATTTTAAGTTATGTCTGTAATGATCAGCAGGCTATATCTAGTTAATGTAATCATTTCAAAACGTCTCATTTGATTACTTGATTTTATCTCTATCATCATTTCATTAATAATTCTGTTCAAATAAACCAAAATCAAATATATCATTGTTCCTTGCAAGTCACTAGAACAGAGCCTAAATTTATGGAAGTCATATACCACAAACTTGATATGTGTTAACTGTGGAATGATGTTGACTATGAAAATTTAAATCATTTTCTAGATGAAATATTCAAATGAATTTTCAATCTCAAAGCCATTTCAGAATAAAATTTAAGATGATGTCATAATAGAGAGAGATTTGTACAAGAAGAAAGAAGGGAGAATGAAAAATTCTCTATTTTATTGAAGTGTTTCAATATTCTTTTTTTTTTCATTTTCAGGAAAATCACCCCAGATCATGCTATCTTGCAGTTTTCATTATGCAAATAGAAGTACATCTAGTGCCAGGGACAATGCATTATAAGTCTATTTATTGATAAATTAGTGTCATTATAAGGTGAGCAGAAGGGCAATTTATTTAACAAAGACTCTGAAATTAATGTTTCCTGTCATTGTATAGAAATGATGACTAAATCCTCAATGGATACTGAATCTACCATGATTACTTAATCAATAAATACCATCATTGTGGTAAAATATTGATATGGACAAACTTATGTAAGTCCTCATAAAATTATCAGTAAAAAATCTCAGTATTCTTGGATAATTCATAGACTCCAGTGATATACCTGGTCTTAGATATTCTATGTGAATATTTGAAGGGACAATTAAATGGGAATTAATTGTGTCTTCTCTTTTAAGATTGATCTCTTAAGTCCCTAATGAAGTGGATCAGTTTCCCAATATTACTCTGTTTTTTTATTTAAAAAATAAAATGTCATGCATATTTAAAGCAAGAAACATCTATGACATAGATGGCAATCATTTTTAGAGGGAGATTTTTGCCTAAACTTTAGAGAGTTTAGTTCAAAATTTTCCTTTGACACACACAAATAAAGATTTGTGACTATAAGCAAGACATTGAACCTTGCAATGCTTCAGGTAGCTTCCTAAGACCATAAATTCCCAGTGTGAATTGATGACACATAATTCCTACAGAATGTACATGCTGATCCATGTAAAAAAAATTTTAAAGAAAAGAAAATAATAGAAAAAAAAAGATAAGTAATATGTGAAGTCACTGAAGTTGGTCAATTCACTAAAATCCTAAAGTTTCTCTAAATCCTGAGCCTTATCAAGTGAAATGTTTGATTTTAATGTATTTTCACAAACCAAATTACCTAATGGTGAAAGAAATTTTCAGATAGAATCATTTTTTACCACCTGGCTCAAATTAAGCACTATGTCTCTCATCCTTATTGGTTTCAGGAGAGAGCTACTGAAGACAATCGCTTTCTCTCACCTTATTGAAAGGTAGAAGCAGAAATATCTTTATTTTGGAGCTATAAGCCTTGCTGCAAAAACTCATGGACTGGGTAAAAAGTCTTGTAATTGTTCAGTCTTGAGGAGAATATGAACAAATGTAGCCACTAAAAATGATTACAAAGAAATGCTTCCTTTACATAATTTCCTATATAATTGATCACACAAATGTGAAGCATCATGGAAGTAGAAAGATTAAGGTTTTGGAAATAGATAGCCTAGCACTGATTTGTAGCTCTGTCAATTATTGTACAAATGGGGACCAACCATTAGATCACTAATTCTGATTTTTCCCACATAAAAAGAAAGCATGAGACCAGATGATAATAATAATAATAATAATAATAGTAGTAGTAGTAGTAGTAGTAGTAGTAGTAGTAAATTTTCAGTAATGTTTTAAGATTTGCAAAATACTTCACTAATTTTTCATTATATCACTATGACTACAAAGAGAGTAGTAGTAGTAGTACCTACCAGCATTTATATATTTTCTACCATACTGCAGGCACTGTACTTAGCAGTCAATAAATATTATCTTGTTTGATGCTCATAACAATCATAATTTTAATCTCAATTTAAAGATCAGGAAACTAAGAAAACAGAAGTTAACTGACTTGACCAAGATCACATAGCTAGTAAGCATATAAGACAAGATTCAGATTCAATTCTTCCTTACTCCAGACCCAGAGTTCCATCCACTGGACTACTTATAGGCTAATGTTCTCTAAAACATCTAGAGTGTGGTCTATATGGTCATGCACTTCCTCCAGTAATCCAAATTGTGGTCTACCTACATTCTCAGCCTTTTATTCAATTCATATTATTCAAAATCAGAAAGCAAAGTAAAAAATTTGACAAAGGATAGCGTTTGAGAGGCAAGGGATTATAATTAGGCCATGTCAAATAACTAGTTTGACTGAATTAATTATTTATTTGTTATTTGTTTGTTTGATTCAACCAGTTGCTTTAAGCATCTTAAATTTAGAGAGTATAATAAACAATTTTCAAGAGTTGTATTTTTAGTCTATCTCTCATAAGGAAGCTTTCATGTTCATATTAGGATTATATGTCAATAATCAGAAAGGTCATAGGGTACCTTATCTCTGAGGTTTTCAGCAATATGTTTATATCACAAAATGTTAATAAAGAAAAGTGTTAGAAAGATCCAATATTTAATTTGACACAAGGAATGAACCTTTAATCTCTAAAAACTTGGCAAATACAAGTTCCCCAGTGTCACATAGACATCTTTCCAACTTTGTCCATATGTTGCCTGTAATTTCATGTTCACTTTCTTCACTCTTCTTCCATTTCCTGGGGATGACCTTGAAGACTGTCAGATGATAAAAGAACCTGTCTCAAATATTTCCTCATTGATCCTAAAAAACCTCACTATTAGAATAATTATTTTAATATAAAAACTGTATTTCTAAAAGTATTTTCTAAAAAATTAAAAATGTTACTAGAAAAGGTTAAGCAAATACCTTGCATGTTCACATTAGTTTGATCTCTTCTATCATAATAGCTATATATTATCTAGTGAAAGGGCATGAAATAGACTTTGAAGAATAATACCACATACAATAATTCTGGTGTGGGTCTGGACATTGCCTTAGGAGAGAAGAAATTTATACACACAAGGTTGTGATTGAAAAAATCTACTGGTTTTATTTTTTGGTAACTCGGACTTTTTGTAACAAAAACTTATCTCAGGAATGACCAGTTAAAGGAGATCCAGTTTCAAAATTTTCTGGGTAAATTTACAATATTTGTTCTTAGAAATCTGCATATTTCCCTATCAGAAAAGCATTTTACAACCACCTCTGGAGCCACAGATTGTCCCAGGTCAGGGTTCAGTGGAGAGCCAAAAAATTCATATAACGAGCAAGGATAAATATGATGGAAAAGGTCACCAAGGATATGAGTAAATCACTCCCAGGAGCTGACCCTCAACAGATTCCCCCTTCTTAGGCATGCTGAACCTTTAGATGGTGTGTTAGGACATCTATATTTTGTCCCAGAGAAAAAAAGACATTTAAGACAAATGTGAATAATATACAATAACAATAATAATGCAGATACCAGGAAGCATGCTCACTAATAATTTCATAAAATGAAAAGGATTAAAGCTATTAACAAAGTTAAACAAATTATCAATACCTGAGTCCATTTCCATTCTAGGTTTGATTTACTCTAAGCTGAAGGGGGGCAGGGAATGTTCCAATTAGGCTGAGGGAATATTTTGAGTGACTGCCTTCTCAAAGTTTATATTATTTATAGTTAAAAATCAAGAAGTGTTAGATATCAAAACCTTTGAATGAAAAATGTATTGCAAAAAATGGAAAATTATCTTCATTTTTCCTCTGGTTTCTTTGGTGGTGTTATCCTGTTGCTTTTTGTTTTTGTGTAATGTTTAAAGGGACCCTCTAGTGTGAGAGCAGAGTGGGGGCCTCTCTGGTTCTAAATATTCTGACTCCATTTATGTGTTTATATATATATATATATATATATATATATATATATATTTGCTTTAAAATACCGGCAGACAGAAGATCTCAGGTATCTCTCAGGTCTGCTGTTCTCTGTGTTCTGATTGGCCAATCTTCTTTTTATTCTCTCTTTTAGATCTTTATTACCCAAAACTCATGATTGGCACCAAAAAAAAGAGATTTTCCTGAGAATCATGTTGTTTTTGGAGGAAAAGGGGTTCTATTATTTTCTCTTATTTTCATTTGTCTCTTTTCTGGTCTGATAGACTAATAGAATTTTATTTACTGATTTGGCAAATTATACTTATAAGGGACCTAGGAGAAATGAAAATTTTCCCTAAAATGATTTTTTTGGACTGCTCTTAAGTAGCATGATAATATATATATAAATTTTGGGGTGAGCAAGCAATGATAAACAGTAAAGGTGAATAAGGTAGTGCATACTACCCTGATATCTCAAAATGTGAGGAATCTCCAATTCCCAGAATATCAGCTTCTCAGTGAGGATAGAAAGCTCTTTTAAGTTAGAGCACTGAGAAGTTAGAATAGCACTGATACAGATAAGAAGGATTTGAAAGCTTTTATATTTTGAAAAGGAAAATAATTTAAGGTAATTTTGAATATGATTTTGGAATTTATAAGATTATTGAGAGAACTTTATTGAAAATCTTGTAAACATAAAAAAGGCATTTTAGAAATTATTTATTACAAAATTTTAGGGAGTAAAGGGAATATACATTAAACTGAAATGTGGCAATATAATTAGTAAATTTTGTATAAGAACACAGACAATTTTTTGAAATTTTAATATTGTGTTATAATAACAAACAATGGATGAATTGAAATATCAACCATCATCTTTGTAAAAATTTGTTATAAGAAAACTGGAGAATACCTTGCCAACAAGGTTATATGTCTCAAGGTCTTTTGGCTCAGAGATTGTGAGAAGCTGTGCTCTTCCACCTAGTGTTTCTTTTTTTTTTTTTTTTTTTAGGTTTTTGCAAGGCAAATGGGGTTAAGTGGCTTGCCCAAGGCCACACATCTAGGTAATTATTAAGGGTCTGAGACCGGATTTGAACTCAGGTACTCCTGACTCCAAGGACAGTGCTTTATCCACTACACCACCTAGCCACCCCCACCTAGTGTTTCTTAAATGGAATAGTTATATGTACAATCAAAGTAACTTATTTAATATCTGTTATTTAGAAGAAGAAATTACATATGTATCCTGTAACCCTAACATTGGTAAAAGTTTTACATTGAATTTTTTGAAATTATATATATATATATATATATATATATATATATATATGTTAAACTACATTGGATTTTTTGAAATTATTATATGTATAAAACTAAATTCATAGAGAATCTTCTTTTCTTTTCAAAAATAGGAGACTATTTGAACAAGAGGAAAATAAACTCATAAAACAGAGATGTGAAAGAAATTTTTGTGAAACAGATATTTAGTTATAAGGTTACCTTTAAGAGAATGAAATGTCAGCATGGAAACATGGTTCATGTAGATTAAGAATTTAATGTTTAATTTTAAAGAAGCAAAAATGGTAAATTTGGAAGAAGGTTGTATAAGAAATTGGGAAGTTATAGCTTAATTGCAATTTTTTCCAATAATACTGAATAAATGTGAGAGGCTTTGAAAAATGATTGGGAGATTGAAAATTATATAACCCATAGTTAGGCAATTTACTGATGAACAAGATGTTGAAAAGTTATAGGATCTAGTTTTGTCAGTATAAACTATTTTACTGTAATGATGTTAAAGCCTGGAGTTAATGACTGACTGCTCTGTAGAGGTAGGGAGGGAAAATATCTGAAATTATGACACTCTAGGTTTCCTGAAATTTTTAAACAATGTGATGTACCTCATTCTAGACCTGTAGGTCCAAGCATAAATGCAATTATAATTAAAAAAATTACAAACCCCTTTTTTAATCAAAATAAAAGAATGAATTATATGCCCAATTAATGGTATCGCTAGAACAGCTGTAAACCATTAACATCTTTTACAGAAAGTAAGTATAGTTATCATGTGGTCAGACACATAAAAACAACTTTTATTAAACATAGCACTGATGAAGAATTATATCAACTTTTTAAAGAATTACAAGAATTTATAAGAGATAGAGATAATCCTTTTTTCATTGAACACATACATTCTCACACTGGATTGCCAGGGCCCATATATGAAGGCAATCATAGGACTGATCAATTAACCTTTCCACTTCTTATTAGCTTAGGAGAAGAGCAAGCTAGGCAGTCTGATAAAAAAAATGTCACCAGAATGCTTCTTCACTAAGGAAAGAATTTAAGATCACCAGAGAACAAGGAAGAATATAGTAATATCCTGTCAACCATGCATTCCATATTTACCTACCCCTACAAGTTATTCTAAGAATCCTAGAGGTCAAGTTCCTAATGAATTATGGCAGATGGATGTAACTCATTATACATCTTTTGGAAAAATGAAATTCATTCATGTTAATGTGGATACATTTGGTTCATGTGCAATGGCAACAAGACAAAGTTCAGAAGCCACACAAGGCATGATTGATCATTTATTCCATTGGTTTGCTATTACAGGGATACCAAAATGCACAAAAACAGATAATGGCCCTGGATATACTTCTATGGAATTTAAACATTTCTGCCTATAATACAATAACAAACATATTACAGGTATTCCCTATAACCCCACTGGTCAAGCTTTAGTAGAACGAAAACATGAAGATCTTAAAGAGATTTCTGGAAGTGCAAAAGAAGGGACAAAGGGGAAACAAGGAAGGAGAGAAAATCTTGCCTTATATACCATGAAGATTTTTAACATTGAATGATAAACACTTAACACCTGCAGAAAGATTTTTTAAGGATATGCAGCATGAAGAGAAAGGCATGGTTACGTGGAAGAATCCTAAGGCATCAACAATGAAGATGACTGGATCCATTACTAACCTGGGGTCAAGGTTATGCTTCTGTTTTGGAGAAACTGTCTGGGTACCAGAAAGAAAACATCAGACTGTGCAGACCAGATGAATCAAGTAATACAGAAAATGAATAACTTACATTTGAGAAATGGAAAAGGGAGAGATGAGAGGCATGGACAATTTCGGGACTGTAAAAGGAATTGAATATTGGACTTATGTTCAAGAGAGTATGGCTGAAATTGTATTAACTGGGGAAGCTGCAGATTATTTGGGATATAACAAAGTTCCTAGTGGAGATATCAAAGAAGAGAAGCTGAGAAGAAAATTCAGGCATAATTTTTCTGGTTTAAATACTGTGACACCTATGTTTTTGTAAAATGTGTATTGTTGAACAATGTGTTAAATTAAGTAAAATTAGACGTTCAACTCATCCCAATATTTATAACATGGGAACATTTAGGACCCTAGAAATATCAGGAGTTCCATTTGTAGAAAGTATTGAGGGAAGAGGGACATTTCCTACAGAATTTCCTTGTTTAAATTTACATGCTTGGAATTTCAAAAACGAATGATTTCCACCCCGGGTTGCCTGTCATACACCAAATAGAAGAATTTATGATCATTCTATTTTCCTACAAGGATGGAATTCTCCTGATAGAGTTTTTCCATGGGGTATTCCAGGCTATATTAAACCAATTATATACCCAGAAATAGGGTTAACTAATTCAGAGATATGGAAGACTATGGTAGCTATAGATGAGATAAAGTATATAAAATGGAATAAGATGTTGGACAAAATATCTTATGCAGAAAAGAAATTGTCTGCACAGGACCAGATAATGCCATCATGCTATGATCTTTTAAAGATGTCAATATTATCAGAGATAAAAGGGGGATATAATGTTAACTGTTACAATTCACTGTTTGAGCACGTATAAATAAGGAAGTTGGAGGATGATGATGTTGTTTTCATAAGAAAACCAAAATTTGCTATAATACCCACCAAGGTAGAAGGCTGGTATATGTCTCCTGCTCATGAGTTCTTAGAAAAAACATTAAAGAGAATTAGGCAGAAGAGATGTGTTAGTTGCATTTGTATAGTAGCAACCATTTTAGCAGCTACTTCAGTGACTATTTCTGTACAAGTAGGGAATAAAGAAAAAACTGGAAGCTAAATATATTCTAGAATTATCAGAAGATGCTTGGGAGAGAATTAATGAAGATCTTTATCATTTGATTAATACATTACAAACCTCTGTAATGAACAATTGCAATGTGCTTATAGATTTTCTGTTATTTGTGTTACTCCTTTAGAATCTAATACCTAACTTATTCCATGGAATAATATAAAAGGCTGTTTGAATGGAATATGGTATAATGATTCTGTAACTATGGATATGAATCAATTGCATAAAATTGTTAATGATATTGCATTGGCACCTAGAATGGAAATACTCAGGTATTGATAATTTATTTAACTTTATTAATAGGTTTCATTCTTTTCATTTTATGAACCTATTAGTGAGCATGCTTCCTGGTATCTTTGCATTATTATTGATATTGTATATTATTCCCATTTGTCTTAAACATCTTTTATCACTGGGACAAAATATAGATGTCCTAACACACTGCCTAAAGCTTTAGCATGCCTAAGAAGGGGGAATCTGTAGAGGGCCAGCCCCAGGGAGTGATATTCACATATCCTTGGTGATCTTCTTCATCAAAGATATGTATGGATTATTGTTCTTTGTATGGATCTGTTGGCTCACCTGTGAACCCTGACCTAGGATAATCTGTGGCTCCAGAGGTGGTTATAAAAGGTTTCTTTGATAGAGAAGTATGCAGATTTCTAAGAACAAATATTGTAAATTTACCCAGGAAATTGTAAAACTGGGTCTCCTTTAACCTGTCATTCCTAAGATAAGTTTTTGCTATAAAAAGTCTGGGTCTCCAAAAATAAAGTTGGTAGATTTTCCCTTCCCAAACTTTTGTGTTGCATATGTTTGTCTACCTGACCTGACTCTCAGAAATTCATGTCCAGACCCACACCAGAGTTATTGCGGGTGATAGTATATAAGGCGAGATTTATTCTCCTTTTTTGTTTCCCCTTTGACCCTATATATTCCCTCTTCTTTTGCACTTCCAGAAATCTCTTTAAGAACTTCATGTTTTCTTTCTACTAAAGCTTGGCCAGTGGGGTTATAGGGAATACCTGTAATATGTTTTATATTGTAATATAGGCAGAATTGTTTAAATGTCATAGAAATATATGCAGGGCCATTATCTGTTTTTGTGGATTTTGGTATCCCTGCAATAACAAAACAATGGAATAAATGATCAATCACATTTTGTGTAGCCTCTGAACTTTGTGCTGTTGTCATTGTATATGAATCAAATGTATCTACAGTAACATGAATGAATTTCATTTTTCCAATAGATGCATAAGGAGTCACATCCATCTGCCACAGTTCATTAGGAACCTGACCTCTAGGATTATTAGAATAATTTGGAGGGGTAGGTAAATATGAAATGCATAGTTGACAGTATATTACTATATGCTTCACTTGATCTCTGGTGATTATAAATTCAAAAAATCCAATGTAAAACTTTTGCCAATACCAGGGTTACAGGATACATATATAATTTCTTCTTCTTAAATATCAGATGTTAAATAAGTTACTTTGATCGTGGAAGAGCAGTTTTTTTTTCAAAATCTCTCTGTGCCAAAAGACCTTGAGAGATATAAACTTGTTGGCAAGATATTCTCCAATTTTCTTATAACAAATCTTTACAAAGGTGATGGATGATACTTCAATTCATTCATTGTTTATTATTGTAGTACAATCTTAAAGTTTCAATAAATTGTCTGAATCTGTTCTTATACAAAGTTTACTAATTATAAATAATGCATTTCAATTTAATGTGTATTCCCATTGCTCCCTAAAACTCTATAATACATGAAAATTTCTTGAGACTAGATGCTTCTAAAAATCCCTTTTTATGATTACAAGGTTTTCTTTACAGTTCTCTTAATAATCTTATAAATTCTAAACTCATAGTCAAAATTACATTAAATTAATTTCCTTTTCAAAACTATAAAAGTTTGAAAATCCTTTATATCTGTATCAGCACTATTTTAACTTCTCAATGCTCTAACTTAGAAGAGCTTTCTATCCTCACTGACAAAATGATGTTCTGGGAATTGGAGATTTCTCACATTTTGTTTATCATTCCTTGCTCATCTAAAATAAAAAAAAACCCATATATATATATATATATGTATATATATATATATATATATGTATATATATATATATATATTAGTTAAGACCAGTCCAAAAATAATTTTAGTGACAATTTCAATTTCTCCTAAGTTCCTTATAAGTATAGTTTGCCAAATTAGTAAATAAAACTCTACTAGTCTATCAGACCAGAAAAGAGACAATAGAAAATAAGAGGAAATAACAGAACCCCTTCTCCTCCAAAAACAACATGATTCTCAGGAACATCTCCTTTTTTGGCACCAATCATGAGTTTTGGGGGAAAAGATCTAATTTTAAAAAGAGTGAATGGAAAGAAGATTGACCAATCAGAACACAGAGAACAGCAGGCCTGAGAGACAGCTGAGAGCTTCTCTCTGCCTGTATTTTAAAGCAAAGACATATAGACACATAAACGGAGCCAGAGTATTTAAAACCAGAGAGGCCCTGCAAGTCCAGGGAAACCCCACTCTGCTCTCACAGTAGAGGGTCCCTTTAATCATTATACAAAGACAAAAAAACAACAGGATACCAGAAAAAAACAGACACACTTCGACAGGAAGACAAAACAAATACCACCATAGGTGACAAATCTACAAAAAACCAGTGGAAAAATGCAGAGAACATTCCATTTTTCACAATACATTTTTCCATTCAAAAGTTTTGATATCTAACACTTCTTGATTTTAACTATAAGTAACTATAACTTTTGAGAAGGTAAGTAGTCACTCAAAAATCCCTGAGCCCAGTTGGAATATCCCCTGTCCCCTTTAGGTTAGAGTAAACCAAATCTTTTCTGGGAGGGGAGTCTTCTGTTTTAAAATCCTCAATTGTCCCATTATTTTCTGTAATAATCAAATTACATACTTTAAAATGAACCTGATTATCTTGTCTTTCGGAAATTAAATAGTATTTTTTAACATTTATTTTATTTTGTTTTGTTTTGTTTTATTTTATCAAGTTATCATGAAACAATTCTCTCTCTCTCTTATCTAGTGCTTTTTCTTAATTACTGTCTCACTTAACTTCAAGATCTAGATAAGTGAGTCAGGAGCAAACAAGCTGTCAGAACTCTCACACTCCTTTGAACTGCCTGTTGCCGCTTAGCAAGAAATTGTGCAAAATCTTCATTAGCTCCTTGTTTAATTTTTTTGTAAATGAAGTGTTGCCTCCTTCTTTTTCAGGCAATTTCAGTCGTGCCCATTCTGCAGCAGTGACTATTTGTTCATATGTCTGTAAACTATAACTAATTTGATTATTTACTCCTGTCCATGGACCAGTGCTAGAGAGCATTTCAAATGTTGTTCTTAACCCTGCTACTTCATATCTTTTAGCCTGACCAGTACAATTCTCAAAAAATTCAGTTTTCCATGTTAAGTAATCTCCTGGTGAAAGAGCAGTTTTTGCTATCATGGTTCAATCTTCTGGGGCTAATATTTATCTAGCTAATATTTCTATCATCATTAAAATATATAGGCTATTGTTTATTGATGATTTTAATTCTTTAAATGCTTTAAAATTTAAATGATCATATTCTCTCAAAACAATCCCTGGAATCTTTGGATCAGGTCTCTCAAGCACAGGAAAAGAAAACAATAACTCTCTCATGTCCCATGGAATCTCCTCTCTTTTAACCACTGCTTTGTGAGCAGCATTTATATGCTCCTTATCTCTGTTGGTGTTTTGTTCTTTAGACCCTAAAAGGAGCAGGTGGGTTATGAAAGTTAGGAGGAGGTGGAGCTGGCTGGGGAGCCGCCACCCCCAGAAGCCCAGGAGCAGCAGCCTCGGTGGCAGCCTGAGGGAGCAGGTCCAGCATCCTGGAGACTTTCCAGTAAGAGTTCCTAGAGCGGAAGAGCGGAGGAGGATTCTCTTGGGAAGGTATGGCCCCGTGGCCTTGGCCTCCACAGGCCTCCCTTCCACCCCGAGGCTGGCACAGGTCCTGAGGTGGGGTTGGAGGCAAATCCACCACTCTTTTTTTTTTACTCTTACCTTACTGCTGAATAGTTTGAGCATTTACATCAGCTTTTGATATACTCTGAACCAAAGGAACATCTCCAGGTGGAGTCAGATAGATTTTTAAAATATTTCCCAATGAAAAGACTCCTATAGGAAATGCCTCCTGACCTTCCTGTTTAAAATGCTCACTCATCTGTTTCCCCACAGTTTCCCATTTTTCAATACTTAATACTCCTTCTTCTGGAAAACAAGGATAACATTTTTATACACATTCAATAAATTCTTCCAATTGTTTTGTTGTTATTAACAAGCCTCTTTCTTTAACTATCTGCTTTCAAATAATATCCTCTATCCTTACACTGTCCCTGTCCCATATAATGCTCTTTGTTTTAGACCTGATGAAAAAAATTATTTACCTTAATTACCTGCTGTTCCTTTAAGAGTGTTCTTTTTTTGACCCACAGATGTCCAGACAGAGTCTTTCCTTTCAGGACTGATTGCCCTCCAGTTCCCTCCATCCCTGTTCAGACACAAGTTACCGCCTGCGATAGCTCTGGAGTCAGTCTGGACATTGACTTACAAGAGTCAGGTAGAGTAGAAATGTCCACATGCAAGGTCATGACACAAAAGTCTACTGGTTTTATTTTCAGAAATTCAGACTTTTTATAACATCCTTTTATAACTTATATATAATTTATATATCTTTTTATAATATCTCAGGAATGACCAGTTAAAGAAGACCCAGTTTCACAATTTCCTGGGTAAATTTACAATGTATGTTCTTAGAAATCTGTATACATCTTTATCAGAAAAACCTTTTACAACCACCTCTGAAGCCATGGATTGTCCCAGGTCAGGGTTCACTGGAGAGTCAACAAATACATATAATTGGCAAGAATACATACATATATCTGATGAAAAAGGTCATCAAGGATATGTGTAAATCACTCCCAGGAGCTAGCCCTCAACAGAATAAGGAAACAGGAGGGAAGAATATAGAGTATATCTGACTTGAGATCAAGAGCCCAAGTTTGAATTCTATCTTGGAAATATAATCATAGACCTTTCTGGACATCAGTTCTATCATCCATACAAAAGAGGATAAGAAAGATTCTGATATATATTTCAAATTTTTGCTATGAAGAAAATCAGGTACATCTTAAAGGTCTATATAATTGTGAGTTGTTATTATAGTGGATGAAGAAGCACTTTCTTCCTATTAGAACAATGAATGTGGAGTCAGTGAGCCCTGGATTCAAACCCTAATTCTGATGCTTAGTAGCTATCTGTCCTTGTGAAAATCATTTAATATTATGAGTCTCATTTGTCAAATAAGAAGGTTGGACTAGATGAATGCATGGAAAAGAATGCATGTTCTTATTTCCTATGTGCAAAGTGCTTTGCTAAGGGCATGACTTACAAATTTAAACTCTCAAAAGGTTAATATTTTAATTGGGTAAGATAATGCAAATAAAAAAATTGAGTTGCAATTCTCATCACACTGTTCAGTCTTTAAAGTCAGTGACTTAGCAGATCAATCTACAAGTATTTATTAACTATTCGCTATACTCATACACTTGTTAACCATTGGCATAAAAGAAAAGGAAAAAAGAAAAAAAAACATTTTTCTTGTCCTCAGGAGCTCACATTCTAACATGAGAAAGCAAAAAGAAAAACAAAATAAACTATATACATTTAAGTAATACAGAGATTAGATGGAAGGCAATATCAGAGGAGGAACACAAACAGCTGGGGAGATTAGAGACAGTATTAAAATTAAATTTTGTAAAGAAGCAGGGATAGGAAACAGGGTAAAAGCACTTAATTAAGAGGGCAACTGAGTGGCACAGTGGAGAGAGGGCAGGACTGGAGTCAGGAAGACTCATCTTCATGAATTCGTTCCAGTCTCAGAACTACGTGACATCAGGCAAGTCATTTTTCTCTGTTTAGCTCAGTTTTGCCATCTGTAAAATGAACCAAAGAAGTGGCAAACCACTCTAGTGTCTTTATCAAAAATATCCCAAATTTGTCATTAAGAGTCAGATATGACTGAAGAAGAACTGAAAAACTTAGGAGACAGACAAAATAGACCAGTGTAACTGGAATATAGGATTTAGGGAGAGGGATAAAATTAATGAAAATTGGAAGGGTAAGGCCAAAGTGACAA
Organism: Macrotis lagotis; assembly: GCF_037893015.1. Lineage (NCBI taxonomy): Eukaryota > Metazoa > Chordata > Mammalia > Peramelemorphia > Peramelidae > Macrotis > Macrotis lagotis. Next base: position 90,110,087 of record NC_133659.1, read on the forward strand.
TTTTTTAATTGTCAAATTACAAGACTTTATTTTTGATCTCAAAGGAAATAAGAAGTCCCCAGATCTTATTGAGTTTGAACAGGGCAAGAGACTGACTTTTATTTTTAAGAAAATTGCTATGGCAGATTGAGTAGAAGATGGATGGGTTGAAATATGATGAAACTTAAAGATAAAGATCAAATAGAATTCAGTTGCTATTGTCGAGGAAAGGCCTGATGAGTATCTATAACAGAGTTGTGGTAGATGTGTAAGTGTGGGAAAAGCAACTTAAAGGAGAAATGTTTTAGACATAGTAAATTAAAATATTTGAAAACTAATGGGTGAGTCTGAGAGATGAATAGAGGATGACACCAAAGTTTATAACCTGGTATCTGAGAGAGATGGTGGTGTCTCAAAAGTAATAGGGAAATTTGGAAGAAGAAATAATTTGAAGGGAAAGATGAAAACTTTTGTTTTGGTTGAATTATATTTGAAGTGCCTATAAGGACTTCTAGTTGAAAATATTCCAAAAGCAATTGATGACATGACTTGATGACAGGAAAAAAGACTAGATAAGCAAATGTTGGAATTATCTGCATAGAGATAACTGAAGTCATAAGAATTCATGAAATCATCATGATTATATGATATAGATGCAAATTCCACAAAGGAAAGAGGGATCAGTCAGATAGGTACATGAAGAAAAGCCAGAAAGCATATTGTCAAACAAAACTAGATAGGAGTGAAAATCTACTAACAAGTAGTGAACAATAGCATCAAAGTCTGCAGAGATGGCAAGATGGATGACGTTTAGGAGAAGGAAAAAGGAAATTAATTTTCTGAAATATTTTCATTGATAAAGATCATATCAATTTCTGATGTTGAACCATGGACAATGGAGCTAAGAATGGTGGTGAGAACTGTTTTCTTTGTCTTTAGTAGCTATGACTTTTGTACTAGAAGAGACACTTGTCAGATTCCTGTTCCAGAAAGGTGTTTTATTTGGGGGGGGGGCAAGGCAAAGGGGTTAAGTGACTTGTCCAAGGTCACACAGCTAGGTAATTATTGTCTGAGGTCAGATTTGAACTCAAGTCCTCCTGACTTTAGAGCTGGTACTCTATCTACTGCACCACCTACCTGCCCCCTCCATTAAAGGTTTCTTATCTGGACCATAGCTAGAAGGGCTAAACAAGAAACCAACAGGGAAGGTTTTCTGGAATGTGCTGCTATTTCTTGCATCTTCAGTTCAGTCTTGGTTGCTTCTATACATATGTAAGGGGAGATATTAGTCAAAGTGAAGGCAATTGTTTTGTCACACTGGCACATATTGACTCCTTTCTCTCCCTCTGGGTGCAATTGATTCTTTGACTAGACTGTTTACAAGTCCAGTGGTTGGTCTTAGTGGTAGCAGAGATAGTGGTATCTTCTCTGGACAAAGGTTGTTTTTCTGGATTATGGCTACTAGAAAGCTGGAGGCTATTGCTTTGGAAATAGTGAGTGTTCCAATAATGTTTTCTAAGTCTCCTTTCAGCTCTAAATTCATTGCCTGATGATGATGATGATGATGATGATGATGATGATGATGATGATGATTGATTGATAATGATGTAAACGTAGATACTGATGATGGTGGTGGTAGTAGAGGTGATAAAGATGATAATGGATTTCTGTCCAAGCAGAAAAGAGGGAAGGAATAAATAGATAGAAAGTCTAGATAGGTTGCCTGGGACTTCAAAGGGTAGTGAATATTTACAAGAAATGTCAACTGGAGTAGGAATGAGGATGGCGAACATTTCACTCTTTAAAATTTGGCCTCAGGCCAGTCCAACTTGCTTTTACCCTTTATTTGAGTCACTTAGAGCTCTGCCATTTCTTTGTTTCTTCTATTTTCTTCACTCAGTAAAACCTGAAGAAATTTGGAGACAAAATTCAAATCACGGACACTTCTTTTTTGGCTCTTGCAGCAGATCTGAGAATACTAATCAGCCAAGGCAGGGTTTTGTTGCAATAAGGATGCAGTATTTCTGGAAAGACTTTTCCCTTTCATCAACTGTCAGAGCAACAAAGTGAAGAATACTGCTGTGTATCTAGGGGATAGTCTGGAATACCATGGAAGCTGATTGATTCTACTCAGGTGACATGCTAATGTGACACCAGTTCTTGATTTAATTTCCCAATAAAATTAACAAACTAGTTTAAAATCACTCTAAGGGATGTGACTGACACTATAATTGAATCAAACTAGTTCTAAATGTAGATGGGAACCAAGTTTTGGCAATTCTGAGTTCTAGTGGTGTGATTTAGGATTTACTCTAAATTATGACCAAGGTGGCATTCTTACAATTTATTCTACTTTAAGTCTACCTTCTTTCTAATTCTCCCTTCTCTCCTCTCCATCCTATTTTCCTATTGTATGTGTGTGTGTGTGTGTGTGTGTTCTCACTTCTATGTATTTTCCTCTTATTTATCCAGTACAGATGAGAGTGAGTCTCAAGGTCCAGCCTCTTGTCCATCCTCTTCTACATGTACATTTTGCTTACAGGAGATAATTTTTGCTAACCTTCCTTTTCCCCACCCTCTACCCCTCCTAATATAGTCTTCTTTTCTCTTCTTTGGTATTTTTCTATAAAGAGCTCAACAGAACATCATAACAGAAGTATTTATAGATATTGTCTAATTAGACTGCCTCCATGAAACTTGGAGATGACATGTTCAGAGAGAAAAATGTGTTATGTATTTATAATGAAATATAAGTATTTTATTTATGATTTCGCCCCTTTATCATTGATCTTTGGTGTTTACTTTTTAAAGTTGCTTTTAATTATTGTCTTTGAAAGTCAGTTCTGGTCTTTCTATCAGGACTATTGGAAAGCTCTCTATTTCACCAAAAATTAATTGTTGTTCTTCCCTGAAGAATAAAATTGTTTTGATTGGTTATTCTTGGTATATGCTCATATCCTTTAGTTTCTATGTCATCTTATTTGAAATCCCTGTTTCTTTAGGGGAAATGCTGTTAAATTATATGTGATTAAAAAAATAAAAATAAAAATAAAAAACTATGGGTGCGGCTAGGTGGTGTAGTGGATAAAGCACTGGCCCTGGAGTCAGGAGTACCTGGGTTCCAATCCAGTCTGAGACACTTAATGATTACCTAGCTGTGTGGCCTTGGGCAAGCCACTTAACCCCATTTGCCTTGCAAAAACCTAAAAAAAAAATTTATGTGATTATGATTGTGACCCCTTGGTTCTTGATTCTTTATTTTTGACTACTTACAATATATTTACTTTGACCTAGATGCTCTAGGCTAGATTTTGACTATAATATTCCTGAAAGTCTTCATTCAAGTTCCTTTTAGGAGGAAAGAGTTTACTTGTGGTCCTTTGGCTTTATTGTACAATTTGTCCTGATCTAAGTAAGAGAGCTGAGTTCCCTTTTAAGAGTTCTTGAAATATGTCATGTTCCTTCTTTCCCTCCTTCCTTCATTCATTCCTTCTTCCTTCTTTCCTTCCTCATTCTCTTCCTCCCTTCTTCCTTTTTAAAATTCTCTTCTGTCCTTACTTTTATCTCTATCATTTTCTCTCTGTATCTGTCTTTGTCTGTCTGTCTCGATCTCTATATCTCTCTCTCTCTCTCTCTCTCTCTCTCTCTCTCTCTCTCTCTCTCTCTGTGTGTGTGTGTTTTCTGTCTTTCTGTCTCTGTTTCTTTCTCTCTGTCTCCTCCCCACCCCCCATCTTCTGTCATTTTATCCAAATGATCCAATGATTCTTAATTTTTTTTATCTCTTCTCTTTTTTTCCCCAGATCAGTTTGTTGTTTGGGTTTTTTGTACTGAATACTATATATTTTCTTCTATTTTTTCAGTATTTTGATGTTGTTCTAATATTTCTTATTATGTTATGATTTCATTGACTCCATTTGGACTATTTGAATCTTCAGGGATTTTGTTGTCAGGCCATAGTACAATATTTTTTTGTGCCAAGCTGCTTATTTTCTTTCCAATTTTGTATTCCATCTCTAATTTCCAATTTGTCCATTTCGTGCTCTCATTTCTTTCTATTAAAAAAACCCTTTAAAAAAACTGTTGCTTCTTATCTTCCAGGAATTCTAGCCTAAATTAGTGTCCAAGTTATCTTTCTTTGATGGATTTCTTTTTTAGATATTTTGGAGTCATTTTCTTATTCTTGGTTTGTGTCTTAAGCAACCCTATCATCATATCTTTTTCGGTTCAGATTCCTTTTATTTTTGTTTATTTGCTTATACTTCCTGATTTAAACTAGATTTTAAGGTTTGATTTTGTGTCTTTCTGAAGGACAGATCTGGGCTGATTCTGTTTTTTTGTGGATTTTTTTTTGTGGATTGTTGCATGATTCTAGAATCACAGTAACAGGCAGGGGACTTGAAATGTTTTAGTGATAATGAAGTAGTCTGATTTTGGCCAAAGCTGGTTCATTGCCCTATTGTCTGACTCTGCAAGTTCCTAACCTGGATTTGCCTCTGAGCATGAGTATCTACTGCTAAACTCAAGCACTTATAATAATGGATAAGATGCAAAAATGAAATCATTATGATATAGAATGGGAATTAAACCTCAGAATCAGAAGCCCTGCCTTTAAATCTTAAATATGACACATAGCACCTATGTGATTATGAGCAATACACAACATCCTGAGTATCGGTTTGCTCATTTCTAAATAAGGGGATAAATATTATATTCTCACTAGCTAGCCTACTCTAGAACCATAATATTTTTTTTCCTATGGCAAAGGCACATCAGCACAGCTGGCTGTAATACAAAATCCTTAGCTAAGTGATTTAAAGATATCCTCTGTAAGGTTTAAAAAAAAAAGTAATTTCAAGTCAGGGAGCTTAGGAAGACCAATGATATATTTGCCAAGTAATTTCAGTAAAATTAATTTTTTACGAAATATAATCAAAGTGAAATGTGATATATAAAATGTATTTTATATTTTATAGATTTGTTCAATACATTAATAATCAGAATAATAGTAGCACTATTCTTTTCAAATAATTACCATTTTAGATATTCTCTCCAATGAAACAGGGCATATGACTGCTTGGCTCTTGTCCATGCCCTTGATAAGTCTATCACAGAGGTCTACCCAATATGCTGGAGACTTTTCTTAACTTACTGAACTTTTTTGGAGGGAAGGAGGAAGAAATCTATGATTTCATTGGAACAGGACATTTCCAGTGAGGGAACTTCCTTATCACTAGTGAACAAGGCCTATTTTGTAATTTATAGCCTTAGTGAACTGTCTGGGGAAGGAGGTTATGTCTGAGAGATTAAATGATTTGTTCAGGGTTATATATCTGGTATATTTTAGGGAGAACTTCAACCCGGGTTGCTTTCACTCTGAGTGAAGTTTTCTACCTAGTAAACTGTACTGCCTTTCAATTTGATTTATAGTGTGGTTGTTGTGTGTGTATGTGTTTGAGTGTGTGTATGTGTGTGTGTGTGTGTGTGTGTGTATGTGTGTGTGTATGTGTAGTGGGCATGGGTGGGGAATTAATCCCATTACATTCTAATTATTTTCAGATTAAATTTAGTTAGCTGCTTTCCAATACCTAATTATCATTTAATCCTGGTAATGTCTATATTCTGTATAATTAATAAAACCCTTTGCCTTTTTCTTTCCCAATTATATAGTTAAAGAGCCTCCTTCATTTTCTATCATTGCCAAATCACAATTATTGATTGCACATCATTGCCTTTTAGCTTTTGGAAATGAAGTATATATGGAAAGGGGGGCTGAGGAGAGTGCATATGGACATTTGCCATCTCAGCTTCAGCTAGAAAATGGGTCAGGCTTGAACAAGGGAGCAGCAGTAATTCACAGGGATAGCAATTTAAGGTTTCCAAAGTACTTTCCTAAAATACAATAATAACAAAAACTACAGCAAGTAAATAGGTAGCATAAGTATTATTACTACCAATTTACAGATAAGGAAATTGAGAAAACAAGCACAAGGGAATTCTTTAAGATATTAGAACTTATATCTGAATCTTGGTGTTCTGGAAGATAAGCTTATACTTTTGCTGATGAACTGTACTGTCTTTCAATGATAATTAGGGATGGTGGTGTAGGGAAGCTATGGAATGCTTTGGGATAAAGATGGAAGCAAAAGGTTGGATCACATTGATCCACTGAGTTCCATATTGACTTAATACACTTAGTAGCTATTTGAATCTTGCTATGTCATTTAATCACTGCCTGCCTCTGTTTCCCAGAAAGGAATTTGGGGATAATAATTGTACCTTTGTCCCAGAGTTCTTATGAGGATAAAACTGAAATACTATTTACAAATGTATGAAAACATTAAATCATTATATACATGCTAATTCTGCTAGCTACCATGAAGAAGTATGACTTTTTGTTATTAAAACTTATGAGAAATCCATAGAAACTCCAATATATAGGAAATTAATTTACAAGTTTATAGGTGGGAAGTATGTAAAGGCATGTGGCTTTTACTAAATTTTTAAATTCTGGAAAGTCTGGACTCTCAGTCAGTTCTTTTACTCTTCCCTTTTCCTTTTTTTCTTCCCTTCATAATGGTTGATGGTAACATGTTTCTCTCTCTTTTTTTGGGGGGGGGTAAACAGCGGAAAACCCATAATGTCCATCTCTCATAACTATTTAAATGTTATTTAGATCAGGGAGAATTGAAAAGAAATTTTATTTTTTTTTTTTTTTTTTTTTTTGCAAGGCAAACGGAGTTAAGTGGCTTGCCCAAGGCCACACAGCTAGGTAATTATTAAGTGTCTGAGGCCAGATTTGAACCCAGGTACTCCTGACTCCAGGACCAGGGCTTCATCCACTGGGCCACCTAGCCGCCCCCTGAAAAGATATTTTTCTATGTTTTTCAACTAGGCTTACATAATGCGTCATACTTCCAGATCTATTTGTGCATTTATAGCTATCCTACTAATTGATTACAATAACAATGTATCTTTTTATAGAATTCATTGTTGAATAGTTTGCATGTTAACAATGAGCCAGCATTTCCCTTTCATATCTACATCTTTCCAAGTTCTCATTTAAAAATCTCTCTTCTACCAAATAGTCTCCAATTCTTTCACTGGAATACAGCTAGCCTATTGCTTTCTCATTCACTTTCTTGGAAAGATCCTTATAATTCTGAAAGTGAAGGAGAATTGATACAACTCTGAAATCAAGTACTGAAGTGGTAATCTTAACGAATTCATCAGATTGGAAGGATGGTTGAAATTTCAGTTAGGGTTAATCCAAGCTATGAAACTTTTCTATAACACTTTCCCCACCCACACCCCCAAATTCATTCAAATCCTGTTTTAATACCTTCAATGACAGGGAACCTATTACAGACAACTGATCATTAGGAAGATTTTGTATTTAATTCAAAATCTGGTTCCTTTTAAGTTTCAGATCTGTCTTTTCAAAGTCACATATAAGAAATCTAATACCTTCAACATAGATTATATCTATTTGAAGAAAATAGATTTTAGAAAATAATTGTGAACTCAATTTAATAAGAAATGTCACTGTTTTCCCTAAGGAGATATATATTTGTGAAACAAAATTAATGTTTGACCTGAATAAATTAATATATTTCATTTTTTTAAGTTCATGATATTTTTCCTTTTCTTTTATTGAATACTCACTATTCAAGCACATGAACACATTCACACTGATATCTGCACATACATATTTCCAGCCTGATCTACACACAACCCAGGTACTTTCTTCTCACTCCCATATGAACCCCACAAGAGAAAGAAAGAGAAAAAAGGAGACAAAAATAGAAACAAAGGAAAAAGAAAAGAAGGAAGGAAGGAAGGAAGGAAGGAAGGAAGGAAGGAAGGAAGGAAGGAAGGAAGGAAGGGAGGGAGGGAGAGAGGGAGGGAAGGAGGAATTAAGGAAGGAAGGAAGACAGGAAGGAAGGAAGGAAGGAAGGAAGGAAGGAAGGAAGGAAGGAAGGAAGGAAGGAAGGAAGGAAGGAAGGAAGGAAGGAAGGAAGGAAGGAAGGAAGGAAGGAAGCAGGAAGGAAGGAAGGAAGGAAGGAAGGAAGGAAGGAAGAAGCTAAGGAAGAGAGAGAGAGAGAGAGAGAGAGAGAGGAAAGAGACAGAAAAAAAGAAAGAAATCCTTTAAGATCTTAATTATCCTGACCCCTTCAAAGTACTTTATCCAAGAAAATGATTCAGAGATCTTCCCTAAGGACATGAAAATGAAGTTCTCTTCTTAGAAATAGATGTATAATTAGTTGACATAATTCAGATGACTTAAGGTGAAGAAATTAAAGACACTTTTTCTAAGAGAGTCTGAAACCCAAAAGAAGGCGATGTTTTTAAGATGAGGGCAGAATATTTTTTGCGAGAATATATTTCATCAGACATCAAAATAACTCATTAAATAACTGAAGGTAATAAATATGGAAATCATGGACTAGCTTCTATACCTTTTTGAAACTCAATTCAGTCTTTAGGTTAGAATTTAGCTTCTATTTTTAGCTGTCAACTCTTTCTGACTACTACTTCACCAAACTTTAACTCAAGTAATTTCTCAATCAGTTGTTTTAAATGCTTATACTTTTCCTGAGAATTAACCTCATCCACCCTGTCTGCCTCAAAAGACCACAATCCATTGTGGTCTCTGCCTAGGATAGTATCATCTAATTAGCGTATTTTGTATAATTAGGCTTTCTGTGTGTAGAAATTTGCTAAAAAATATAGAACATTTGTATTAGAGTAAAGAAAGATCTGAGAGACTCTCAAAGCTTATAAAGGAGAAACAATTGCCAAACTGCATTGATGAAAGGTGTGTTAACACAAGGAACATACCAAAGATATCCATCATCCTAAAAACAACAAAACAAATGAAAAAAATTCCTGAGGATATGATTAGTATGATCATTGAAATTACTTTTTGAATACTATTATTGGGTAGAATGCAATGGCAACTTTTAATAGTATAGTTTTGATAATTTTTTTATAAAGCTATTGCACTGTGAATGAGAACATGTGCATGTGTGTTTGCTAAAATAGTTCTATCATGTTAAGGACTTTCTAGTACTGGTTTTAAACCAAAACACCCTTTGATGGATGATCACATTTTTTTTTCTAGTTTCTTGACATAATGAATTTTGTGACTGAATTGGTAAAGAAATATATTCAGAAACAAAGACACAGAGGCATAAGGAAGAGTTGAACACTTTTTTTGGTAATTTTTTTTTAAATTGAGTGATGATGTAATATATGGCTGGATGAACAGTCTGGGAATAAAAGACCCCCTGGAGGAAGGCAGTATTTTATAGAATTAATTAGGTTTTGGTTTCTTCATGTACTCACTAAGGACCATTTCCCCATTGCTTGTAGATTTCAAGAGAATGATTTATTTACAGTGTAATCGCTTTGGATATCAACTCAAATTTTAATTGCAAGGAGTCATTATTATTTTGTTTTCCTGGCAGTTTTAAAAAATACTCTTGGAAGGACTAAAACAGCAGTAAGATTAGAAAAATTGTATAGTAGGAATCATGAGCCCTGAGCTTGATCACAGGGTTCCAATTCTTAGAAGGTGTATAAAACTTGTAGGTTACTAAACCTCTCTAAGCCTCAATTCATTCATTAAATCAGTTTAGATTACTTAATTACCAGTTGTAAGGAGAGTAATCCATAAATTTTAACAGTTCTTGTGAATTTGAGATCTAATTCAGATCAAAATAGACTTCATTCTTTGTAAAAAAGATATTAATTTTGAAAGAAATGGATGGTGAAATGTTTTCTACAATTGTGTTAAAGTTTAAACTTCAATTCAGTGATCCCTAAATCACATATAAAGGAGAAAAATGAACTAAATTGAATCACATGTAAGTAAAGTATGTTTCAAATTAACATTACTACTTGCCAATTAATCTTTAATACCAGATTCATATCTCACAATTAACATCACTTATAATGTTTTCACACAAGAACTTAAATTTTTCAGTGGAAATGCTTTTTCACAAATATAAAATGTTACTATTAAATCTGAAATTTTATAATTAAAATATGCATAAAAATGCTCATTGTATCCACTATCCTAAAAGTAACATTATCTCATAATAAATGAATTTAGATAAATTTTCTCCTATAATACCCCAAAATTAGTAAAATCTTATCTAAGAATTAAGCATGCTTTTATAATTTTAAATTTAAAAGAAATTTGAAAATGGACAATAAAATATTGATTTTTATGATAAATCATGAAACAAAAAATATTGATCTGGGAAACAGAAGAACTTAACTGTAGGGGAACTGAAGGTAAAGCAGAAATGGAGTTTAATATACTACTGAACAATTAAGGAATAGATAGGAGTAAGAAAATGATGAAAATTAGTTCAATACATTTAGGCTTCTTAAAGAATTGTCTTAGGGACAGCTAGGTGGTACAGTGGATAGAGCATCAGCTTTGGCTTCAGGAGGACCTGAATTCAAATTTGACCTTAGACACTTAATTACCTACCTGTGTGTCACTGGGCAAGTTACTTACCCTACTGCCTTTCAAAACAAACAAACAAACAAACAAAAAAAAAGGAATTGTCTTGGACCTCCCATTTAATTTTCTGGTCTTCCTAGAAGAGTCACCTCTTTTGTGGACCATCCCCTTTTCTGCAGGTTGGTCAAGATATTATACCAAATCACCTTGCACAAACGCACCTTTCCTATTGACCTTCATTCATCCTTCTTAAATGAAAGTCTTTTATCTTTCAGACTATGCCTGCTTCAGCCACATTCTTGGTGATTGAAACAAATAGTTCCCACCTATTTCACTAGGAAAATCTTCACATGCTTGAGGTTGACACCCCCCAAATTCAATAGATGTTTTCATAAACATGGTTTAACCAATCTGTCTAACAGTTTACTAGGCTATGGCCTCTGCTTATGCTACAAATCATTGGAACCATAGCTAAGAATTGAATACAAATAGGACCCCAAGGGTAGATGAGCAGCTTTGAAAAGGGTTTGGTAAGCCCTAAGACCAGAAGTGCTAGTCCTCCTGGAATACCCATGCATTACCTGAGATAAAATGTTATATATAAAGTCTTTTGCAAATTCAGTTGTTATAATGATCAACATGAGAATGGGGAAAGAAGCAGAGGTCATTTTATGTAATCTATTTTATTTTTTCTTCTTCTTTCTACTCTTTTCTTTTTCCCCCCTTGATATCTTGATAATTACCAGATACAGGCATATATTTCCCACATAGTTTGCAATTTTGGTTAAAACATTATTTTCTCTATCATATTATTCAATAAAGAACCAGGGAGAGAGTCAGCCTCAATGTGTGTGATCTGCTTAGCCTTTCAAGAAACAATTGTCTGAAAACTTCCTGTTGGTTTTGCAAAATGTTAGTCTTTTGCTACAAGGTTAGAGAGAACATTTTGACACACTGATCTGTTGGGAGACCTTGTTCTCTGGGATCTTTAAATATAGCCTTGCTTATATGCACATTAATTCCCTTCTTTTGTTTGCTGTCATATTGTAAGCCTTCTGAGCTCCCTTAGGAACACCTAAACTCTGAAGAAACCCCATAGTAATGGAATAGACTAAAAGAATGCTGTAAATATAGTGCTGTGTTTGTTGCTTGACTTTCAATGGGGCCTCCTTGATTAATTTGTGTCTAATTTATTTTATTTTTTCTTTTTTTTATTTTCTTTCAGTTTATTGACTAACACAAATATTTCCATAATATTATATAACAAAAAAGATGATTGCACATGAAACTGCATATCTATGTGTACAATGCTATTCCTTTGAAATATATAAGTTGCATAAATTTCTTTTTCTCTATTCTTTTTCTTCCTTCCCCCCCTCTTCCTACCCTAGAGATGGCTACCATTAGACACAAATATATGTGACTGTCTGTGTGTATAAAATAATTTTATACCTATTTCTATTTATCAGTTATGCAAATAAAATCTTCCTCCATATATTCTTTGCAGTTAATTTGGGGATTTACAATAGTAAAAATGACATTTACTGAAAGTTATTCTTGAAACAAGATTGCTGTTATCACATACAATGTTCTCTTTGTTATGCTCGTTTCACTCTTCATTATTTCATGCAAGTCTAGCCATGTTTTTCTAAGATTATAGAACTCATCATTTCTTATGTCACAGTGCTATTGCCTCACCATTATATAACAGAACTTGTTCAGTCATTACCCAATTGACAGGCATCCCCATAATTTCCTAATTGGTGCCTTTTTTCATGGCTTATTTTTTAAAATCTGCATCTCATTTGCCAATTGGCATTGACCTCAATTCATATTTTAATTGTTATTTAGAATTAGTAGAATCAAGAAAGGATTGTACTGGGACAAATGAGGTAGAATGTTATTTCATATAAAAGAGGCAAGTACTTAAACTAGATTGAAAAAGTTACAAACTGCCCTGGCTACTTAGAGATGTTTCATTTAGCTTGTCCTCTCCCTACCCTCTGTTCCATTACTGCCACTGATACTTCTAATCTAAGTAATCAATATCCTTCTTCAGACTGAAAGGAGATCTTGCTCTATCCACCAATAGGACATTATTCTATAATTATAAAATTACTTCATCACACCTCTGGAAGAATTAGAGGGAACCTTGGAAATGAATAGTTCCACCATCTTCACTTCCCAGAAGAGGAAACAGGCTCAGAAAGTGAAGTAACTTGTCTGTGGTCTCATGGATAATAAGAAGCAGAACTGGGATTTGAAGACATGTACTCTGAGTATTAATGCAGTGACTTTCCATACCATAATGCTTCTCATAAGTGTGTGTTAAACTAAATAATGATTTAAAGCCAATCCAATTCTGATACTTTAAATTTTAAGATCTTTTTCATCTTTTGTGCCCTAGGATTCCATTGATAAAAATATCTTTTTGTGTTGTTTCTGCTTCTTTTTTTAATACCAATAAATATCATTTATTTATTTATTTATTTTTGGGAAGATGTCAATTTTTTTTAAAAAATGATTTTATTTTTAAATCTTTACCCAACTACATGTGAAAGTAAGTTTCAACATTTTCTTCCAAAACGTTGGAGTTTCAAATTCTCTCCTTTCCTCTCACCCCACTACCTTGAATAATAAAGCAAGTTAGTTGGTGTAGGTTAAAAATATGTAGCTGTGAAACACATTATTGCAAGTCATGTTTGTAAAAATAGGCACAATCCCCTCCCTCAAAGAAAGGAAAAACCACAAGAAAAAAGTGAGGGGGAAAAAAAAGAATTCTTCAGTCTGTATTTAGGGACCATCAGCTCTTTCTTGATCATAAGTCCATCAGAAAATTGCTTCAATATTTTTCCCAAAGTTGCTATTGTTAGCTGTATTTCCCTCCATCCTATTCCCCCCATTCCCACTTACTCTATTCTCTCTCTCTCTCTCTCTCTCTCTCTCTCTCTCTCTCTCTCTCTCTCTCTCTCTCTCTTTCTCTCTCTCTCTCTTCATTCCTCATAGGTGTATTGTATCTGACCACCCTCTCCCACTATCATCCCTATCTTCTATTGCCTACATCCCCTCCCACTCTCCCTGTCCCCTTTGTCCTATCCCTTTCTTCTCCTATTTTCCATTAAGATAAGATAGATTTCTATACCCATTTGAGTGTGTAAGTTATTTGCTCTCTGAGCCACTTCCGATGAATAAAGGCTCACTCCCTCCCCTTCCTTCCCTTTCTTCTACTCCATTGCAAATTTTTTCTTGCCTCTTTTATGGTAAATGATTTAGACCATTCAACCCCTCCTTTACATTTCTCCTAGTACATTCTTTTCTTGATCATTGACTCCATCTTTTTAAATATATTATACCTTCATATTCAGCTCCCTCCTGTGCCTTTTCTATATATGCTCATTATAACTGCTCTATTAAATAAGAAGTTTCATATAAGTATTATCAGTATCCTCTTCCCATGCAAGAATGCAAACAGTTCAGCATCATTAAATTCCTCATAATTTGCCCTTCCTGCCACCCTCACTATGCTTCACCTGAGTCGTATTTGAAGTTCAGACTTTCTGCTTAGCTCTGATTGTTTCATCAACTAAGTCTAAAAGTCCTCTGTTTCATTGAATATCCATTATTTCCCCTCAGTTTTGTTGGGTAGTTAATTCTCGATTGTAATCCAAGCTCTTTTGCCTTCTGGAATAACATATTCCAAGCCCTTGAGCCCTTAACATAGATGCTGTTAAATCCTGTGTAATTCTGTTAGCTCTATGATACTTGGATTGTTTCTCTCTGATTGCTTATAATATTTTCTCCTTGACCTGGGAGTTTTAAAATTTGACTATAATATTCCTATCAGTTTTTGTTTTGAGATTTCTTTCTGGAGGTGATCAGTGGATTCCCTCGATTTCTATATTATCCCTTGCTTCTAGGATATCAGGGCAATTTCCTGGAGAATTTCTTGAAAAATGCAGTCTAGATTTTTTATTGGTCATAACTTTCAGATAATCCAATAATTTTTAAATTATCTTCTCAGATTAAGTTCTTTTTCAAATGAGATATTTCAACTTTTCCTTCTAGTTTTTCATTCTTTACTGTTTTACTGTTTCTTGATTTCTTACAAAGTCATCAACTTTCCTTAGCTCCATTCTATATTTGAAGAAATTGTTTTAGTCAGAGAGCTTTTGTATCTCCTTTTTTCTTCCAGTCACTTCTGCTTTTTAAGACATTCTTCTTCTCAGTGACCTTTTAGACTGTTTTTTTCCCATTTTACCCAAACTAGTTTTTAACATGTTATTTTCTTCAGCATTTTTTGGAATTCCTTCACCAAACTGATGACTTTTATCATTTTCCTGCATCATTCTCATTTCTCTTCCCAATTTTTCCTCGATTTCTCTAACTTGATTTTCAAAAAATTTTTTTGAGTTTTTCCATAGCCTGAGACCAATTCATATTTTTCTTGGAGCTTTGAATACAGAAGCTTGATTTTTGTCATCTTCTGAGTGTGTATTTTGATCTTCCATAGGACCAAAATAATTGCGTATGGTTGGATTTATTTTTCTTCTGTTGTTTGTTCATTTTACAACATATAACTTAGTTTTAACTCTTTGTTAAGGTGAGACTCTGCTTCCAGGATAGAGGATGCACTATTCTAAATTTTCGAGAGTTTTTGCATCTATTTTCAGGGGCCTTTGAAATTAATTCCTCCAAGGTCTTATGAGAGTCTCTGACTGCTTTCCTGACCTCTGCTCTTATCTGCGATGATCACAAGCATACCCCTCTGTCCTGTGAGGAGGGTCCCTGCTCTGCTATGGCAATAAAACTTCTTTTCCTGAGACTGGGGCCATGGATCTGATTATTCATAAAGCAAGAGAATCCTGACTCAGGGAGAGAAAAGAAACTTCTGCAGTCTTCCCAACCCCCTTGTGTTCTAAAAGCAGCTGCAGGGTGGCTCTTTCTGATTCTGGGGCTGGGTCTGTTCTTGGATCTACCCTGGACTGGGCTCTGTGTCCTCTCTGGTGTGGCAGAGATTTCCTGCTGATCTTCTCAATTATCTTTAGACTGAGAGGTCTGTAACCCACCACTCCTTCCAGGGACCCAGGCACCCTGAGAATTGTTCCTAGCTGGCTAGAGCTGCTTTGCTGGGGCTGTGCTGCACTCTTTCTGATCCCAGTGCAACAGACTTTTCTCATTGATCTTCCAAGTTGTCTTGAGCCAGAAAATTGTTTCACTCAGTGTTTTTTGTGGGGTCTGCCACTTTAGAATTTGATTAGAGTCATTAATTAAAGGTATTTGGAGTAATCTGGGATTTTCTACCATTATTCTGCCCTCTTGGCTCTACCTCCCCATTTTGATTCATTATGGAAACAGATTTACTTTTTAAACACTTTCATTTGTCAGATAAAAATGGCAGATCATCTAATTATAGATATAGGTCTAGAAATTACCATATAGATCATTATGTTCATCCTCCCTGATTTTACAGATAAACACACTAGATTAAATGAACTGCCCAGCATCCCATAAAGATTCTTAGATTCAGATTTTTAACTCCTATCTTCTGAATTGAGGTAGAACACTTTCCACTTTAACACAAAAATTTTCAGAGAAGTGAAATGATCAGGTAGTCATAATAGCAAACCTTTCACTCAAAATCAGTTCTAATTCTGAATTCAATGTTTCTTCCCTTTCATTACCCTCTCTTCATCAATGCCATTGATCACTACTACAGTGAAATAGTTCTTCTATGACTCAATGTAAAAATTACAAATTTTGTGAACATTTTATCTTTTGTTTGATATAAAATCCTGTGTTTTAAGTAACTAAGAACTGAGACTTAGAGATGAGTGAATTGCCCATGGTTGTTCAGACATCCAGTAAACTTGAAAGGTTGGATTTCATCCCATGATTCTCAGCTCTCTGGATTCTCATCTCTAAGTGTGGTAGACATTCCCCTATGTATAATGCATGTCTCTACCACACCCTCAATTATAATCTCACAGATTTAGCTTTTAAAAGGACCTCAGAGGCCAACTATTCCAACCCCCTGATGTTAATTAATTTTTTAAAAAGATTTCCACTTCTGACTCTTACTTTCTTTTCATGTGATGTCTCCTAATATTGCCAGTAAGAAAGTTTTATTATTTTTTCCACTTCATGACAGATATACTCCTCATTATCTGGTGGTATATTTAACTGTGAATTTTCTAAATCCTTCTGCTCCCTTATCTGTGGAGCACAAAGGAGATAAAACCTGAGGGGAAATAATCTTATACTGATGCTACTTAATGGAATGTTGTTCTGAATGTGTCTTTCTGTGTAGCTTGTATTTATTAACATTAAAATGCTTTTTAAATTAATCCTATGTGGTTAGTACTCTATGGGTTATTATTGAAATTAACAGGTCACTTAATGCCACTTATTGTGGTTCATGTTTTAATATTATCATCATTGTATCAAGTGGAATTTTAGATGTTAGAGGAGCACGTTTAGAATTTAGTGTGCAGGCTATTTCTAATTAATATTAAGATCTAGTCTGAAATCCGCCAGGCCTCATATAACTAGATTAAAGCACAGAGACAGTACTACATTGAATCAATTTATTTTTAATCCCTTGGTTATGAATATAAGGAAACATTTTAGATTAGGTTACTTTAAAAAGATTATTTCATTTTATTTTCTTTCACATAATTTTTCATGCATATTTGGACAAGGTTTGCTATATAACCTAATGTATTTGAGACATGGAATTGTTTAACATCATCACATCCTGTGAGGTGGGCAAATTCCTAAATAGATCACCAAAATTCAGTTCTAAAAGATATTGGTGTCTAGGTAGAAGTTGATAATGTGCTGGGCCTAGAGTCAGAAGGACTTGCATTTCAGATTCAGCCCCTGGCACTAATTATGGGACTTTGGACAAGTCGTTAAATTTCTATTTATCTCAGATTCTTCAATTATAAAATGAAGATAATAATATTTACCTTGCACAATTGTTGTGAGGATCAAAAGAGATAATAGTCAAAAATCCCATAATATTTTATAATTGAATAATATTTTAAATATGTGTTTCCTATCCTTCTGCCTGACTATTTACTACTTCATTATTGGGTATTATATATTCCACTAAGTTTTTGGCATTCAAAATGAAAATGAAGCATCTTTGCCCTCAAAACCTTTATATTCAATTGAATTGGAGAAGGGACTCAAGGAACATAAAACCATACAAAATACATCCAAAACATCAGGGAAGGCATTGAATAGGAGGTAGACTTTGAGCTAAGCTTAGACAGGAGCTAGGGAATACAAGAGATGAAGTTATAAGAAAGAACATTCTAGGTCAAAGGGACAACTTGTGTGCAAAGGCATGAAGGTGGGGAGAAGGGAATTTCTCTGATGTGGAATGGCAAACCAGGGTGAAAGGAATGTAGAAAATTAGGAGGAATGGGTCAGTTTAAAAAGAGGTCCTAGAACCAGACTTTGAGATATTTTAAATGTCAAGCAAATGGGTTTGTATTTATTTCTGAGACAAAAGAAAACCAATGAATTCCTAAAAAGAGGAAAAACAGGTTTCAGTACTTTGGGAATGACTATAGTGCTGCTCTATGAATGAAGAATAGGAGAATGGAGAGAATAGGGACCATTAGAATACCATGGCATTTTTCCAGCTGAGAGATGATCCTAGAAACTTGAGTATGATTTAGGTATCACAAATCATGATGGCCCACTATCTGCTTCAGGTTGTCCCAGTCTGGGACTTCAACATAACCTGGAGCAAAGTTGTTTTCTCAGCTGTAGTGCTACCAGTGACTCCAAATGAGCTCCCCATGTCTGTTTCCCCATGTCAACCTTGACTGGTAAAATGACTCACTATTTATTTTTCTTAGCTATCTACATGAAGATTTTATCTGATGTGCTTTCTAGATCTGTCAAGAAGAATTTGCATTTTATTTTGCCTTTTTCATGGGGAACTTAATATAATATTGCTTCCTCTTAGGACTCCATTTTGAATTTATCTCCTTAACATGATCTAATATTTTAATTGTTTTTCAGATATCAAATAATAAATATATTCTTGATATGTAAAGACAGAGATGTGAGTATAATTAATAAATTTATAAAATATACTAGTATGCATGTAATTTATTTTAAAATATTAATTTATACATGGAAAATAAGTATGGTTTGACATGAAAACTATATGTAATCTATTTAAACAAATATCTAAATGCCTATGTTCAACATTATGAAAATTATGTGTATATATTAACAATATATGCATATAATTTTATATATAGCTATGATTATTATAACAATATAACTATACATATAATATATAATTTTCATACCTTGTAGCCAGAATAACTTACATCCAAATCCAGCCTTACACACCTACTACTGGTGTGACCATTTTCAAGTCATATAACTTTTGTTTGCCTCAATTTTCTGAGCTATATAAAATGAAGATAACACTAGTACCAATTTCTGAGAAATTTTGTGAAGATCAAATAGATAATCTTTTGGGGGAAAGAGGGTTGTTTTTTATTAAATTTATTTAGTTATTTTTCCAACTATATTCAAAGTTAGTTTTCAACAAATATCTTTTTGGTAAAGTTTTGACTTTTGCATTTTTTTCCCTCCATCCCTTATCCCCCTACCCAACAGACCAGCCTAATACAGACTATATATAAGACAATAATGTTAAAGGCTTCTCTCTTGGAAATTTAATTGAGTAAAACATTTTTAGATAGAAACTGTGTTCTATGTTTGTTGTAACACTGGGTCCCAAATCATTATGACTGGCCACTCTTTGGTTTTATCAAGATCATCTGAGACCACAGGTCTCTATGTCTGTTCAGAGAACCGATGAAGATCCAACTCAAAATGAAGATTTGAGGGATCACAGATCCCCTATTTCCATTTTCATGAGACCTCCTCTTGCTATAAAGAATATGCTTTAATGTATGTGGATTTTTTCTTTTCTTTCTAGTGTGACAAAGTTTTCCACAAAATCATTCATTTAGGGAGTGATGCTGCTGAAGGTAGAAAATAATATGGACAAGAGAATTGAATCAATTTCCTTTTCAGTAATTCCTATGGATCTCAAAATAAAACTAAATGTTCTTATTGTGAAATATTAATGTTCTAAACATGAAGAAAATGCACAAATTGATCTTTTTTACTGCTATGGCAGATGAAAGGAGAAATCATCAGTGAAAACTGAAATTGTGAAATCTGTTTTAATGCACCAAAGGAATTATTCAATCTTGAACAGAAGGTTTGGAAAATAAAATTAAGAATAAATAATTAGACTTCCAGCCAAGATGGTGGAGAGAAGACAGGCACAGTTCTAAAGTCTCTTCATCTTTCCTCATCTATCATATGAAACAAAACTCTTAAAAGAAATCCAGCCCACAAAACCCAGAAAGAAAAGCCAGGAGAAAGAACATCTACCTCAGGATTTGTCTCCCACAGCCAGCACTGGATGAATTCGGGCAGATGAGTCTGGGCGCAGAGGGCATCAGCCCCATCAGTCAGATTAGCAGCTGAATTGGAGGTAGGAGTCTGAGGGGACCAAGAGCCGGACCTGCTGGATCAGCGGTGGGGCTAGATGGTGGTGGTGGTGGTTGGGGGCTTGAGTCAAATAGGGAGCAGGGGCTCGCTGACCCTCTGGAGCTTGCCAAAATGGCTAGGGGGAGAGCTCCAGTGCAGAATAGCAGAGGGCACCATCCCTGGGTTCCTCTGGTCTGAGGAACTCTGAGTCCCTGCCTCCTTTGCTGCTGAGGCCTCTTCCCAAAACAAACAATAGCAGACTACTTTTGCTTCAGGCCCAGGTGTGTGAGCAGAAGAACCAGCCCAGCTGACAATAGGAAGAGGGATGACCTCAGGTCAGGGCAAAGCCCACCATTGATTGAAGGCAAAAGGATTCATCAGCTCCAACTCCTCCCTTCAAACTAAGGGAGAAGGGCTAAATCAAGTTCACAGACACTACAGAGAAAGCAACCAGCATCTCCTACTGGCCAGCCAGAGAAATTGCACTCAATAAGTAAAGCCTCTAGCAATACCAAGCCCCTATGAACCAGCCCCTCCCCAACTCAAGCTCTTAGCAAAATGAAGAAGGGTCAGCGGAAAGGTGGATCCATAGAAAAATTCTTGGAAGGGAAATACCCTAACTCAGAGAGACCTAGAACCTTTGAGGAGAATATGACCTGGTCTTCAAGACAGAAAGACTTCCTTGAAGAAATAAGAAAGGAGTTTAAAAATCAACTGGAAAATTTGGGAGAGACAATTAATACCTTGCAACAAGAAAACAAATCCTTAAAAAATACAATTGGAAAAACACAAAATGAGAATAAATCTCTCAGATCATCAGTTGGACAAATACAAAATGAGAATAATTCTCTTAGATCCTCAATTGGGCAAATGCAAAAAGAAAATAATTCTCTCAGAACCTCAACTGGTCAAATGGAAAGCTCTTTCAAAAGAAGAATGGACCAATTGGAAAAGGAATTGCAAGAGGTTAATGAAGAAAACTCCTCTCTAAACAAAGAATGGAGTCTGAAGAAACTAATGACTCAATGAGACAGCAAGAGCCAGTTAAAAAAAACCAAAAAAATAGAAAAAATAGAAGAAAATGTAAAATACCTCATCAGCAAAACCACTCACCTTAAGAATAGGTTGAGGAAGGGCAACATGAAAATTATTGGACTTCCTGAGAAAATTGAAGAAAAAAAAAAGCCTGGACTTAATATTACACAATCTAGTGATGGAAAACTGCCCTGATATCATGGAACCAGAGAGTAAAGTAAATATTGAAAGAATACATTGTTCCCCTCCAGAAAAAGATCCTAAAATAAAAACACAAAGGAATGTGGTGGCCAAATTCCAGAACTATCAGATAAAAGAGAAAATCCTGCAAGCAGCCAGGGAAAAAAAAATAAATATCAAGGAACCACAGTAAGGATCATGCAGGACCTGGCTGCATCAACATTAAGGGACCAAAAGGCCTGGAACAAGATATTTCAAAGAGCAAGGGAGCTTGGAATGCAACCAAGAATCCACTATCAAACAAAGCTAAGCATTCTCTTCCAGGGAAAAAGATGGACATTTAACAAAACGGAAGAATTCCAAAAATTCCTGATGACAAGACCAGAGCTAAATAGAAAATTTGGTCATCACACAGGAGGTTCAAGAGATATATGAAAAGATAAAAAAAATGGGGGCAGTTAAAAAAATTGCTATCCAATAAGTTAAAATTGGCTATATTCCAGCATGGGGAAAAGATTCTCATAAATCTTGAGAAATGTAACTATAACAGAGAGACTATGCCTAGCCAAAAGTGATGGACATTCATGACAAATCCATGAGACTGCTATCCAATGTGATGTAACTGGCTTTAACCCCACTTGGGAGAAAGACTCTAATACCTCTCAAGAATTTTAACTCTATTAGACAAAATGTACATAGCTAGAAATGACAGATACTCAGAACTTTCTATGACTCAGATATAATGATCTAAAAAACAATACCTCCTTAAAAAGGGGGACAAGAATGACAGGGGAGGAAGGAAGGAATTGAATGGGGTAAATCTCATTACACTAAGAGGTACAAAATACCTATGGTAATAGAGGGGAAGAAGGGAGGAGATGAGAAACACCTGAATCTTCTCATCAGACTTGGCTTAAAGTCAATTTACATATACTTAGGTAACTTAAAAAACATCAAACCTTTCAAGGATTAAAAGGGGGAAAGGGGAGGGGGAGAGAGAGAAAGGGAGAGGGAGTGGGGAAAAAGGGGAACTAACAAAAGAAAGGGAAGGGAAAAGGGAAAAAGAGAAAGGAGAAAGAAAGGGGAGGGGGTAATATAGGAGGGTAAACACACTGAAGGGGGTGGTATTCAGAAACAAAATACTCAGGAATATGGATAAAGGGAGGGGTAAGGGGAAAATACAAACAGAGGGAAGAAAATATTGGAGGGCAATAAAGAATTAGTAATCATAACCTTGAATGTGAATGGGATGAACTCAACCTTAAAACATAAGCAAATAGAAGAGTGGATTAAAAACCAGAATTGTACAATATGCTGCTCACAAGAAACTCTTTTGAAGCAGAGAGATACACATAGAGTAAAATAAAAGGTTGGAGCAAAATATATTTTGCTTCAGCTGAAGTAAAAAAAGCAAGGGTAGCAATCCTCATCTCAGACAAAGCAGCAGCAAAAATAGATAGCATTAAAACAGATAAGGAAAGAAACTTTATCCTCCTAAAAGGTACAATAGACAATAAAGCTATTTCAATACTGAATATTTATGCACCCAATGGGACAGCATCCAAATTCTTAGAGGAGACGCTGAAAGAACTACAGGAAGACATAGACAGCAAAACTCTACTAGTGGGAGACCTCAACCTCCTGCTGTCAAATCTAGATAAATCGAATCATAAAATAAACAAGAAAGAAAGAAGTTAAGGAGGTAAATAAATTGTTAGAAAAATTAGATATGGTAGACATAGAGGAAATTGAATGTGGATAGAAAGGAATATACCTTTTTCTCTGCAGTACATGAAACTTATACAAAAATTGACCATGTACTAGGACATAAAAACCTAATGATCAACTGCAGAAAGGCACAAATAGTGAATACAACTTTCTCAGATCACAGTGCAAGAAAAGTAATATGTAATATTGGGCTAAGGAGATGTAGACCCAGAACCAATTGGAAACTGAATAACCTTGTTTTAAAGAATGACTGGACCAAAAAACAAATTATAGAAAGAAGTAACCATTTTATCCTAGATAATGATAATAATGAAACAACATAGAAAAACCTATGGGATTCGCTCAGTGGCTCTCAGGGGATATATTATAGCTTTAAATGCTTACATGAATATATTGGAGAAAGAGGAAATCAATGAACTAAACATGCAACTAAAAAAATTAGAGAAAGAACAAATTAAAAATTCCAATTAAATACCAAATTAGAAATTATAAAAATTAAGGGGAAAATTAATAAACTTGAAAGCAAAAAAACCTATTGAATTAATAAATAAAGCCAAGAGCTGGTATTATGAAAAAAAAATAAAATTGAGAAACCCCTGGTCAATTTTATTTAAAAAAAAGAAAGAAGAAAATCAAATTGCTAGTATCATAAATGAAAAAGGTGAACTCAACTCCAATGAGGAAGAAATTCAAGTAATAATTCAAAATTATTTTGCCCAACTCTATGACAATAAAATTGATAATCTAAGTGAAATGGATGAATATTTACAAAAATATAAGTTGCCCAGTTTAAATGAAGAGGAGATTAAATACCTAAACAACCCTATCTCAGAAAAAGAAATTCAACAAGCCATCATTGAACTCCCCAAGAAAAAAATCTCCAGGGCCTGATGGATTCACAAGTGAATTCTATGAAACATTTAAAGGAACAATTGGTTCCAATTCTATATAAACTCTTTGGAAAAATAGGGAAAAATGGAACGCTGCTTAATTCTTTCTATGAAACAAATATGGTGCTGTTACCTAAACCAGGAAGAGTTAAAACAGAGAAAGAAAATTATAGACCTATTTCTCTGATGAATATAAATGCAAAAATCTTAAATAAAATCTTAACAAAATGATTACAACAAGTTTTCTCTTGGGTAATACATTATGATCAGGTAGGATTTATCCCAGGAATGTAGGGCTGGTTCAATATAAGGAAAACCGTTACTATACTCAATCATATCAACAACAAACCTCAGAAATTATATGATCTTATCAATAGATGCTGAAAAAGCTTTTGACAAAATACAGCATCCTTTCCTACTAAAAACACTAGAGAGTGTAGGAATAAATGGACTGTTCCTGAGAATAATTAGCAGTATATATCTGAAACCATCAACAAGCATTATATTCAATGGGGAGAAGCTAGAGTCATTCCCAATAAGATCAGGGGTGAAACAAGGGTTCCCATTATCA
Organism: Macrotis lagotis; assembly: GCF_037893015.1. NCBI lineage: Eukaryota > Metazoa > Chordata > Mammalia > Peramelemorphia > Peramelidae > Macrotis > Macrotis lagotis. Next base: position 90,134,481 of record NC_133659.1, read on the forward strand.
CCACTACTATTCAATATTGTATTAGAAATGTTAGCTTCAGCAATTAGAGAAGAAAAAGAAATTGAAGGAATTACAATTGGGAAGGAAGAGACAAAACTCATTCTTTGCAGATGACATGATAGTCTACCTACAGAATCACAAGAAATCATCCAAAAAACTACTGGAAACAATGAGTAATTTTAGCAAAGTTGCAGGTTATAAAATAAACCCTCATTAATCCTCAACTTTTCTATATATGACTAGCAAGATATAGCAGGAAGAGCCAGAAAGAGAAATCCCATTCAAAGTAACCTCAGACAATATAAAATACCTGGGAGTCTGTTTGCCAAGGCAGACTCAGAAATTCTTTGATAACATTTATAAAACCCTTCTCACACAAATTAAATCAGATTTAAATAACTGGGCTGACATCAACTGCTGATGAATAGGTAGAGCTTATATAATAAAAATGACAATTTTACCAAAACCAAAACTAAACTAAACTACCTGTTACTGCCAATTAAAATTACAAAAAACTAATTTGATGAGTTAGAAAAAGTTGCAAGTAAATTCATATGGAGAAATAAAAAGTCAAGGATTTCCAGGGATTCAATGTAAAAAAAAGTACAAAAGAAGGGGGTTTAGCCCTACCTGACCTAAAATTATATTATAAAACATCAGTCATCAAAACTGTCTGCTATTGGCTAAGAAATAGACTGATGGACCAGTGGAATAGACTAGGTGCAATAGCAGGAAATGATTATAGTAATCTGCTGTTTGATAAACTGAAAGAGTCCAGCTATTGGGATAAAAACTCTCTTATAAAAACTGCTGGGATAATTGGAAGTTAGGGTGTGAGATGTTGGTCTAATCTAAGTTTCTTCCATACTAACTTCCAATTATCCCAACAGTTTTTAACAGAGAGAGATTTTATCCCAAAAGTTAACTCTTTGAGTTTATTAAACAGCAAATTATTATAATAAGATCCAAATGGTTACAGGACTTAGGCATAAAAAACAATACTATAAGCAAATGGGTAGATCAAGGACTAGTTCCCCTGTCAGATCTATGGAAAGGGGGCAGTTTATGACTAAGGAAGAGTTGGAGAACATCACCAAAAACCAAATAGATGATTTCGATTACATTACATTAAAAAACTTTTGCACAGATAAAACCACTGTAACCAAGATCAAAAGAAATGTAGTAAATTGGGAAAAAATTTTTACAACTAATGATTCTGACAAAGGACTCATTTCTAAAATATACAGAGAACTGAGTCATATTTTTAAAACAAAAATCCATTCCCCAACTGACAAATGGTCAAAGGATATGCAAAGGCAATTTACAGATGAGGAGATCAAAGCAATCCATAGCCTTATTAAAAATTGCTCTAAATAATTAATTATTAGAGAAATGCAAATTAAAGCTTCTCTGAGCTACCATCTCACACCTCTCAGATTGGCCAATATGACCAGGAAGGATAATGATTATTGTTGGAATGATTGTGGGAAATGTGGGACACTATTACACTGTTGGTGGAGCTGTGAACTCATCCAACCTTTCTGGAGAGCTATTTAGAACTATGCCCAAAGGGCAACAAAAATGTGCATACCCTTTGACCCAGCAATACCACTACTGTGTCTATACCCTGAAGAGATGATGAAAAAGGCTAAAAACATCACTTGTACAACAATATTTATAGCAGCCCTGTTTGTGGTGGCAAAGAATTGGAAATCCAGTAAATGTCCTTCAATTGGGGAATGGCTTAGCAAACTGTGGTATATATATGTCATCGAGCGCTATTGTTCTTTTAGAAACCAGGAGGGACAGTTTTTCAGGGAAGCCTGGAGGGATTTGCACGAATTGATGCTTAGTGAGATGAGCAGAACCAGAAAACATTGTATAACCTAACAGCAACATGGGGGTGATGATCAACTCTGAAGGACTTGCTCATTCCATCAATGCACTCAGGAACAATTTTGGGCTGTCTGCAAAGGAGAGTGCCCTCTGTATCCAGATAAGGAGCTGTGGAGTTTGGACAAAATTCAAGGACTACTCCCTTTAATTTAGGGGAAAAAACCAGATATCTTATTGTCTGATCTTGTTACCTCTTAGACTTCTTGTCTCTTCCTTAAGGATATGATTTCTCTCTCATCACACTCCATTTGTGTCAATATACAACATGGAAACAAAGTAAAGACTGACAGATTGCTTTCCATTGTGGGGTGGGTGGAGGGAACTAAATTTAGGGGGAAATTGTAAAACTCAAATAATATCTTTAATAAAAAAAATAATTAAAAAGAAAAAAATAAATAGTGAACACGTGGAGTTCTTCCAACAACAATGAGTGGTATCATCAGCTCCAATGGGACATGAGTACTGAAAATTACAAAGTAGCTATTGTATTAACTGATAAAAACTTTTGGCTAAATTTTGTATCTGTTTTCATGTAAGTAATGACAGTTTATTACTATCATGGAGGAGATCCAGAAGACAGAGATTCTTTTTGATAGTGAGATTCTGTAGATACTTGTTTGCAGTTTACATTACTGATTACATTAAGCAGAATATAATCAAAAGCAATTATTAAATCAATCAATAAACATTTATTAAGGTTCTACTATAAAAAAAATAAAATAAAAAAAATAAAGTTTTACCAAGATCAGGGTCCATTTTGTTATAATATATGTGGTTCTGTGTCTTCTCTATAATTGTTAGAATTCATTCATTCCCTCTCTCAGGGTACAATTGTGTCTGGGGATTTATACCCCTTTCTCAGAGAAAGAACAAATCCCTGCCTCTGAAAGTAATTTTTGTCAGGTGCAGATATCATGCCACTTGCTTTAGCATGAGACTACACTTTAAAGTGATTTACTCCCTGCCTATCCCAGTTTCTCTTTCATACATTATATTTATCCTATTCTCCTGTATCATCCTTCATGTTGAAAGAGCAAAAAGATTTTCCACCTCCTTCTCTCTTAATCTGTATACTTGCTAGGGTGGAGAACACTTTCTATTCCTTTTACTTTTCCTCTTTTCCTTTTCCCACTCTGTGATAACTTTTCAAAAAGTGTATTCATTTAATTGCAGGGAATCAGGGAATTTTGTCTTTAGTTTTAATTAAACTTTTTAGCTTCATATCTCCTGATTTAAATTCCCATAAATTCTTATCCCTTTATGCAGAGCAATACTCATAAATGTTTAACAATCAGCTAGTGAGGGGGAAAAAGTGTATACTTTTAAATTTATTTCTTATTATAATTATTTTCTCCATTTTCTTAAGTAGTATTTTTAATGAAGTCTTGATTTGTTTTTTTTTCCAATTTTCTACATGTAAATTTTCATACTGAAATTTTAACAATTGGTACTCATGTTTCAGTAAAGGTAGTTCTGGCAAATTCTTGATTTTAAGATTTTTAAAAAATAACAATGATTATTATTATGATAATAGTAGTTAACAATTATATAATACTATTCACCTGATCCTGTGCAAAATATTTTCAATTAATGTCTTATGTGAAACTCAAAGCAACCCTGGAGATAGACAATTTACCAAAGCAAACTGAGGAAACTAAGTAAACAGAGGTTAAGTGACTTACCCAGAGTCAAACAATCAGTAAGTGTCTAATATTGAAACTTGAACTCAGCTCTTGCTGATTCTAATCACTATGACACCTAGCTGTCTTTTAGTATCATTATGGACTTTTTTTATACTTTTTTCTGTGGATTAATATTTCTTTAGAAAAAATTATTAACATGAATCTTTATTTTTTTAATGTTTTCTTTACTATTGTACTTCATTACTATTTTTGTGTCCCCTTTTGGGGTTTTCACAAATTAAATGATCTACCTATCTAGTTTTCTCAGTGGAGAGGGTGATGGACCTGGAGAAAGGAAAAACTGATTTCAAATCTGACTTCAGAAATTTATTAGCTCTGTTATCCTGGATAGGTCTCTTACCCTCTGCCTGCCTGAGTTTTCTAATCTGTAAATGAGATTAATATTATCCCCTTCCCAGGATCAGAAGTGATGCTTTGTAAATCTTTAACCTCCATTTAAATAATTCAAGTAACTATTATTTTTAAATGTCTGCTTATATTATTTCCCCTTACTGAAATTTCAATTATATTTTTGAACATTTTTTCATAATTGATTCAATTGTCTAAAGAAACACAGAATGATTTGCAGTATCTGAAGATTACCTAAAGGGAACAGAACCAAGACAACAATGTACACATTAACAACAACATCATTGTGAGATTATCAACCTTGAAGGAAGCAGCTCCTTTTAGCAGTCCAGAGAGGTGGAACAACCTTATTAGACTGACTATAGACAATGTTATCCCCATGCAGAGTAAGAAAAACAAAACAAAACAAAATAAAAAAAAGCACTTCAGAATCTGATGAATATTTTATAAAAATTATCTCTTATGTATCTCTTTCCCTTAATCATAATTCCTCATATTGGAAATGACTAATCTGTAAATACATTTATCAAAAATATGTATGTACAATGCTAACCTGACTATTTGTCCGTGAGGGGAGGGGGGTAGAAAGAAAGGATGGAAGAAAATTTTGTAACTCAAAAATATACATATGCATATGGATGAAAAAATAAATAAATGAATAAACAAATGAATAAAAATGCTGCAAACTTTTTTATATTTATATTTATTTTCATCCATATACACTTGTATATTTTTAAGTAATAAAATTTCCTTTCATCCTCCCTTCCCACCACCCACTCTTTGTGGTGAACAGTCAGGTTAGTATTTTACAAGCATTTTTCTGATAAACATGTTTACACATAAGTCATTTCTGGTATGAAGAATTAGGATTAAAGTAAAGAGGTACATAAGAGGTAATTTGTATAAAGTTTTCATCAGATTCTGAAGGGTTGTTTTATTTTGTGTGTGTTTTGTTTTGTTTTGTTTTTCTTCCTCTGGATGGGGATAACATTGTCCATAACCAGTCTAATGTAGTTGTCCTAGCTCTCTGAACTGCTGAGAGGAGCTGCTTCCGTCAATGTAGTTCATCTCACAGCGTTGTTTTTGTTGTGCACATTCTCTTGACTCTATTTGCTTAGCTTAGCATCAGATCCCATAAGTCATTCCATGTTTCTCTAGAGTCCAACCATTTATGATTTCTTATAGAACAGTAGTATTCCATAGTATTCATATATCATAACTTGTTTAAGCATTCCTCAATTTATGGTCATCCCCTCAATTTCCAAATCTTTGCTACTACAAAAAGAGCTGCCATGAATATTTTGGAACATGAAGGACTTCTCCGTTTTTTTTTTTATAATTTCTTCTGGATATAGACCTAGATTTGGAATTGCTATGTCAAAAGGTATGAATAGTTTTGCTGCTTGTTGGGCATAGTTACATATTGCTCTCCAAAATGTTTGGATCTATTAACAACTCCACCAGCAATGCATCAGTATCCCAAACCTCCCACAAACTTTCCATCATTGATCATTTTCCCTTTTTCTTGATTTGGTCAATCTGATAAGTATGAGATGACATCTCACTGTTGTTTTAATTTTTTAATTTGGGTTTTCCTAATCAATATTGATTTGGAGCATTTTTCATATGATTATGTATAGCATTAATTTCTTCATTTGAAAACTGTATGTTCATATCCTTTGACCATTGATTGAAGGCAAAAGAATTCAATAGTTCCAACTCCTCCCTTCGGGCAAAGAGAGAAGGCCTCTCAACCCAGGTCACAGACACTCCAGCAAGGGCAACCAGCACCTCCTACTGGCCAGCCAGAGAAACTGCACTCAGTAAAGCCTTTAGCGATTAGCATAATGAAGAAGGATGAGCGGAAAGGTGGATCCATAGAAAAATTCCTGGAAGGGAAAGACCCCAACTCAGAGAGACCTGGAACCTCTGAGGAGAATACAATCTGGTCTCCAGCACAGAAAAACTTCCTTAAAAAAAATAAAGAAGGAGCTTAAAAATTTGGGAGAGACAATTAATACCTTGCAACAAGAAAACAAAACATTAGAAAGTACAACTGGACAAACACAAAAGGAGAATAAATCTCTCAGACCATCAATTGGACAATTACAAAATGAGAATAATTCTCTCAGATCCTCAAATAAGCAAATGCAAAAAGAAATTAATTCTCTCAAAACCCCAATTGGTCAAATGGAAAGCACTTTCAAAAGTAGAATTGACCAATTGGAAAAGGAGTTGCAAAAGGTTAATGAAGAAAACTCCTCCCCCAAAAAATAAAGGAGTCTACAGAAACTAATGACTCCATGAGACAGCAAGAGTCAGTTAAACAAAATCAAAACAATAGAAAAAATAGAAGCAAATGTAAAATACGTCATCAACAAAACCACTGACCTTGAGAATAGATAGAGGAGGGGCAACCTGAAAATTATAGGACTTCCTGAAAACATCAATGAGAAAAAAAGCCTGGACCTAATATTACAGGATCTAGTGATGGAAAACTGCCCTGATATCATGGAATCGGGGGGCAAAGTAGTTATTGAAATAGTACATCGATCCCCACCAGAAAAAGATCCTTAAATGAAAAGATCAAGGAATGTCGTGGACAAACTGCAGAACTATCAAATAAAAGAGAAAATCCTGCAAGCAGCCAGGAAGAAACAATTTAAATATCAAGGAGCCACAGTAAGGATCACGCAGGACCTGGCTGCATCAACTTTAAGGGACTGAAGGGCCTGGAACTAGATATTTCAAAGGTCACGGGAGCTTGGAATGCAGCCAAGAATCTACTTTCCTGCAAAGCTGAGCCTTCTCTTCCAGGGAAAAAGATAGACATATAACAAAATGGAAGAATTCCAAAAATTTCTTATGAAGAGACCAGAGCTAAACAGAAAATTTGGACATCAAATAGGAGGTTCAAGAGACACATGAAAAGGTAAAAAAAAGGGGGGGGGGCAGTAAAAGAAAAAAAAATGCAATCCAGTAAGTTGAAACTGGCTATATCCCAGCACGGGAGTTAAAAAAAAAAAGATTCTCATAAACCTTGAGAAATGTAACTCTAACAGAGAGAATACACCTAGCAGGAAATGATGGACATTCATAACCTATCCATGAGACTACTATCTAATGTGACGTAACTGGCTTTAACCCCACTTGGGAGAAAGACTAATAACTCTCAGGAATTTTGACTCAATTCGATAGAATATACAGAACTAGAAGGGACAGACACTCAGAATTTTCTATGACTTTGATAGAATGATCTAAAAAAAACACTACTGCCCTAAAAAGGGGGACAGGAAAGAGATAGGAGGAGGGAGGGGATTGAATGGGGTAAATCTCATTACACTAAGTGGTACAAAAAACCTATGGTAATAGTGGGGAAGAAGGGAGCAGAGGAGAAACACCTGAATCTTCTTCTCATCAGACTTGGCTTAAAATCAACCTACACATACTCAGTTAACTTATAAAACATCTAACCTTTCAAGTATTAAAAGAGGAAAAGGGGAGGGAGGATGGAGAAAGGGAAGGGGAGTGGGGAAATAAGGGGAAACAACAAAAGGAATGGAAGGGAAAAGGGAAAAAAGGAAAGGGGAAAGAAAGGGGAGGGTGTGATATAGGAGGGTAAACACACTGAAGGGGGTGGTTTTCAGAGACAAAAGACTGGGGAATATGGATAAAAGGGGAGGGGAAAGGGGAAAAATACAAACAGAGGGAAGATAGCACAGAGGGCAATAAAGAATTAGTAATCATAACCTTGAATGGGAATGGCATGAACTCTCCCTTAAAATGTAAACAAATAGGAGAGTGGATTAAAAACCAGAATCCTACAATATGCTGCTTACAAGAAACTCATTTGAAGCACAGAGATACATATAGAGTAAAGGTAAAAGGTTGGAGAAAAATATATGTTGCTTCAGCTGAAGTAAAAAAAGCAGGGGTAGCAATCCTTATCTCAGACAAAGCAGCAGCAAAAATAGATAGCATTAAAAGAGACAAGGAAGGAAACTTTATCCTCCTAAAAGGTACCATAGATAATAAAGTCATTTCAATATTGAATATATATGCAACCAGTAGGACAGCATTCAAATTCTTAGAGGAGAAGCTGAAAGAATTACAGGAAGACATAGACAGCAAAACTCTACTAGTGGGAGACCTCAACCTCCCACTTTCAGATCTAGATAAATCGAATCATAAAATAAACAAGAAAGAAATAAGAGAGGTAAATAGATTGTTAGCAAAATTAGATATGGTAGACTCATGAAGGAAACTGAATGGGGATAGAAAGAAATTTACCTTTTTCTCTGCAGTACATGGAACTTATACAAAAATTGACCATGTAATAGGACATAAAAACCTAAAGATCAACTGTAGAAAGGCAGAAATAGTGAATACATGTTTCTCAAATCACAGTGCAATAAAAGTCATATGCAATACTGGTCCAAGGAGATATAGACCCAGAACAAATTGGAAACTGAATAACCTCATTTTAAAAAAATGAGTGGACCAAAAAACAAATTATAGAAAGAATTAACCATTTTATCCCAGATAATGATAATAATGAAACAACATACCAAAACCTATGGGATTCATTCAAAGCAACTCTCAGGGGATATATCATAGCTCTAAATGCTTATATGAATAAATTGGAGAAAGAGGAAATCAATGAACTAAACATGCAACTAAAAAAGAGAAAGAACAAATTAAAAATCCCAAATTAAGTACCAAACTAGAAATCCTAAAAATTAAAGGAAAAATTAATAAAATTGAAAGCAAAAAAACTGTTGAATTAATAAATAAAACCAAAGTGGGTATTATGAAAAAACAAATAAAATTGATAAACCTCTGGTCAATTTGATTAAAAAAAAGAAAGAAGAAAACCAAATTGCTAGTATCCTAAATGAAAAAGGTGAAGTCACCACCAATGAGGAGGAAATTAAAATTAAAATTTGAAATTATTTTGCCCAACTCTATGCCAATAAATTTGATAATCTAAGTGAAATGGATGAATATTTACAAAAATATAAGTTGCCCAGGTTAAATGATTAAATACCTAAACAACCCTATATCAGAAAAAGAAATTCAACAAGCCATCATTGAACTCCCTAAAAAAAAAAATCTACAGGGCCTGATGAATTCACAAGTGAATTCTACCAAACATTTAAGGAAAAATTGGTTCCAATTCTATATAAACCCTTTGGAAAAATAGGGAAAGATGGAACTCTGCCTAACTCTTTCTATGAAACCAATATGGTGCTGTTACCTAAAGCAGGAAGAATTAAAACAGGGAAAGAAAATTATAGACCTATTTCCCTGATGAATATAGATGCAAAAATCCTAAATAAAATCTTAGCAAAATGATTACAACAAGTTATCACTAGGATAATACATTATGATCAAGTAGGATTTATTCCAGGAATGCAGGGTTGGTTGAATATTAGGAAAACTGTTAGTATACTCAATTATATCAACAACAACCCGATCAGAAATCATATGATCATCTCAACAGATGCTGAAAATGGTTTTGACAAAATACAGTATCAATTCCTATTAAAAACACTAGAGAGAGTGTAGGAATAAATAGATTGTTCCTCAAAATAATTAGCAGTTGAGCAAAGTTGCAGGTTATAAAATAAACCCTCATAAATCCTCAACTTTTCTATATATGTCCAGCAAGATACAGCAGGAAGAGCTAGAAAGAGAAATCCCATTCAAAGTAACCTTAAACAACATAAAATATTTGGGAGTCTATTTGCCAAGACTGACTCAGAATCTTTTTGAAAACAATTATAGGGAAAGCTAGGTGGCATAATGGATAAAGCACCGGCCCTGGAGTCAGGAGTACCTAGGTTCAAATCGGCTCTTAGATGCTTAATAATTACCTAACTGTATGGCCTTCGGCAAGCCACTTAACCCTGTTTGCCTTGCAAAAAAAAAAACTAAAAAAATTTTAAAACACTTCTCACATGAATTAAATCAGATTTAAATAACTGGGCAAATAGCAACTGTTCATGGATAGGTAGAGCTAATATAATAAAAACGACAATTCTACCAAAACTATATTATCTGTTTAGTGCCCTACCAGTCAAAATTCCAAAAGATTACTTTAATGAGTTAGAAAAAATTGTATGTAAATTCATATGGAGAAATAAAAAGTCAAGAATTGCCAGGAGCTTAATGAAAAAAAGTGCAAAAGAAGGTGGCTTATCTAAAAAGGTACCTGATCTAAAATATTATTATAAAGCATCAATCATCAATACTGTTTGGTAGTGGCTAAGAAATAGAGTGGTGGACCAGTGGAATAGACTAGGTGTAAAAGCAGGAGATGATTATACTAATCTGCTGTTTGATAAACCCAAAGAGTCCAGCCATTGGGATAAAAACTCCCTCTTTGATAAAAACTGTTGGGATAATTGGAAGTTAGTATGGAAGAAACTTAGATTAGACATCTCACACCCTTTACCAAGATAAGATCCACATGGTTACAGGACTTAGACATAAAAAATAATACTATAAGCAAATTAGAACATCAAGGACTAGTTTCCCTGTCATATCTATGGAAAGGGGAGCAGTTTATGACTAAGGAAGAGTTGGAGACATCACCAAAAACTAATTAGATGATTTCAATTACATTAAATTAAAAAGCTTTTGAACAGATAAAACCAATGTAACCAAGATCAAAAGAAATGTAGTAAATTGGGAAACAATCTTTACAACTAATGATTCTGACAAAGGACCCATTTCTAAAATATGCAGAGAACTGAGTCATATTTTTAAAACAAAAAGCCATTCCCCCATTGACAAATGGTCAAAGGATATGCAAAGGCAATTTACAGATGAGGAAATCAAAGTAATCCATAGGCATATGAAAAAAATGCTCTAAATCATTAATTCTTAGAGAAATGCAAATTAAAGCTTCTTTGAGGTACCACCTCACACCTCTCAGATTGGCCAGTATGATCAGGAAGGATAATGATCATTGTTGGAAGGGATGTGGAAAATCTGTGACACTATTACACTGTTGGTGGAGCTGTGAACTCATCCAACCCTTCTGGAGAGCTATTTGGAACTATGCCCAAAGAGCAGCAAAAATGTGCATACCCTTTGACCCAGCAATACCACTACTGGATCTATACCCTGAAGAGATGAGGAAAAAGGGTAAAAACATTACTTGTACAAAAATATTTATAGCAGCTCTGTTTGTGGTGGCAAAGAATTGGAAATCCAACTCCTAGTTGTGAAGATTGTTTTCCAGCTTTCTGGTTTCTTTCTAATTTTGTCAGCTTTGATTTTTTTTTTTAGGTTTTTGCAAGGCAAATGGGGTTAAGTGGCTTGCCTAAGACCACGCAGCTAGCTAATTATTAAATGTTTGAGTCCGGATTTAAATTCAGGTACTCCTGACTCCAGGGCAGATGCTTTATCTAATGGTCCATCTAGCCGCCCCAGCAATGATTTTATTAGTTCAAATATTTTTAATTAAATATAGTCAAAATTCAAAATTCATTTTGCAGTTATTAATGTGCTCTAATTCTTGTTTGGTCATAAATTTATCCCCTTTCCATAGATCTGATAGACAGAGTTTTTCTTCATATATTAATTTATTTATGAGATTGCTCTTTATGTCTAAATCCTATACCAATTTTAACCTTATTTTGGTATATGAATGTGAGATGTGGATCTATGCTTACTTTTTGTTTTACTGTTTTCCAGTTTTCCCAGCAATTTTTGTCAAATAGTGAGTTATCATCCCAGAAACTGATGTCTTTATGTTTGTCAAATAGTAGATTGCTGTAGTCATTTACTGCAACTTCTATTGAAGCTATTCTAATCCACTGATACATTACTCTGTTTCTTAACCAGTACCAAGCAGTTTTGATGACTGCTGCTTTATAGTATGGTTTTTAGATCTGGTAAAGTTAGGCAACCTTCCTTTACATTTTTTTTTCAGTTCCCTTGCTATTCTTGCCCTTTTGTTGCTCCAGATGAATTTTGTTACTATTTTTTCTAGCTCAGTAAAGTAGTTGTTAGTTTGACAGGATGGTACAGAATATGTTATTTAATTTGGGTATATTGTCATTTTTTATTATATTAGCTTGACCTGACCATGAGCATTGGTCATTTTTTCCACTTATTTAGATCTGACTTTATTTGGATGAGAAGTGCTTTATAATTGTGTTCATACAGTCTCCGGGTTGGTCTTGGGTAGTAGATTTCCAAGTATTTAATTTTGTCCATAGTTATTTTAAATGTAATTTCTCTTTCTATCTCTTGCTCTGGGGATTTGTTGTTCCTTTATAGAAATGTTGATGATTTATGTGACTTTATTTTATATCCTTCTATTTTGCTGAATTTTTTAATTGTTATAAGGAATTTTTTTAGATAATTTTCTCAGGTTCTCTAGGTATACCATCACATCATCTGCAAAGAGTGAAAGTTTGTCTTCCTCATTTCCAATTCTGATTCTATAAATTTCTTTTTCTTCTCTTACTGTTTTGACTAGCATTTCTAATTCTATATTGAATAGTATCAATGGTCATCCTTGTTTCACCCTTAATTCTCACTCATAATTTTATCGGAAATAAAATCCTAGTTTATTCCCATTTTATATATAATATTTGTTGGTGGTTTTAGAGAGATCTATTTATTATTTTAAGGAAAATTCCATTTATCTCTAAACTTTCTAGTGTTTTAATAGAAATGGATATTGTATTTCATCAAAGCCTTTTCCAGCATCTATTGAGATAATCATATGATTTCTGTTGGTTTTGCTATTGATATATTTAATTATGTTGAATGTTTGCCTAATGTTGAACCATCCCTGCCTAACTGGTATAAATCTACCTGATCATGGTGTTTTATCCTAGTAATTACTGGCTGTAATCTCATTGCTAAAATTTTATTTAAGATTTTTGCATCAATATTCATTAGGGCGATTGTTCTATATTTTTTTTGGCTGTTTTGATTCTTCCTGGTTTAGGTATAAGCACAATAATTGTGTCATAAAAGGAGTTTGGCAGAAATTCTTCCCCTTCCATTTTTTAAATAGTTTATATAGAACAGGAATTAATTGTTTCTAAAATATTTGGTAGATCTCACCTGTAAAACCATCAAGACCTGGACAATTTTTCTTAGGGAGTTTATTACTACCCGTCCCCTTTGACTTTTAAAAATTTAACTTTCAAGGGCAGCTAGATGGAGCAGTGGATAGAGCACGGGCCCTGGAGTCAGGAGTATCTGAGTTCAAATCCTGCCTCAGACACTTAATAATTACCTAGCTGTGTAGCCTTGGACAAACCACTTAATCCCATTTGCCTTGCAAAACCTAAAATAAAATTAACTTTCAGTTTATTTTGACTTATACCTTCACCTTCTCTTTTATCATTCCCTTCTTCCCTCATCTTTTCCTTTCCCAATCAGGGGGGGATTGGGAAGGGAGTCCCTGTAAATTAGGGTAGATTTTTAAACCCAAGTGAGAAATCTATCTTAGATCTATTGAATAGAATTTACTCAGCATTCATATTCTCCCTTCTTTCCTTGTAAGATTATGATTTTTTATAATTAAGGAGCTCCTTCCCTTGCTGTTATTCATGGTCCTGGTACTATTAACCAGGTATCATCAATCATATTTTGTTTATTTCCTTGATAAACTCATATTCTTATCAAGGTATCATCACAGGTTATTTATTTGATTGCTTGATAAGCAGCTTTGACTCAAATTGCATCAAATTATAATTATCATCATTTTTTACCTTATCCCTTTCCAAGTATCTTTCAAGTACACACAATCCTCCTATGAGCCAAAAGTATCATCCAAAGCCATATCATTTCTTGAACTATTTGTACCCTCCCCCAGACCTATTTTCTCTTACTCCCTCCTCCCTCTCCCCCACCCAGGGTCAGGGCACTTAACTCCTGGTTAAGGGAAGCAAGGCCTATTCTCTCTCTCCCACTCTACCCTCCCTCCTCACCTCACTTAACCCCTTATTAAATGAATCTCCAGTTAAGACAAACTCTGATCCAATTAACTGTAAGAATCTTAAAGATCTCTAAGTACTAGAAGGCTCTGGAGGTCTCACCTGAGAACTTTACAAATGATTCTAAGTTACAGAGACACTCACTGATACTTCATTAGACAAGGTGCTAAGCACAGTAGAAATAAAGTGAGTCCAAGGATAATGAGACACTTCAGTTTAAAGTTAACAGCCCTGTTTTTCTTCAAGACCTTCTGTCTCAAATATAGTAATATCATTCTAGACCTCTTCAATGGAGAGATAAGCCCCAAGATATCCTTTAGGTTCAATCTCTTCAATTATATTTGACCCTTTAATTCTCCTAAAAGAAGTAAAGTTCTAAAGAATTAAAAGTGTTATATCTTTCCTTTTAGGGTTGTATACAATTTGCAGGTCTTGATCAACATTTGCTCTGTTTTATTTTGTTTTTTCCTTTCTCTTTTCATTTACCTTTTTTATGCAACTCTTGAGTCATGTATTTGGTGATTGAGTTCTCTGTTCAGTTATGGTCTTTGTTCCAGGAAATTCTGGAAGTCCTCTATTTTGTTGAACATCCATCTTTTCCCCTGATAGTATATACTAAATTTTGCAGGGTAGTACATTCTGTGTTGTAATGCCAGATTTTTTTTCTCTCCAATACATATTATTCCAGGTCTTCTGATTCTTTAGTGTTGAGACTGATAGGTCTTATATGAATTCGATTGTCTTTCCTTTGTATTTGCTTTTTGCTACTTGCAATATTCTCTCCTTCATTTGAGAGTTCTGTAATTTGGTTATTACAGCTCTTGGAATTTTTATCCTGCGGTCTCTTTCTGGAGGGGTTCTGTGGATCTTTCAAGGGTTATATTGTTTTCTTGTTCTAATAGATTTGGACAGTTTTCCCTTATAATTTCCTGCATGATGCTTTCCAGGTTCATTTTTTGATCAACACTTTCTGGTAGTCAGATGGTTAGTAGATTGTCTTTCCTGGATCTATTTTCTAGGTCATTCATTTTCCCTGAATGGTACTTTACATTTTCTTCAATTATTTTTCACTTTTTGATTTTGTTTTATGGAATATTGTAGTCTTGTAGATTCATTGGTTTCTGTTTGTTCAAAACTAGTTTTTAAGAGTTTATTTTCTTCAATTACCTTCTGTGTTTCCTTTTCCAGTTTGTTATTTTTCTTGTGTAATTTTTTGCATTATAATATTAAAAATGTTTTTATTAATCTTTTTACATTAGGAAAACTCTGAACATTCCATGTTGTCTCTACATACAGTTTTCAAGGTCAGTCATTTTTTAAAATCAGGTTTTCTTTTAACTTCATTGCTTTTTTTTTCTCTTCATTTCAGTCTTCCTCTAAAAAAAAGTTTTCCAAGTCAATATTCACTGTATTTTTGTTTCTGTAGAGACATCTTTCATCATATTTTTAAATTTTCTGTTTTTGTTAATTTTGAGAATTATTGTTTATACTGTCCATTTTAAGTATCATCTATCATGATAAGTCTTTTTTGAATCATTCTAAAATTTCTTAATGTCTCATTTCTTTTGTAGAATATTTCAGATTTTCTATTTCTTATAAGGTGATATTGCCTCTATCTCTTTATACAATATTTGGGCAATCTGTTCTATTTTATTTTTGAAATTTTACTCATTCTTCTATGATTGCTTGTTAGTTTGCTTGTTTATAGGCTGGAGTTTAATTTAAACTATTTTTTTATCTTTAATTCTCTCAGTTGTTTCCTATCATTTTTCTTTAGAAATCCTTCTCACTTTTAAAATACCCCCCCCCCTTTCAAAGATATATCTAACAATTAGTTTAGCTTTCAGGGCAACCTTAGCCTTCTCAAATTGGGTAATGTGAAAAATCTCTTGTATCTTTAGCCCTATCATGAATAATTTCTAGGAGAAATAAAACAAATAAAACCAAAAAAAACGCTTTTTGTCAAGTGGGCTCATTATGCTATTTCCTTTAGACACTGTACTCTTTCTCTCCAATCTGTAAGATTATATGTCTTCAGTCTTGCCAAAATCTTTCTTCCTTTGCCTCTCCCTTTCTTAGTGTAGATAAGTAAAATTTAGTTTTGTTGCTTCCTCTAGAGTGGTATATTGAATAGAAGATTATGTTTTGAGTAAGAAAGATTCCAAATAGCACCTAACATAAGAAAGAGTTCAAATGAAAGCATACTTCAGCTTTAAAAATAGGATAATAATAGTATAGCATTTTTGTGAGGATGAAATGAGATATTTGTAAATCACTTAGCAAAGTGCCAGGATATATCATTGGCATTTAATAAATAATTATCCTTTTCCCCTTATCTTCAATACGTGGTTTCTTGACACAGTTACTAAACAAAAATCATGACTTTGCTTTGCATTCATGGCAGCCAAGCATGTGGTGTTGGTTCAGGGTATATTGACTGAATTTTGGAATGAAAGTTTCCCCAGTTTTCTTTCTTTTCTTTTCTTTTTTCTTTTTTAAAACTACTATATTTCTCCATATAAAAGACATTCCCATGGTTGTAGATTTTTTTTACTTGCATTTCCTGCTTTTTTCGCCCTTATTGTCTTTGTGCTCATTGTTTCACATTTTTTACCAGTATATTAGGCTATGTTTTGCCACATTCTGCCAGAAATGACTCAGAAAAGATTTTTATATGGTGTTGAATTCAAATTCAAAGTGATCCAGTTTGCACAATTTCCATTTAATGGAAATACTGCTATTGAACATGAATCTGGCCCTCCTCCAACTGAGAAAATAATCTGAGACTGGGTAAGGGAAGACAAAACCTACTGAAAATGTCTGGCAGAAGGCCATGAGAGGCAAGGCAGCCAAATGACCTGATTCAGAGAGGGAATTGAAGAGATGGATGGAAGAGCAAAAGGACAGTGGAATTCCTGTGTCCATCAAGATGGTTCAATATGGAGCCAGAAGAATTGCTGTTGAAAAAAGAAGTGACTGATATCCAAGAAGTACAAAGTTGGTGCTTCAGGTTCATGAAATAGAATGGACTAAGCACACATCCACCTACCAGACTTACCCAAAAGATGCCTGAAAACTATGGGCAGAATTTCATGATGAATAAAGCTTGAGTTCAATAACTTTATGTAATACACTATTTTTTCAAATTTTGGGCCCCCAAATTAAGAAGCATCATATATAGGGAAATATGGCATATCTGTATGGGTAGAGTATCTTGTGGATTCAATGGGGATTATAAAATATGTTGTGCAGAATTTTTTCTTTTGAAGTTTTATGACTGGAGAAATTTGTAGAAATCAACTATTCAGCTAATTTATGGATCACACTTATCTGTATACTTATATATATTAAATGTATATGTTTTGTTTTCTTTTGTTTTGTTTTTGCAAGGCAAATGGGGTTAAGTGGCTTGCCCAAGGCCACACAGCTAGGTAATTATTAAGTATCTGAGGCCAGATTTGAACTCAGGGAGTCCTGACTCCAGGGCCAGGGCTCTATCCACTGTGCCACCTAGCCACCCCAGGTTAAATATATATGAAAACACACACATACACACACACACACACACACACACACACACATCTATATGTATGTATACCATACTGTTATTGAAAATCAGCACTATATCTGATTTATCTTCCTATTGTCATTCATAAGACATGTGGTCATTAAATACCTTTGAATTGAACTGTAGAATAGAAATAAAAGTAGCCTATGAAGTCTTAGCATTTGAGAGAGGGAGGTTTGGAATTTATTTTTTAATTAATATGTATTTTTTCCTTAATAATGAAACTCAGGCAGTTTTTTTTTGGAAATTCTAACATGTCTATCTTCATTATTCATATTTGACCTTGGGCATGCATGGCTAAATTCTTTGTATGCATTTTCTCTTAAAAGTTATTTAGTCTGTCTGAGTTTTAGTTACCTCACCTCAACAATAATGGAGTTAGTCTCAATAAAACCAAGATCCCTTTCAGCTTTAAATCTATGATCCTATTTTATACAGTATCCGCTGTTTCATCATACAAGTCACACTTTCTGTAGCACTTGATATTTCACATTCTTATATAATCTCATTTCATATATTATTATTGATTTTATTCAGATTCAGTATGCTTTCCGTTAATTACATGATACCCTCACTAAGCATGAGCAGAAGTCAGGCATGAGTTACTGTGACTGAACTGTGAACTGAAGCTAGAGAACAACTTTTTGATTCCCAGTCTTCCCCCTTTAAAAATATGATAGATATGTAACCTGCCATGGGGGCCTATCCTGTCAAACAAAATTTATGAAGTACCTGCTAAATACATACATATATATATATATATATATATATATATATATATATATATAGTAGTTAATGAAGGAAGAAATAAAAATTAATACTATTAATAATTTTTGGTGAAGGAGAGGGGTCTCTTGGAAGAATTGAGGGATTACATAAGGAAGATGGGAGAAAAGAATGCTCTCTAGGTGTGAGATATGGCCAAAGTACAGATATGGAATTGGAATAAAATGCCATATAAGAAACGTGGATAAGGCAAATTTATCCTGTCCAAACAGAGGATAATAATATGTATTGGAATGAGGAAGGAGAAAAATAAATAATGAGATTTGAAAGCTAATTGAGGTCAGGTTGTAAAGGACTTGAAGAAGCTAAAGAGAAGAATTTATATTTGACCCTAGAGACAATAATGGGACACTGGAATCTATCAAATAGAGGATTCATGTGGTCAGATCTGTACTTAAGGAAAATTACTTTAACGACTGTGTGGAGAATATAGGAGAAAGAAGAGAGTCTTGAGTTGAGGGAATCAATTTGTAGGTCATTACAATAGTCCAAGGGAGAAGTAATAAGGGACTAAACCAAGGCTATGTGAACAAATAAGAAGGAATTAGATAAAAGAGGTATTGTGGAGCTAGAAATAACAAAATTAAATAATTGGTTGATTATACAGGATGAGATGGAGAAGAAGAATCAAGGATAATACAAGGCTTTGAGCCTCTGAGACTAGAAGAATTTATTGTTTTGGACAGAAATGCAAATAAATTCACAATGTCTTACCAGCTAGAAAGGACTTACTGAAGTGCCCATTTCCCTGGAACATCTTTTAAGCCCTAGTTAGGATCACTGCCATAGTATGGTAAGTCATCAAGGTATCATTTTGATAGATGATATCCTAACTGAAGCATCATGAAAACCTTGTGAGGAAAGTAGGGCAACAATATTATCCTTGTTTGATAAATGTGAGAGTGAAATCCAGTCACATTAAAATTATCTGCTTGAAGTACTATGAAAATTTAATAACAGAGCCAGAATTAGGTTCTAGCCCCATAGTCATTCCATCATATCATATAAGAATTTGTCAACTAGGTGGCTAGGTGGAGTAGTGGATAAAGCACTGGCCTTGGAGTCAGGAGTACCTGGGTTCAAATCCAGTCTCAGACACTTAATAATTATCTAGCTGTGTGGCCTTGGGCAAGATACTTAACCCCATTTGCCTTGCAAAAACCTAAAAAAAAAAAAGAATTTGTCAACTATAAAGTTTCTTCTAAATGTCAAATTAAGCCTAAGTACATAGAGAAAGAACTAACTGATATAATTCTATCGGAATAGTTCAGTAATTAATTAATTATTATAGTTGAATGGCTCACATAAATTTTCTGATTCCAGTTTCCAGATTTGCTTTGAAGTCCTGGCTATCTTACTCCTGGAAGATGAGGTGTTAGGATGTGTGTGATTTAGAAGTTTTACCCTCTCTATTTGACTGTTCTACTGCACCTCCAACTCTTTTCATGAAAAAATATTAAATGTGTGAGTCATGGCACCTAACATAAAGCATATAACTTCAGGAAAGAACATGCTAGTGATAGACTGTTAAGGATTTAAGGCAGAAGGAGAGGGGAAAAATGTAGTTTTTAGTTTAAAATTTCAAGGTGCTAGCCAGGAAGTAGACAGTCAACACTAGAAAGAAATAATTTATATTTCTCACATTCTCATCTCTACTATTTTAAGCAAAATATGTTTTGGGAAGAAATGACAGTTATATATTGAATAAAAGTATAAGACTGGTCTTTATCTTGTTTCCCTGAAATTTCTAAGATGAGGCACTTTGGAACCATGAATATGGTTAGCAATGAAATGGGGGGAGTAAGTAGCTTAATGATTATATAATATATCTTTTACTCAAAGATTCAGTAGTACAGATAGTTCTTTCTGATTACCTGTAGGGAAATAAGACAACACTCATTTCTATAGAGTTTATCATTTTATAGCTTCTGACAGAGCCAGTCTTCAGTGATGTCCTAATTAGACACTTCTAGGCAGCAGGTAGGTATCATAAAACCACAGACAGCTAGGCAGTTAGAAGGTAGAATGGGCTAATATATTAGTCTTCTTTTTCCTTTGAAGGCAGACTGAATGAAAATGTAAAAGGAATTTCAGATTACTAGACTAAGTGTATTTGAGTATGCCTAAATTAGAGTAAGAGGATTTTCTTTTTATCCCATTGAGGCTGTAATTAAAGTTTACTACTCTGACTTAGCAAAGTTATTTTTATCACTAACTAGTGAATATTTATGAAATTCTCCTGTGTGTGGATCTTCCATTTTATTGAAAACCAAATTCAAGATTCTAAAATGCCTCTTGATTTTCTAAATTTCAAAGGAAATTACCAGGTCAGTCTTACACTTTGGTTCACTACATAATGTATTTCATAACTCTGTCATTACTTCCCATTACATCTCTTGCTTGAAATAAGGATAAGGAAATAAGAATTGTAAATTCCTTCTTTTTGAGGCTTATTGTCTCCTTCTTGATTATCACATTGAAAATTTTAATTTAATGCTGTAATTCTTACTTCCTTTAGCCTTTAGCACTTCATAACTGAGGGAAATGTATTGTATAGATAAGATAAGATCCCTGTTCTCAAGGAACTAACAATCCAGTAGTTTACATAATGAATTGAAATTGAACTCTAAGACATTGCATTTTAGATCTAAAAATGTCACTCAGCAAGCATTTATTAAGCATGTCAATGAACAGGATTACTATTCAATATAGTATTAGAAATTCTAGCTTTAACAATAAGAGAAGAAAAAGTAATTAAAGGGATCAGATTTGGCAATGAAGAAGCAAAGTTTTTAGATGATATGACAGTATGCTTAAAGAACCCATGAAAATCTTAAAAACTACTTGAGGGGCAGCTAGGTGGCGTAGTGGATAAAGCACCAGCCTTGGAGTCAGGAGTACCTGGGTTCAAATCCGGTCTCAGACACTTAATAATTACCTAGCTGTGTGGCCTTGGGCAAGCCACTTAACCCCGTTTGCCTTGCAAAAAAAAAAAAAAACTAAAAAAAACTACTTGAAACAATTAACAAATTCAGCAAAGTGGTAGGCTATAAAATGAACCCACATAAATCATCAGCATTTCTATATATGAACAACAAAGCCCATGAGTAAGAGTTAGAAAGAGAAATTCCATTTAAAATAATGGTAGACAACATTAAATACTTGGAAATCTACGTCCCAAGGTAGATTAGTCTAGAAACTGTATGAACACAATTACAAAGCATTCCTCACACAAATAAAGTTAGATGTAAACAATGAGACAAATATCAATATCTCATGGTTAAGTTGAGCTACTCTAATAAAAATGACAATTCTAGCCCAACTAAATTACTTATTCAGTGCCATACCAAACTACCTAATAACTACTTTACTGAGCTAGAAAAAAAATAGTAACAAGAATTCATCTTGAGCAACAAATGATCCAGAAAATAAGGAAAATGATCAAAAAAAAAATGTAAAGGAACTTGATCTTGCTCTACTAGATCTAAAACTGTACTATAAAGCAGCAGTCATCAAAACTGCCTGGTATTGCTTAAGAAATAGAGTAATGGGACAGCTAGGTGGCACAGTGGATAGAACACTGGCCGTGGAGTCAGGAATACCTGAGTTCAAGTCTGGTCTCAGACATTTAATAATTACCTAGCTTTGTGGCTTTGGGAAAGCCACTTAATCCCATTGCTTAGCAAAAAAACCCTAAAAATAAATAGAGTAATGGATCAGTGGATTAGGATAGTTTCAAAAGAAACAGTAATCATTGACTATAGTTATTTACAGCTTGACAAACTCAAAGACATTAGCTTCTGGGATAAGAACTAACTATTCGACAAAATCGTTGGGAAAGCCGAAAAATAGTATGACAAAAACTAGGCATAGACCTACATCTCACACCCTATACCAAAACAAGGTCAAAATGATTACAGGGCATATAGTGCGACACCATAGACCTTAACAGACTAAGAAATACTCTATCTGTCAGATCAATGGATAGGGCAGATATTTATGATCAAACAAGAAAGAGCATGTTATAAATAGTGAAATGGATGATTTTGACTATATTAAATTAAAAAGGGCTTGCACTAATTAAACAAATGCTTGAAAAATTAGAAGAAAAACAGAAAGCTGGGAAATAATCTTCATAACTAGGGGTTCTGATAAAAATCTCATTTCTAAAATATACAGAGAATTGCATCAAATGTATAAGGTTAAAAATCATTCCCAATTGATAAATGGTCAAAAAATATGAACAGACAGTTTTCAACTGAAGAAATTAAAGGTATATATAATCATGTGATAAAATGCTCCAAATCATTATTGATTAAAGAAATGCAAATTAAAACAATTATGAGATGTTACCACATATCTGTTAGACTAAGTTGACAAAAAGGGATGAATGATCAATGTTGAAGAGGTTGTGGGAGGATTGGGACATTAATGCATTGTTAGTGGAGTTATTAACTGATCCAAACATTCTGGAGAACAATATGGAATTATGCCCAAAGAGCAATAAAACTCTTCATAGACTTTGACCCAATAATTCCTACACTAGGACTATATCCAGAAGAAATCATTAAAAATGGGAAGGGTCCCACTTGTTCCAAAATATTCAGAACATTTTTTTATAGTGGCAAAGAATTGCAAATGAAAGCGATGCCCATCA
Organism: Macrotis lagotis; assembly: GCF_037893015.1. Taxonomy (NCBI): domain Eukaryota; kingdom Metazoa; phylum Chordata; class Mammalia; order Peramelemorphia; family Peramelidae; genus Macrotis; species Macrotis lagotis. The sequence continues at coordinate 90,157,407 of NC_133659.1, forward strand.
ATTGGGGAATGGCTGAGCAAGTTATGGTAATAGTTAGGGAATATTATTGTTCTATAAGAACAACGAACGGTCATGACACTCCAGAGAAGCTTGGGATGAATTACAGTATTTGATACTGAGTGAAGGGAGCAGAACTAAAAGAACATTGCACACATTAACAACAACATAATGAGTTGATCAACTTTGATCAATGCAGCTCTTCTCAACAATTCAGAGAGCTGGGACAGCCCCAGAAGACCATCTATGGACATTGCCATCCCCATTCAGAGGAAGAAAAACATAACAACCCCCGCCCCAAATCCCTACAGAATCTGAATGAACAGTATACTCTTATGTATTTCTTTCCTATCTCATGGATTTCTTTCTTTACCCTTTATCCTAATTCCTCATCCTGAAAACAACTAATTTGTAAACATGTTAAATGTAAATGTTTGTGTGTAATATTCACCTGACTATTTGCTGCTGAGGGGACAGGGGTGGGAAGGGAGAATGGAAGGAAACAATGTAACTTAAAAATTTGCCCATGCATGTGGATGAATGTTGAAAAACTTTCATAACACAATTAGAAAAATAAAATATCACTGAAAAAAAAAGCATGCCGGGGCAGCTAAGTGGGGCAATGGATAGATAGAGAGCACTGGCCCTGGAGTCAGGAGTACCTGAATTCAAATCTGACCTCAGACACTTAATAATTACCTAGCTGTGTGGCCTTGGGCAAGCCACTTAACCCCAATTGCCTTGCAAAAAAAAAAGCATGCCAATGGCCAGACACTAGACATAAAAAAAGAGAGGCAAGGCATTACCCGCTATCCAGAACCTTCCATTCTATAAGGAATGTACACGAATTTATAGAAAACAAGTACAAACAAAATAATGGTTATTATTGTGTGGTGTATAGAACCATCTTGAGATTGCATTATCATTAAAGACTTCATATAGAAAGTGAAGTTTGAGAGGATCTTGAAGGAAAATGGGAATTTTTAAGAGACAGAAATGAAGAGGGAGCAACATGACATCTAATAAAAAAAAGCATGGAAGTAGGAAATAGAATATGAGTAAGGAAAAATAAAACGGTCAATTTGCCTTCACCATAGGGTTTATGAAGGATACTACTGGGGACTGAGGCTAGAAAAGTAGGTTTGGACAATATTGTAAAAGGCTTTAAATGACAAACGAAAGAGTATATATATTGGATCCTATCAGAAATAGAGAGTCATTATAGTTTGGGTTGGGTTAAATTCATGCTTGAGGAAAATGATTTTTGTAAGTTTTGTGGAAGATGGGTTGGAGCATTGAAAGATATTTGACAAAAACAAAAGAACAATTAGATGGCTATTACAATAGTCCAGGTGAGAAGTGCTTGAATGTATCACCTAAGAGGATGGCTTCATGAGTGAAGTAAGAAGGAATGATATGAGATATTGTAAAGGTATAAATGACAAGATCTAGTAAATTAGTCATAAAAGGAGTAGAGGATGACAGAGGTAGTAAACAAGGTTAACTAGAAGACTGATGGTAACCTCGAAAAAAAGCAATTACACAGTATCTAGTATAGTCTGTTCATCTTACAAATGAGGAAAGTGAAATTCAAAGGATAATGAATAACATTTCTAAAGTTAACAGTTAGTGACAGAAGGAGGATTATAAGCAAATATTCCTGATTCTAATACAGTAGACTTTTCATTGAAATGACACATTGATGTACTTTAATATTAGAAACCTTTGTTCCAAGAATTTTTTTCTTTTAAAGAATGACTTGAAAAATCATATAAATATATTAAAGCGTATTATTTCAGGTTTCTAATAGCTAATTGATATTTTAGTAATTATTCAGCAAATACTTAATCAAATATCTACCATAATGCTAGATGATAGATGAAAATCAAAGTTAAATAAAATGATCTCTTCCTTCAAAGAGTTTACAGTTTTAATACAATACCTCATTAGATCTCTTTATAGAATAGTTAAAGTGAATAGTAATTACATTATTAATTGTTAATAATATGTATTATGTAATAATATGAACCTCTACATTTATACATTACTGAATGAGCAATCTAATTGCTAAGGGATGGTATATTATTTTGACAAAGGAAGTTTAAGTAGAGAAAAACTACTTAAGTTTTCTCAAAGAGAGGAACAACAGGTCAGATTTGAATTCTTGCTCTGCCATGTGAGCTTGCTCATACTTGTGGAATCTTGTAGCAAGTTCTTAATCACTCTGATCCTCAATTTCCTCCCCTGTAAAGTTAGGGATAGACTATGTAACCTCTAACATGATCTTATCTACCCAGCAACAGTACAGTCATTAAAGAATGCTAACCTCTAATGATTTGAGATAGTTCCTCTTCAAAAAATGAATAAGTCGCTTCATTATCATAGGAAAAAAAGTCCATATTAATATCTTTATTTGACAAAGTCATTAATAAGGAAAATAACTGGAATAGACTATTTCCTTTATACAAATTTGGTATCTCTTTTGTAGATGTTTGTAGAGGAAGAGAGAAGTGATAATCCTAAAATTATTATTGAATATAGGGAGAAAAAAATGTCAAAATCCTTTAAAAGGTTTACAAAAAATGACTTGTTTAGGGACTTTAGGTTTTTGGGATAAATTAAACCAATTAAGGTACAGAATAAATTATTCAGAACCCAGAGATTGTGAGATCCCCTTTCCCAGTACCAACAAATAGTTTCAAGCCCCAAAATAAATCTGCAAATTCAATGTCTAGAAAATAATTATAATTTTGCTGTATAGTTGCATTCTCTTTTGCCCACCCACTTGTAAACTATTGGGACTTTTGGGATTGATATCAGGCTTGATACTAACCTAGCTCTTGGGAATACATTTACATATTATTACAAGGGGGAAAAATCTATTTTTAATTTACTTCTGTTAAATAATGGGCACTAAGGAAATTAAAGCAATATGGAAAATTATTTGTTTAGGGACTTTTATTTGTACAGGTTCTAAAGATTACAAGGACAAACATAAATAATAGGACCATTTATTGGAAAAAAAGCAAATTAAAGAAACCATGAATAAATTAATATAGTCATTCCAAAATCATCAGGATCTACAGTTCTCATGAAAGTGAAAGACAATAAAGTATGATCATAACAATGGATAAGTTTATAGATTTATAGATCCTGGCAATCTTTACAAGCTTCATTTTGGGGAGGGCCTCAGACCAATCAATGTATGCATACATTCATTTATGAATGTATTAATATTTGGTAAATGCATATACATATATCACACATATGTAGAGAGAGACAAACACACACATATAGACACAAACACATCTACATAGATTAAAAATATGAGTAAAAAAAGACTGAAAAACAGAGACTCTTTGAAATAGAGGATAGTGTTAGGATGCTGAACATTTGGTGGAAAAAAATTAGTTCAAAAGCCACTTCAGCTATATGACCTGGACAAACCCCTTAAACTCTGTGTGTCCCTCATAATCCCATAGCACTTGGTTGCTAAATAATTGATAAGACAAAATCTGTGTCAGTAGAAGGAGTCTCCACACTGGTTGTTTTTAAAGCCATCAAAGATCACAGATCTTTGATTTAATCACACATTCACATATATATTCAAGTGGCAAGAACTCTATTATATACAACTATCATAAAGATTAAGTATAATATTTGAAATCAGGAAGACATGGATTCAAATCCTGCCTCAAATATTTATGAGCTGTTTGACCTTGGACAATTAAAACCCCATTTCCCAGCCAACTCTGTAAGACACTCAGTTATGCTGTTCATCAACATCAGTGAAGGAAGTGTCCATACTAGAAAATAACTATCTCAATGGAAATATCAATCATCGGAAAACTTATTATATAATCAGTTATGTATTCTGTACTTTTTAAGCCCTTTTGGCATTGTGACAAAATTAGAATATGAATTTGAACCATATTTCTCCTACTCCTTTTTTCTTTTTCCTCCTTTTTACCTTTCTTTTTTTTCTACATTTTTTTATTAAAGATATTATTTGAGTTTTACAATTTCTCCCCCAATCTTACTTCCCTCCCCCCACCCCTCCATGGAAAGCAATCCGTCAGTCTTTACTTTGTTTCCATGTAGTACATTGATCCAAATTGAGTGTGATGAGAGAGAAATCATATCCTTAAGGAAGAGACAAGAAGTCTAAGAGGTAACAAGTTCAGACAATAAGATATCTGTTTTTTTTTTTTAAATTAAAGGGAATAGTCCTTGAACTTTGTTCAAAGTCCATGGCTCTTTATCTGGATACAGAGGGCACTCTCCTTTTCAGACAGCCCAAAATTGTTCCCGATTGTTGCACTGATGGAATGAGTGAGTCCTTCAGGGTTGAACATCACCCCCATGCTGCTGTTGTATACAGGCTTTTTCTGATTCTGCTCATCTCACTCAGCATCAGTTCATGCAAATCACTCCAGGCTTCCCTGAAATCCCATCCCTCCTGGTTTCTAATAGAACAATAGTGTTCCATGACATACTTATACCAAAGTTTGCTAAGCCATTCCCCAAATGAAGGACATTTACTTGATTTCCAATACTTTGTCACCACTATAAATATTGTTGTACAAGTGAGGTTTTAAGCCATTTTCATCATCTTTTCAGGGTATAGACCCAGTAGTGGTATTGCTGGGTCAAAGGGCATGCACATTTTTGTTGCCCTTTGGGCGTAGTTCCAAATAGCTCTCCAGAAACGTTGGATGAGTTCACAGCTCCACCAACAGTGCAATAGTGTTCCATATTTCCCAAAACCCTTCCAACAATGAACATTATACTTTCTGGTCATATTGGTCATTCTAAGAGGTGTGAGATGGTACCTCAGAGAAGCTTTAATTTGCATTTCTCTAATAATTAATGATTTAGAGCAATTTTTCATAAGGCTATGGATTGCTTTGATCTCCTCATCTGTAAATTGCCTTTGCATATCATTTGACCATTTGTCAATTGGGGAATGGCTTTTTGTTTTAAAAATATGACTCAGTTCTCTATATATTTTAGAAATGGGTCCTTTGTCAGAATCATTAGTTGTAAAGATTGTTTCCCAATTTACTACATTTCTTTTGATCTTGGTTATAGTGGTTTTATCTGTGCAAAAGTTTTTTAAAGTAATGTAATCAAAATCATCTAGTTGGTTTTTAGTAATGTTCTCCAAATCTTCCTTAGTCATAAACTGCTCCCCTTTCCATAGATCTGACAGGTAAACTATTCCTTGATCTTCCAATTTGCTTATAGTATTGTCTTTTATGTCTGAGTCCTGTAACCATTTAGATCTTATCTTGGTAAAGGGTGTTAGGTGTTGGTATAATCTAAGTTTCCTCCATACTAGCTTCTAATTATCCCAGCAGTTTTTATCAAAGAGGGAGTTTTTATCCCAATAGCTGGACTCTGGGTTTATCAAACAGCAGATTACTATAACCTTTCTTGCTTTTGCACCTAGTCTATTGCACTGGTCCACCACTCTATTTCTTAGCCAGTACCAAACAGTTTTGATGACTGATGCTTTGTAATATAATTTTAGATCAGGTAGGGCTAAGCCACCTTCTTTTGCACTTTTTTTCATTAAGCTCCTGGAAATTCTTGACTCTTTATTTCTCCATATGAATTTACTTACAATTTTTTTCTAACTCATTAAAGTAATTTTTTGGAATTTTGATTGGTAGAGCACTAAACAGGTAATTTAGTTTTGGTAGAATTTTCATTATTATTATATTAGCTCTACCTATCCATGAGCAGCTGATATTTGCCCAGTTATTTAAATCTGATTTAATTTGCTTGAGAAGTGTTTTATAATTGTTTTTATAAAGTTTCTGAGTCTGTCTTGGCAAGTAGACTCCCAGGTATTTTATATTGTCTGAGGTTACTTTGAATGGGATTTCTCTTTCTAGCTCTTCCTGCTGTATCTTGCTAGACATGTATAGAAAAGTTAAGGATTTATGATGGTTTATTTTATAACCTGCAAGTTTGCTAAAATTGCTAACTTTTTCCAGTAGTTTTTTGCATGATTACTTGGGATTCTCTAGGTAGACCACCATGTCATCTGCAAAGAGTGAGAGTTTTGTCTCTTCCTTCCCAATTCTAATTCCTTCAATTTCATTTTCTTCTCTAATTGCAGACACTGACATTCCTAATACAATAATAACAAGTAGTGGTGATAATGGGCACCCTTGTTTCACCCCTGATCTTATTGGGAATGCCGCCAGCCTCTCCCCATTGAGTATAATGCTTGTTGATGGTTTCAGATATATACTGATTCCATTTATTCCTACACTCTCTAGTGTTTTTAGTAGGAATGAATGCTGTATTTTGTCAAAAGCTTTTTCGGCATCTATTGATAAGATCATATAATTTCTGATATGTTTGTTATTGATATGATTGAGTATAGTAACAGTTTTCCTAATATTGAACCAATCTTGCATTCCTAGGATAAATCCTATTTGATCATAATGTATTATCCTAGTGATAACTTGTTGTAATCTTTTTGTAAGATTTTATTTAAGATTTTTGTGTCTATATTCATCAGGGAGATAGGTCTATAATTTTCTTTCTCTGTTTGAACTCTTCCTGGTTTTGGTAACAGCACCATATGGGTTTTATGGAAAGAGGCAGAGTTCAATCTTTCCCTATTTTTCCAAAGAGTTTATATAGAATTGGAACAAATTGTTCCTTAAATGTTTGGTAGAATTTACTTGTGAATCCATCAGGCCCTGGATATTTTTTTCTTGGGGAGTTCAATGATGGCTTGTTGAATTTCTTTTTTTGAGATAGAGGTGTTTAGGTATTTAATCTCCTCTTCATTTAAACTGGGCAACTTATATTTTTGTAAAAATTCATTCATTTCACTTAGATTATCAAATTTATTGGCATAGAGTTGGGCAAAGCAATTTTGAATTATTACTTTAATTTCCTCCTCATTGGTGGTGAGTTCATCTTTTTCATTATACTAGCAATTTGATTTTCTTCTTTCTTTTTTTAAAATCAAATTGACCAGGGGTTTATCAATTTTATTGTTTTTTTATAATACAAACTTTTGACTTTATTTATTAATTCAATAATTTTTTGCTTTCAATTTTATTAATTTCTTCTTTAATTTTTAGAATTTCTAATTTGGTATTTAATTGGGGATTTTTAATTTGTTCTTTCTTTAATTTTTTTAGTTGTATGTTTAGTTCATTGATTTCCTCTTTCTCCAAGTTATTGATGTAAGCATTTAAAGCTATAATATATCCCCTGAGAGCTGCTTTGAATGAATCCCATAGGTTTTGGTATGTTGTTTCATTAGTATCATTATCTAGAATAAAATGGTTAATTCTTTTTATAATTTGTGTTTTGGTCCACTCATTCTTTTAAATGAGGTTTTTCAGTTTCCAAATGGTTCTGGGTATATATCTCCTTGACCCTATATTGCATATGACTTTTATTGCATTGTGATCTGAGAAAGATGTATTCACTATTTCTGCCTTCCTGCAGTTGATCATTAGGTTTTTATGTCTTAGCACATGGTCAATTTTTGTATAAGTTCCATGTACTGCAGACAAAAAGGTATATTCCTTTCTATCTCCATTCAATTTCCTCCATAAGTCTACCATATCTAGTTTTTCTAACAATTTATTTACCTCCTTAACTTCTTTCTGGTTTACTTTATGATTCGATTTATTTGTATCTGAGAGCAGGAGGTTGAGGTCTCCCCTTAGTAGAGTTTTGCTGACTATGTCTTCCTGTAGTTCTTTCAGTGTCTCCTCTAAGAATTTGGATGCTGTCCCAATGGGTGCATATATATTCAGTATTGAAATGACTTTATTACCTATGGTACCTTTTAGGAGGATAAAGTTTCCTTCCTTCCTTATCTCTTTTTTAATGCTATCTATTTTTGCAGCTGCTTTGTCTGAGATGAGGATTGCTACCCTTGCTTTTTTTTACTTCAGCTGAAGCAAAATATATTTTGCTCCAACCTTTTACCTTTACTCTATGTGTATCTCTCTGCTTAAATGAGTTTCTTGTAAGCAGCATATTGTCAGATTCTGGTTTTTAATCCACTCTGCTATTCACTTATGTTTTAAGGTAGAGTTCATTCCATTCACATTCAAGGTTATGATTACTAATTCTTTATTGCCCTCCATACTTTATTCCCTCTGTTTGCATTCACCCTCCCTTTATCCATATTCCCCAGTATTTTGTTTCTGCATGCCACCCCCTTCAGTGTGTTTGCCTTCCTATATTACCTCTCCCCTTTCTTTCCCTTTTCTCTTTTTCCCTTTTCCCTTCCCTTCCTTTTGTTAGTTCCCTTCCCCCCCCCCACTTCCCCTCCCTTTCTCTGTCCCCCTCCCCTTTTCACCTTTAAATCTTTGAATGGTTAGATTTTTTTTTAAGCTAACTAAGTATGTGTAATTTGACTTTAAGCAAAGTGTGATGAAAAGAAGATTCAGGTGTTTCTCATTTCCTCTCTTCTTTCCCTCTATTACCATAGGTATTTTGTACCTCTTAGTGTATTGAGATTTACCCCATTCAATCCCCTCCCTCCCTCCTCCCCTGTCATTCCTGTACCCCTTTTTAAGGAGGTAGTGTTTTTTTAGATCATTATATCTGAGTCATAGAAAATTCTGAGTATCTGTCAATAGAGTTAAAATTCTTGAGAGTTATTAGAGTCTTTCTCCCAAGTGGGGTTAAAGCCAGTTACATCCCATTGGATAGTAGTCTCATGGCTAGGTCATGAATGTCCATCACTTCTGGTTAGCTATATTCTCTCTGCTAGAGTTACAATTCTCAAGATTTATGAGAATCTTTTACCCCATGCTGCAATATTGCAAGTTTCAACTTACTGAAACTTATTCAACTTATTGAAACTTATTCAAATTATTTTTACCCGCGCCCCCCCTTTTTTTTTACCTTTTCATGTGTCTCTTGAACCTCCTGTTTCATGGCCAAATTTTTTATTTAGCTCTGGTCTTTTCATCAGGAATTTTTGGAATTCTTCCATTTTGTTGAATATCCATCTTTTTCCCTGGAAGGGAAGGCTTAGCTTTGTGGGATAGTGGATTCTTGGTTGCATTCCAAGCTCCCTTGCTCTTTGAAATATCTTGTTCCAGGCCCTTTGATCCCTTAATGTTGATGCAGCCAGGTCCTGAGTGATCCTTACTGTGGCTCCTTAATATTTAAATTGTTTCTTTATGGCTGCTTGCAGTATTTTCTCTTTTATCTGATAGTTCTGGAATTTGGCCACAACATTCCTTGGGATTTTCATTTTACGGTATTTTTCTGGAGGAGAATGATGTATTCTTTCAATATCTACTTTGCCCTCTGGTTCCATGATATCAGGACAGTTTTCCATTGCTAGATCCTGTAAGATTAAGTCCAGGCTTTTTTTCACCTCAATGTTCTCAGGAAGTCCAATAATTTTCATGTTGCCCCTCCTCGACCTATTGTCAAGGTGAGTGGTTTTGCTGATGAGGTATTTTACATTTTCTTCTATTTTTTTCTATTTTTTTTGTTTTGTTTAACTGGCTCTTCCTGGCTCATGGAGTCATTAATTTCTGCAGACTCCATTCTTTTTTTTAGAGAGGATTTTTCTTCATTAACCTTATGTAACTTCTTTTCCAATTGGTCCATTCTACTTTTGAAAGAGCCTTCCATATGAACAATTGAGGTTTAGAGAGAATCATTTTCTTTTTGCATTTGTGCAGTTGATGATCTGAGAGAGATTTATTCTCATTTTGTATTTGTCCAATTGTATTTTTTAAGGATGCTTTCTTGTTGCAAGGTATTGTCTCTCCCAAATTTTCCAGTTGATTTTAAGCTCCTTCCTTATTTCTTCAAGGAAGTCTTTCTGTGCTGAAGACCAGATTGTATTCTACTCAAGGGTTCTAGGTCTTTCTGAGTTAGGATCTTTCCCTTCCAAGAATTTTTCTATGGCTCCACCTTTCCGCTGACCCTTCTTCATTTTGCTAAGGGCTTGAGTTTGTGAGGAGCTGGTTCACAGGGGCTTGGGATCAATAGAGTCTTTACTCACTGAGTACAATTTCTCCGGCTAGCCAGTAGGAGGTGCTAGTTGCTTTCTCTGTAGTGTCTGTGACCTTGATTTAGACCTTCCCCCTTAGCTTGCAGGGAAGAGTTGGAGCTGATGAATCCTTTTGCCTTCAATCAATGGTGGGCTTTACCCTGGCCTGAGGTCATTGCTCATCTGGGCTGGTTCTTCTGCTCACACACCTGGGCCTGAGCTGGAAGTAGTCTGCTATTGTTTGTTCCAGGAAGAGGCCTCAGCTGCAGTGGAGGCCTGGACTCAGAGTTCCTCAGACCAGAGGAGCTCAGGGATGGTGTCCACAGCTATCTTGCACCAAAGCTCTCCCTCCAGCCCGGTTGGCAAGCTCCAGAGGGTCAGCATGCCCCTGCTCCCTAGTTGACTCAAGCCCCTGCCATCTAGCCCCACCACTGATCCAGGAGGTCCGTCCCTTGGGCCCTCAGATTCTGGTTCCAATTCAGCTGCTAATCTGGCTGATCCGGACTGATGCTCTCTGCGCCCAGACTCACCTGCCCAAATTCGTCCAGTGCTGCGGGAGACAAATCCTGAGGTAGATGTTCTTTCTCCTGGCTTTTTTTTCCTGGGTTTTGTGGGTCAAATTTCTTTTAAGAGGTTTGTTTCATATGATAGATGGGGAAAGATCAGGAGATTTTAGAACTGTGCCTGTCTTCTCTCTGCCATCTTGGCCGGAAGTCTTTCTTCCTCCTTCTTCATACTACTACCTCTCCTTTAGAATTGATTAAACATTGGCATTGCTTTGGGGTTGCTTAAATTATTGGATTCCAACATTCTCTGCAATTGGGCAATCTATTTTTTATTTAGTTTAAGGGCCTAAACTTAAGTGTTTGACCTAAAGTTGCTTTTGATTTTAAGATCAAGTCATTTTACATTTGATACTGTTACTCAACCCATCAAAAATATTGAAGTTCTATTGATGCTATATGTGCACAAAGATAGGTTCACACATAAATATGGGGATTTTCTCTTTGAAATTTTTTTTTTAGATTTTTTTCAAGGCAATGGGGTTAAGTGGCTTGCCCAAGGCCACACAGCTAGGTAATTATTTAGTGTCTGAGGTCAGATTTGAACCCAGGTACACCTGACCCCAAGGCCGGTGCTCTATCCACTGCGCCACCTAGCCGCCCCTAAATTTGTGAGCTTTTAATACACTTTTAAAATTGTCTTGCTTCCCTTTATCCTACCAACTCAAATGTACAAATACACAGTCACACACACACACACACACACACACACACACACACACGCATACAGGCATGCAAGCAAATACATAGCCACATATGAGTTCCACTTTACTTGCCTTTTACCTTCCAGAAAGTTGACTTAAATGCAACACTTCCATTCTCAATCTTTCTATAGAGCTAAATTCTGGGAATTCTAGTCACTTACCAGTCATTCTCATCATTACTAAATCATTTGCTTTCCAGTTTTTTTAGGTTTTTTTAAGTTCTCAAGTGTGAATAAGAAAGTTCAAATATGATTTGGTCACATAAGAATTAGGAATTTTTCATTTCAGAGCATTCACTACTAAATGAACTAATAGAAATTAAATGGGAGAGGGATATTTGTGCATAAAATTTAGCATCTTAGAGAAAAAATAAGGAAATGATTAATAAACTAATAACTTTAATAAATGTTTTATTGTTTTGATAGATTATAATCTATTTAGATTAAAAACAAACAAAAACCCAGAAAATATGACAGTTTTTCTAAGCTGTTATACAGTAAAGTTATAGTTTAGAAACTTAAACTGGAGAAAATACTTTTTAAGATATCACAGAAAAAAAGTGTTAATCTATTCCAATTTTCTCTTTTTAGTCAGTTAGCCATGGAATGACATGACTTTTACAAAGATAAAGGAGGGAAATCCTGTTTAGTTTCAGGGGAAGACAAATTCTCCCTCTCTATATGAATAGGGGAATTCACTTAAATTATTTTCACCTAGAGGCTTTTGTAAAGAAAACCATATTGTATTTTAAAATGCATGTTTTATTATTTATAAGCTTAATTTAAGTATGTATACAAGAGATTAGAGCTGTCCTCAATCAAGGGAAAGGAGTTCAGTCATGTGGAGGCCTAAAAACTGTAATATTCAAAGAGTTAAGGAGTATTTTTGTGAAGAGTGATGGGATTAAAGGTGTACCTTGGTTTATTGAAGGACAAGAGTCACTAACCAGGTCTTTTTTAAAGGATGTGTCTACATTGCCATTACTCCTTTTATGTTAAGCATTACACAAATAAAATTTTTACTAGTTTTCACTATTGAAGGAATAGATGAAAATTAAATACTTTGACCTTTTCATTGATTAGATTTTCACATTTTTTCTCTTGTTAAAATAAATGTTATTTGATAATTGCTTCAGGCAAACTCCCTTGGCTTCTGAGGAAACATAGTCAATGGTTTTTCCTATCGATGCAGGGAATTATGAGCACAGAGAAATATTATAATTCAAAATAAACTTTTGTAATCTTTTTCTTCATTAAGTATTTAAATCCTGTAAACATACATACATATATATATATATATATATATATATATATATCTTTATATCTTAAAATATTTCCTTGTGACCTCTTCTTTCATCCTGGTCACCCTTTCACCTGTTGGCTAAACTAAATTATACAGTTGTCTGTCACCTTAAACCAGGTAGGAGACCCTCCTACAGTTACTCCTACAGCAACTTCTCCATTACAAGACAGCGACCACTCCCACCAAACCCCACAAAGCTTCCCCTTCCACTCACCCTGGAGGGGTATTTAAGGAGAATCTTGACTTTCTCTCACTTCACCCTCTTACCTTATACTCCTTACTTTTTCTGTGTGAGTTAATCAGTAACTGACAACTGTTTAAACAGCATTGCCTATGTGATCTTTAAAGCATTCTTAACTTCCCCTCTTTTTCCTCTATTTTGGGTTGTAACAACATTTTAATAAATTTGTGTTTTCCTTTTTACAGCTACACTCTGAGGTCAGATGGTTTGTGAGTTTTTCACATAAGAACTAAACCAATCACCCCTCAACACTGTGTTTGCTTGAAATATCAATTTACATGACACTGAAAGAATTTACCTTAAAACATAGTGAAGCTGGTTCCTTTGTGTCAATAAGGAAATCTATGGACTTGAATAAAACCTAAAAGTTGCCGGCTGGAGGCAGGAAATTAAAACAATAATAATCCAAACTTCCCTGTTGAAGCTTGAGATAGTTACCTTACTAAAACTAAAGAAAAGCAGCTGTTAGGGTGATTGAGGTAAACAATACCTTTTCCCAGCCTTCTATTCCCATAATAAAAACTGGGACTGTGGTTAGCAAAAGAAATATTAATATTATGCCTAGGGTATTTTGAATTAATTTTTCTGCTAGATGGATTGATCTAGGGTCCATTGAGGGGCCCTTTTGAGTAAGGAAGGTAAAAAATTTGCTCTAAAGTCTTAGGGAATTATCTCTCTCTCTCTCTCTCTCTCTCTCTATATATATATATATATATATATTATATGGCAGGGAATTATTGAAACCCTAGAGAACGTCTTTTAAAGTTCTTGCTGATGACTTTTAATTTTATTTATATTTTAAATCTTTCTTCTGAACTGCTTTTAACTAGTTTGGAAACTGCTTTTACCTGGGGATCTATGAAGATTTTATAAGAATACTTTGTCAAATTGATTTTTTTTTGAATCCACAGACTCTGAGTTATCCATTGCACCAGAAGAGGAACTATGACCAGGTCAAGCATGTTATTGATAGATTGGAAAGAAATTGCCACAAGGGAAAATACTTTAATGCAAGGAGACATTGGGTTTTTCCTCATATATCTTTCTTGTTAGAAATGAGAATTGGGCCTGCTTTTTCTTTCTTATTGATATTTTATTTTTCCAGATATATGTTATGACAGTTTTCCAACATACATCCATATGCATGTGTATATTTTTAAGTTACATAATTTCCTTTCAACCTCTGTTCCCTCACCCCTCCCCTCAGTAGTGAATAGTCCAATGAATATTGGACATTTGTGTTAAACAAGGTTATGAATTAGGCATTTTCAGTGTGAGGAATTAGGATTAAAAGAAAAGAACAAAAATCATGGGATGGGAAAGAAAAACGTAAGAGAATTTTTTTAAAATAGTGAATGTAGTATTCATTAGATTTTGAAGGGTTCTTTTTTTTTTGTTTTGTTTTATTTTGTTTTTCTTCCTCTGGATGGAGAGAGTATTCTCCATAGCCAGTTTAATAGTATTGTCCTGGCTCTCTGAATTATTGAGAAGAGCTGCATCCATCAAGGTTGATCAACTCACAGTGTTGCACATTGTTCTCTTGGTTCTGCTCCCTTCACTCAGCCTCAGATCCCATAAGTCATTTCATGCATTTCTAGAGTCAAACTATTTATGGTTTCTTATAGAAAAATAATATTCCATAGTATTCATGTACCATGACTTGCTCAGTCATTCCCCAGTTTATGGACATCCCTTCAATTTCCAATTCATTACACTACAAAAACAGAAGCTATAGATCTTTTGGAACATATGGGACTTTTCCCATTTTTTGTGATTTCTTATGAATATAGGCCTAGAATTGGAATTCCTGGGTCAAAGGGAATGAACACTTTTAATTGCTTTTTGGGCATAGTTCCATATTGCTCTACTGAATGGTTATTTAGTTCACAGCTCCACCAGCAATGTATCAGTGCTCCAGTCCTCCCACAACCTCTCCAACATTCATCACTTTCCCTTTATCTAATCTTAGCCAATCTGATGGGTGTGAGGTGATATCTCAGAGTTGTTTTAATTTGCATTTCTCTAATAAATAATGATTTGGAGCATTTTTTTTCATATGATTATATATAGCTTTAATTTCTTTCATTGAAATCTGTCTGCTCATGTCCTTTAACCATTTATCAATTAAGAAATGGCTTGTAACCTCTTAAACTTGATGCAATTCTCTATATATTTTATAAAGGAGACCTTTATTATAAACACTAACTGTAAAAATTGTTTCCCAGCTTTCTGTTTTCCTTATAATTTTGGCAGCAATGATTTTATTAGTGCAAAAACTTTTTAATTTAATATAATCAAAAACATTCATTTTGCATTTTATAGTGTATTCTATTTCTTGTTTGGTTATAAATTAGTCCCCTTTCCCCAGATCTGATAGGTAAAATATTTCTTGGTCTATTAATTTATCTATAGTGTCTCCCTTTATGTCTAAATCCTGTACACATTTAAATCTTATTTTGGTATAGGTTGTGAGATATGGGTCTATGCCTAGTTTTTGTCATACTCTTTTCCAGTTTTCCCAACAATTTTTGTCAAATAGTGTGTTCTTATCCCCTCTGTCTTTGGGATTGTCAAACAGTAGAATATTGTAGTTATTTACTACTGTTTCTTCTTAATCTATCCTAATCCACTGATCTATTACCTTATTTTTTAACCAGAAGAAGGCAGTTGTGATGACTGCTGTTTTACAGTATAGCTTTAGATCTGGTAGAGCTAGATCACCTTGCTTTAGATTTTTTTCATTGATTCTCTTGATATTAGTGGTTTTTTTTGTTGCTCCAGATGAATTTTGCTCATTAAAATAGTGATTTGGTAGTTTGATTGGTATGGCACCAAATAAGTAATTTAATTTGAGGTAGAATTTTCATTTTATTAGCTTGAACTAACCATGATCAATTGCATTTTTCCATTTTTTTTTTAGATCTGACTTTATTTGTGTGAGAAGTGATTTGTAATTGTGTTCATATAGTTTCTGGAATTACTTTGGGAGGTAGATTCCCAAGTATTTAATGTTGTCTGATGTTTCTTTAAATGGAATTTCTCTTGATCTTGGACTTTATTATTTATGTGTAGAAATACTGATGATTTATGTGCATGGACCTTCTTTTTAATTGATGTTGAGAGCTATCTGAAGATGGAACTCCTTATACTGAGTCAGCAAGAATAAATTAAGTGACTATCATATGCCAGGCACCCTACTAAGTGTAGAGATACAAAGGACAAGAGTCCCTACTCTAAAGATATTCAAAGTTGCAGGATAAAACTGATGAAGTTTAAAATTGTTTGGAGTGTAGTCTAGTTTCAGGGTTGAATGTGTGACTGGGCTCTGACCTAGAAGTATTTAGGGATAAAAATGTTTTCCTATTACTGGAATTAGCAGAAACTAAGAAAGAGCAGTTGCAGCATTAACAGCAGCAGCTGCAGCTGCAGTTGCCATCAAGAAATAAATAATAAAGAAGGATATAGGGGCATGAGAGTTTATGTGGGGGATCATATTCCTCAAGAGTAGGTTGACTCCTTAAAAGGAGTAAAGATGGTGGATAGGGGCATAGGAGGTTATTTGGAGAGCACTTTCCCCAAGAGTAGGCTGATCTTCCAAAGAAAGACCCCCCTCAACTGAATAGAGGGTGAGCTTTGAAAGGAGCAGGACATGTAGATAAGGGACAGTGGCTCAAAGACTTAATCCTTTCAGACTAGGGCAAGGATTCATTGTTTTGGTGATAAGGACTTGTCTTGTGCTTGGGGGCATGGTACTTTTTAGAGAAGCTCATTGACTCAGCTCTATAACTTGGATAATGGATTGGAATTCAGTGTCAATGTAAAGTCAGAGGCTGTTTGACTTGTTCAGTGCAGAGGGAACAGATTAATTATAGAACACACTTCTTCATCTAACATTTCCTCTACTACAAGATAATATGTAAATAAATATACCCAGACCAGATATTCACAGGAGAAATTGGAGATAATTCCAGAGGGAAGGTACTAGAATTAAGGTGGGTCAGGAAAGGTTTCTTTCTGAAATCTGGGATTTGAAATCAATTAGGAAATAGAGATAAGGAAGGAAGGAATTTTAGACATAACTAGCATTGGAATTGCAAGTCAACCAGGATCAGTGGATTGTTAAATATATGAAGAGGAGTAAGGTATCAGAAAACTGGCAAGGTAGGAAAAAAAAGACAAGTTTTTCAAAGGGTTTTTCAAATCTAGAGAAATGTAATAAAGAGTCAAAGAAAGATAAACTAAATATTTATTGGCAACTAGATAATCTAATTTTAAGGAATGAGTGGATCAAACAACAAATCATAGAAACAATCATAATTTCATCGAAGACAGTAATAAGACACATTATTTCATTGTTGTTTGTTTATTCGCTAGCCTTTCTTTGTTTTCCCAGCACAGTATTGGCACATAATGAGTGTTTAATATATGCTTGTTTTGTTATTATAAACAAAATGGATAGAGACTATCATATATATGCCATAAGTAAAAGTATGCTCCTGGATTTTCACATAGGCACCTAATTAAATATTTGATCATTGACTACATATATGCTTGGTCTATGTGAATAAAGTAAAATTGAATAGAGAATACCATAGATATGCCACAAATAAAAATATATTCCTGGATTTTTACATAGGCATCTAATTAAATATTTGATGATAGAAAGGGAGCAAGATAGGAGAGGATTACTAGGGTTTTTCAAGTAATAAAGAAGACTGCTTTTTGTAGGTAAGTTCTGTATTAAAAAATTATGGAATGTTGGAGGGTGTGGAGAAAAGGAAAAAGTCAGATTTTCTCATCTTTATCATATGGGTATTGCAGAATGATGTGGAGATAAGAATGAAGGAGAGTTGTAGTCATGTGGAGGTTGTTATTTTTCCTCTAGGTATTTGTGTCCTAGATTAAGTCAGGACTTTTAGGCTGTGAAAGGCAGTTGAATTTGGAAATAATCTATTATTTGATTGTAAAAAAGTAAATGTAGCTGGGGTATCTTTTTATTTGGTATAGAGAGAATGTTTGAGAATTCAAATAATATCTGTAAGGAAAGAGAATGCTAAAATCTGGAAGAAAAGGTTTTGTGGTACCAGTTGTCATAAGTTATCAATCCCAGGGTACCTTATTTTTTGTCAGTATTGTGCTATAAAGAAATGTTTGCATATGTTTATCCAGGTTGTGTCACAAAATAAAAATATATACAAATGGTAAATTAAAATATTTTATTTGGAAAAACTAAATATGCAAATAATAAAGTTTCTTTGATTTCAAGTAAAAAGTTTAAATTATTTAGCATGATGGTTCATTATCTATGAATCATTTATAACCTATAACCTATTATAACCTAGAGAAGGAGGATCTTAGTCTAAGAATTCTAAACCGGAAGTGGCTCAAGCAAATTAGAGGGTTATCATGTTTATTGATGAAAAAGCCTTGACATAAAACATAAACATATGTAGCCATTGGGTAAACTACAGGACTTGCCTGAATTCATTTTACATCATCATTAAAGTGAATCTTTCAACAGACTTTTTTTTTAGTTTTTTTTTTTTTTTTTGCAAGGCAAATGGGATTAAGTGGTTTTCCCAAGGCCACACAGCTAGGTAATTATTTGAACCCAGGTACTCCTGACTCCAAGGGTGGTGCTTTATCCACTACGCCACCTAGCCACCCCTCAACAGTCTTTCAACAAATATTTTATTAAATAATTTATAGAAGCTAAGTGTTGGGCATACAAAGAAAGGCCAAAAAAAAAAAATGATCTTTTCCCTCAAAGAACTCTTAGTCTGATGGGAAAAAATATCCAAACAGGCATATATATGAATTTTATTATAAGTAGATAGATGCATTGATAGATAGACAGACAGACAGACAGATAGATGGATAAATGGAAAGAGAGAAAGACAGACATACAGCTGGACAGACAGACAGACAGAGAAACAGATAGATGGATTAATGGAGAGAAAGACAGACAGATAGTAGGCAGCAAGGTAGGAAAGGCTTCTTAAAGAAGAATTAGAGTTTGATCTTGAAGGAAGTCAAAAAAAAGCTAAAAAATGAGAAAGGGAGAACATTTTAGATATGCAGATAGCTAGAGAAAATTCAGTGAGCAGGGAAATGGAATTTCAAATAAGAGGAATTTCAGGTAGGTAATATTACTTTAATTTACAGTATGTGGAAGGGAGTGAAGTATAGGATGGAGCTAAGTGTTGGCTTTAAAAACAAAACAGAACACTTCTAGGTCATTTGAAGATTAGATCTTTTCACCAATTATCACTACCTCTCAAACTTCTTCAATATAGGATTATAAATCAGAGATGAATCAGTTTCCATTGTCTCCATAGCCTAGGAGATTAAGAAAACAAAGTAGAAATCCATAGAAATATCATCAGAGAAGTCATCCCTTAATCCCAACCATCCTTCAAGGTGCCCAAAACAAGGCCAAATATACCTAGCCATACTGCTTTAAAATATCATTCAGTTCTACATTGTGACCCATTGTTCCCTCTTCCCAGTGCTACAGAGATAAAAAGACAGAAATTTACTCAGGTTGCCATAGTAATGTGTTAGTGGTTTGTACCCCAGGGGTACCAAGCTAGAGAATGCAGGTAGAGAAGGAAAAGAGAGGTAGGACATCTGTGTGGCATGGCAATGAGCCTGAGAGAAACTGGTTAACATGCAGCTGGGGAAAACTCTGTTCTTCCAGAAATCACTTGGGGAAGCAGAATAGGTGAAGTGTGAATTCATCTGCATGAAAGGTAGCTTAGATGCTTTGAAATCTAGACAACCAGGAAACTACCATTGGAGGGGTGGGAGTCAGAAATAGAGCAACAGGAGAAAATAAAGAACAAAATAAAGAAATTATTGAAAATTTCACAAGGAAGAAAACACAAAGAACATACACATAAGCAAAAAAAAAAAAAGCAAAAATCTATCAGGAAAGGTACTAATGACAATGGTGAATATGGTTTCCAGATCAGGGAAAAGGGTTAAGACATAAAAGACAAAAGAAACTGAATCAATAAATGATGAAGCAGAGAACTCTGTGAATTCCTAAAAGACTTTGGTACAAGGGCAAGATGTTCTTGAATGATTTGAGCGAGAAATATAGTTTGTTGAAGCAGAATGTATAGCCTGTAAATTCTAAGAAATTTGAAAAATAGAAAAAAAATTTAAAGTAGCGATTTTCACCAAAGAAATAAAAGAGAGGATTATTGATTGGGAATGAATGCAAATAAGAGGAAATAAATATCAATCAGGAATAAGAGAAGTAAAAAGCAATAATATTAATAAAACAATATTAAAGTGATATTTTTGTATTAGATATTAAATATTATAATATTATATAAACAAATTATATTGATCTCAAAGACAGGATGTATAGAGGCAATGCAAGGATTATAGGCCTTCCAGAAGGACACAAAACAAGCTTGAATATATAAAACAAAATTTTAGTTGAAATAATTTACAGATTGCTTCAGAAACAAGAACAAAATAATAACTCAAAGAAGGCCAAAAAATTATATTACAAATTCCAAGATTTACAAGGGTCAACAATAATTCCATTAAGAAAAAATGAAATTCTGCAATAAATCAAGATCAAAAGATTCAAATATAAAGGGGGGAAAAATACAAATTATTAAAGACATTTTTGCATCCACCAGAAAATAGAAGACGAAATGGAATAATGTTTTCTAAAGAGCAAAAGAGCCTAAAATCTTACCCAAGATAAGAGCCTAACCATAAGAGTAAAAAGAGTTAATATTCAATTAAAAATGTTTAGCCTTTATTAGAAAAAATCCATATATTACTAACCTTCTTAAAAGATGAGGGACAGGTTGGATCAAAAATAACATATGGAAGTTTGAATCAAGATGATGGAGTAAATGCAGCAACACAGCAAACTCCCACCATTCCTCTCCAAACAACTTTAATATTATAGCTCAAATTAAATTTTGGAGCAACGCTACTAACACAGGTTAGAGTGAGACAGTTTTCCATCCTAAAATAATTTAAGAGGTCAGCAGGAGAGATGGCAACACCAAAATGGGATTTGCCAGAAAATGCATGGTGGCAACACCAACAGTGGGCATTGGGTCTTGTAGGTGACTGTGAGTGCCAAAGCAGCAGCTTTGGGAGATCTTAGCCAAGAGAGATTAAGGGAGTTAGACAATTAGTCAGAAAGAGATTATAAAGGATTACATGAGATTATACAGGAAATTTTATATATATATATATATATATATATATATATATATATATAGAGAGAGAGAGAGAGAGAGAGAGAGAGAGAGAGAGAGAGAGGAGAAAGGGGTGGATGATAAAAGGTAAGCAAAAAATCCACTTTTGAGGAGGGACAGAATAAAATGATACAAGGGTGAATAAACAGAAAATAGGATGGAATGGGAAAATGAATAGTCAATAATCACAGTTGTAAATGTGAATGGAGTGACCTCACCCATAAATCAGAAGCAGATAACAATATGAATTAGAAACCAGACACCAACAAGATACATAATTGAAGTAGAAAAAACACATATAAAATAAGAGTTCAAATAGGAGACTGGACCAGAATCTATTATGCTTCAACTGAATTGAAATAGGCAGGGATTAAAAGAGATGATCAGAGTAACTGCATTTTGCTAAAAGATACCTTATTCAATGAAATATTTTTACAGCAAGTTTCCTCTGATAAAGTCCCCATTTTTCATCCATATAGGGAACTAAATCAGCATAAAAATAATCCATTCCCAAATGATATATGGTCAGAGATGTGAATTTTCAGTTTTCAGAAGAAGAAATCAATGCTAGCAAATTAAAACAACTCTAAAGTACCACATAATATCAGAAATGACAAATAGTGAGGGGGATGAGGCAAAAATAAGTACACTAAGAATGTTGGTGGAGGTATGAACTAGGGTGGAGGGGCACATTTGAAAACATGCTAATTAGTTGGGGGATGGCTGAACAAGTAGTAACAGGATTATGATGGAGGATTGTTGTACCATTAGAAATGACAAAGCGAATAGTTTAAAAAAAAAACAAACAAGGGAAGGCATATATGAACTGATGCAAAGTGAAGTGAACAGAACCAGAGAATCGCTGTCCATGTTGTATACATTGATGATCAACATTGAAAGACTCAGTTATTCTGATTAGGAAAATGATCCCAGATTATTCCAAAAGACTCATAATGAATTTTAGAGAGAATTGATGAATTCTGAGTGCAAATTGAAGTATAATTTCCTCACTTTATTTTTCTTGCATTTGTTGCTTATGTATAACATGGAAATATGTTATCTTGATTTCCCATGCATAATTGATATAATTTTGCTTGCCTTCTAGGTAAGGGAGAGAAAATATGGAGCTCACAATTTTTTTTTAAATTACATATACATACATGAGAGAAAAGAAAAGAAATTGAAAGAAAACAGAGCTGAGGAAATTTTATGCTTCTTAAACATCCTAGATAAAAGAAATATGATTTATAGTCCTCTTACCTATGGTTCTTCCTCAAATAAGTTTTGGGGAAAAGAGAACTGATTCCCTATGGATGTTGGAATCTCTCTTTTTAAAAAGTTTAGTGGAAAATCAAATAGCCCCCATACCAAAAAGTATCCTGACACATTTTCTCTCTTCCTCCCAATCTCTGGCTCAGTAGTACAAGGGTTTGTTGAACCAGAGGTATTGTATTGATGCCTTGACTCATTATTGTAATTTGGAGTTTAGATTTCTAGGGCAGTGGACCATCTGGGTATGGGTTAAATTCTATTTCAAACACAAATATATTTCCTGCCCCTTTGCCTATGTTCTTCTCTCCTGAAGAAATCTTTTTTTTTTAATTACTGAATGCAAGTCTTAATTCTGGCTATGGAGGGTTCAATAAATTGTTATAGTTTGGAGCTTGGATCTCCATAGCATAAGAGAATTGGAGGAGAGACAAGGTTGTAAGAGTGAATTTTGTTCTAAACCAGTATAGTTTTGTTGCTGGTTGAGTAGTGTCTTCATGTTTTTATTTTATTCTGGGTATCTAGTTTCCTAGATGATAGAGACAACTGAAGCTATCTTTGGTGCTATAATTAATTTTTGAGAGCTCTGAGAGAATTTGATGAGCAGGAAAATAAATTCTAATCCTTTTCTCGTTGATCATGTCACCCTTTACCTCTTAATTTATATTCTGGCATTCTTTGCATAATTTTAACTCCCTTATACTTATAGGGTTGCTTCATACTGTCACTGATTGTCCTATGAATTCACCAAACTTCTTGGATTTTTCCTTCACCAGAATAGTCTTCTATTTCTTTGAATATATCCTAAAAACCTGCAAAATTAGCAATAAACTTTGGATTCTTTTTCTGATGTTCTATATGACATAACTACACTAAGAAGATAGTCCTGAAATTTCTTGCTTTAACCATGTGGAATATTGTAATGTCTGTTTCAGGTCAATATAGTGTTAAATGTTATTCTTATGCTTCAGAAAATAAAGACTATAGTTTGTGCAAGGTAATGCCATAGCAGGTCATAAGATAAAATTGTATAGGACTTGATACCTTTCAGCATTAGGCTGTTATTTGGTAGTTACTTCCTAAAGGAAGAATGATTTATGTAGTTGTTTAATTTTACAATAATCGGTGTAGTAAACCCATGCCCAGCACATACTTCTTTGGCTCTAATTGAACACAATTAATGGCATCTGTAAAAAAAAAACCGCTTGTAGAAGATTTAAGAGGCATTAAACATTAGTAGGTGTCTTTGTAGAGTTATGTGGTATGCTCAGAATTTATCTAAAACTGGCTTTTTTAAACCAGTAGCTTTTTGAAACAAGGTTCCATATCTGTTTCTAAATTTGTTCAAAATATGAACTGTGAATGTAATTTATTATGTTTATATTTTTGAAAAACCCTATTAAAAGAAACCATATTTATTAATTCATAACTAGTGGTAATAGATTACTAAGTAATCTGTTTGCATCTATACTCTTGTATTTCTAATATGCCCTGCTCACAGATGCTGAAGTGACATTCCTATCATGTCTCCATTCAAGAAAGTCCAATGATTACCTCTTGCTCAGAAGATAAACTACAAATTTCTTTTTTTTAAAGCTAGTCAATTTCCCAACTACCTTTTCCAGCTTATCGAACATTTTTCTGCACTCTAAGTCTAGTAAAATGGTCTTTCATAAAAGTCATTCCAAATGGAGTTTCTGGATCTTTGTACAGACTATACCCAAGAATGCATTCTTTCCTTTCCCCAAATTCATTTAATACCTGCTTTCAAGGTTCTCTTCAGGTATATGCCCTCTCCCCTATTGCTGATAAAAGTTATATTGATTTTTTTGTATGAAGTTTGTTTTCCTTCAAGAGAATGTAAATTCCTTAAAGTTCAGAGATGACTTCATTTTTTTTTCTCTTTGTAATTTTGATACCTAGCATAGTATCTGGTATTTAATAGGTAATTTTTATTGAATGAATGAACCCCCAAATTGGAAGAAGTAATGTTATGATTAATTGAATTAAACAGATGAACTCTGTTAAAAACTTTGGCATATGTAAAGCATTGTTCTAGGCATTGCAGTGCAAAGATGAGTAGTGGACAATATTTTCTATTAAGAAACTTAAAATATGATAAGATGTATAAACAAATATGCATAACACTACCCATAACAAATGCAGGATGAGAAATATATGATTATTGCATATTTGAGAAATGAAATGTTATAGAATTGAGAAAGGAAATTCAATTTTCCTCTAAGTAAAAGAATATGAAATATCTCAGGAAGAATGGGTAGTAATTTTATAAGTGAAAATAGGAGACAAAGCATTCAAGTCACAGAGGATAAGCTCTATACACAAAGATGTCTCCCTTATTTAAAAACAAAGTGACATAACAGTCACTTGATCCATCCATGATAGTCATTATCCTGCATCTTTCCTCTCTTTTGTAGCTAAAGTCATGGAAAAAGACATTCACACTATTATGCCTCTCTTCCTTCTCCTCTTCCTTCTGATTCCTTTACAACTTGTCTTCTAAAGTCATCAATCACCTGCAACAACCCTTTACAAAGTTATCAGTGATTTTGTTATTGCAAAATAGATTGAAATTTTCCCTATCCTTATCGTCCTTGACTTCTAAATAGAATCTGAAATTGCTGCTCAACTTTCTCCTTCTAGATTTGCTCTTTATCTATACATATTTTTGTGACGTTGTTCCTTAGTTCACCTCCTTTTCTGTCTAATCACTTCAGTTTCCTGTACTTTGTCTACACCACAGCTGTTAAACAGGTAATTTCTCCCAAAAGTCTGTCTTTGGTCTCTTTTTTCACTTTTCTTTTTAATAATTTTTTTTCCAATTACATGTAGAGATAGCTTTCAATATTCATTTTTGTAAAATTTTCTTCCTCCCTCATTTTCCTTTCCCTAAGGCAGAAGAAATCTGATATGGATTATATAGAAATATATATGTCTATATGATCATGTTAAAATATTTCCATATTAGTCATGTTGTTGAGAAGAATCAGAAGAAAAGGGGGAAAAATCCAAGAAAGATTAAATAGAAGCAATTAAAAAGAAGCAGTAAAATGCTTTGATCTGTTTTCTGACTCCATAGTTCTTTCTCTGGATTTGGATAGTATATTCCATCACAAGTCTTTTAAAATTATCTTTGATCACTTTGTTTCTGAGAAGAGCTAAGTCTATCGTATAATATTTGAATTAATGTGTATAATATTCTCTTGGTTCTGTTAACTTCACTCAGAATCGGTTCAAGTAAGTCTTTCCAAGTTTCTTGAAATCTTCATGTTAATGATTCCTTATAGAACAATAGTATTCCAATGCATTCAAATACCACAACCTGTTCACCCATTCTTCAAATGATGGACATCCTCTCATTTTCCAATTCTTTGTCACCTCAAAAAAAAGAGCTACTATAAATATTTTAATACAGTTAGATCCTTTTCCCTTTTAATCAAAAGTGTTGATTTGATCCTTTTCTCAACGAGCTCCATCAGATACCTATCACCTTTGCTACATAAAGAATTTAGAGAAGAGGTATTGCATAATTTGAACAGGATATTAAAAAATTTTTTTTGACAGATTATTCAGGAGTAAGCAATGACCTGAGATAAGGTCATCAAGATGGAAAGGATCTTACTATTAAGTTCAGGTTGCGGGAGGTGGGAAGGAGAAGCTAGGCAATTATAGCAAATATAGAGACTATGTCTATAATCTGGAAGACCTGAGTTCAAATCTATCCTCAGATACTTACTAGCTGTTTCACCCTGAATAAATCACTTAATGGACATTCTTTTATTTTTAAATTCATGCAATTGTGAATTAAAAAATTCATATCATGAAAAATTTTCATTAATTTTCTTTTAAATTTGTGCAACAACATTCATTTCAGTTAGCTAGGACTTTTAGCTTTCCCTTCTTGTTTAAAATAATAAATAGTGACCAGGGCAACCAAATATCAGATTTTTATCTTCTCAAATTGAATCTTAATTATCTTATAAGATTAAATCTTTTCAATTTTTTTTATATTTTTTTGCAAGGCAAATGAGGTTAAGTGGCTTGACCAAGGCCACACAGCTAAGTAATTATTAAGTGTCTGAGGCCGGATTTGAACTCAGGTACTCCTAACTCCAGGGCCAGTACTCTATCCACTGTGCCACCTAGCTGCCTCTAAATCTTTTAATTTTTAATGAAATTTATACCCAGAATTCTAGAAAGTCTTGGAGCTTTCTAGATCAAATTTTGATTTTTATCATGCTATAGTGCTTTAAGGGTGATTTATATTAAATAGCTAGAAGAAAAAAATCTAATTCACCATTTAGACCTCTGATGAGAAAATTACAATCATAAAATGCTATTTGATATCTGATTTATAATTTGATTTCTTGCTGTTCAGTCATTTTTAGTCATCTCTGACTATTTTGAGGTTTTCTTTGCCAAAATTCAGGAATGATTTGCCAATTTTTTCTACAGCTCATTTATTGATGAGGAAAGCTGAAGAACACATGGTAAGGTGACTCTCAGGTTTACATACCTGGTAAGTGTCTAAGGACAGATTTGAATTCAGGTTTCCTCATCACAGACTTGACACTGTCCACTGTTCTGCTTAACTGCCCAAGGATTTTATTAAATTGTGTAATTACTTGAACTATGACATAATTAATATTAAAATAGTATAAAAATAGCCTGTTTCCTCAAATGCAAAATTAGAGATAACACCTACTTACTAGAATTGTTATAAAGAATAAATGAGATATTTTAAAAAATTCATCATACAGTGACTGATATATAGTAAGTATTAAATGTGTTCTTTTCTTTCTTCTTTCTTTCCTTCCTTCCTAGTTTAATCATCTAACTTGTGATTGATTCAGTGTACTTTAAAACTATAAATTATTATATATTATATTAATCAGGTTTAACTTCTTAATCAGAAGTTACTTATATAGGAAAAAAATATCACAGGTTTGGTCCACTACTTGTCTGTGTATATATGTATATATCCAAATAGAACAACCCAGACCTGACGAGAATCCCACCATAATCTGTGAAACATGTCTATCTACTTTCAAATCTATGTAAAATAGTCATTTATTTATGTATACATAATATACTTAAATATATATATACATATAAACATATATGTATATGCATTTATATGTATATTTACTTTTTCATGATTGGATGCACTTTTTAGTTTCCTCTTCTAATAATCTTAGCTAATAAGAAAATTCAGTTTACTAAATATTTTCTTAAACTCTGTCTAATAAGCAAATTAGAAAATATTTTATCGTGTACATAATGCTCAGTGTACTGCTAAAAGCACAATGGAAGACCAAAAGAAAATATAGCTTTTTGAAGACTGCTTAGAGAAATTAGGCATGTACTTAATAGAAAGTTATGATAAAAAGAGACAAAGAATGATGATATTTCAAAATCTATTGGATAGATGAATTTAGGACAGAGGAGTTAAGGAGATATGTTGAGGAGGTCAAATTTGATTTTGGCCTTGGGTAATGGATATTTATCTGTAAAATAAATAGAAGAATGAGAAAAGCATTTTAAGTTAGTGAGTGGTATTGACAAAAGTGATGTAAAATATATTCAACTGGATAAACATTCAAAAAATATCAGCTTGACTAAAGCAGAGTATATATATATATATATATATATATATATATGTATGTATATACGAAAAGATGTCAGATAATCAAATCTTAAGTTAAATGAAAAATCATTAGCTAAACCGACTAATCCTTTCATGAGGTATGAATTAGTTTCTTGAATGAATCAGTTAGTAATGCTGAAAGGATGAAAAATGGTAGATCACATTTCTCAAGAACCTTTACAAATCTGATTATAAGTCCAGGAAACAGAGTTGACAAGGAATCCAATTTCTATATAGATATGTAAAGGATAAGTAGGATTAGGAGAGAAACCTTTTTGTTAGATCATCTACTGGTTCTTAATTATCCTTCTAATGATATCTCTTCTAATTTGTCAACCACATTCACCTCTCCTTTTCTAACCATAGCTTTTTTTATTTTAATTTTTTTCCACTTACATGTAAAAATAGTGTTCAACATTCATTTTTGTAAGATTTTGAGTACCACATTTCTCTCCCTCCCTCCATTCCTTCCCCATGTCCATGTCAGTGAATAACCTGATATACTTACTCATATGCAATCACATCTAAATAATGATTTTGACATTTAGTCATGACCTGATTGTTATTTTATTAATTTTTTTAACATGAATTCATTTGCAGACTGTTAAAACCTATGATACCTTTTCAGAATATTCTTTAAATTCATATAGAAAAATCTATACAATGATGGAGGAAACTAGTTATATTGAAATATGGCTGTCTATCACTACATATATAGTTTTGTATATAAATGTACTTTTGTATTTACTTACACACAAACACATGCATATACAATTCACAAGGCAAGTATACATTTATAACAAGGTAAATTCCCACATGTAGGTAAGAAGAAGCTATAGAAGGGCATTCGAATTTTCTCTGAATAACTTCTGAATCGATTGTGAGAAAAAGAAGACACTGGTACAGGACTTCCCATCATGGAATGAAAGAGGGAACTGTGCTCCCTGAGGAAAGCAGAATTGTGGTAATTCAAAAGAAAGGTGAAATGCACAAATTTAAAGGCATCTTCACTCCAAATTATCATATGGACTATTTGTGTCCAATCTGTAATAGAGCCTTCTGAACTTGCATTGGTCTGATTAGACACACTATACTTGATCCAATCAGAGAAATGTTATTTTAGTCCTCTTCAAGCACAAAAGGGCAACAGCCAACTAATATGTATACATGCATATGTATAAAAATACGAACATATATATATATGCTTGTATCTATATATGCTTCTGTTCACAAACAAGATCTAGATCCTCTAAACTAATTATTAGAAAATTGTAGAGGTTTTGAGATTTATTGGTTAAAGCAATGATTTAGATAATCTTTTATTTTCCTTTTTTAATTTTAAGGTTTTTTTGCAAGGCAAATGGAGTTAAGTGGCTTGCCCAAGGCCACACAGCTAGGTAATTATTAAGTGTCTGAGACGGGATTTGAACCTAGGTACTCTTGACTCCAGGGCCAGTGCTTTATCCACTGCGCCACCTAGCCACCCCACATTTAGATAATCTGATAGCAATGTGCAAGATGGTTAGAGGGTCAAGTCTCTAGGAGAAATCTCCCTTAAGAGATTGGGATAGTAATATAAACCAGATACAATGATATTAAAGTGACAATGGAAAGAAATTATTTGCAAAAGAACATGGAAATGTTCAAAGTTTGTTGAATACTTCACAAATTATTATCTTTATAAGTATCATTTTTGTAAAATTTTGACAGAAATGTGGCACGTTTGAGAAATGTAAAGTAACTGCTAACATGAGTGGGTGACTTTATACAATAAAAAAATGAAAAACTGTTGTTTTAATGTCTTACATTATTTCACTTACTATTGAAATAAAAATCATTACTTTTAGGAAAATGCATTTCTGATGCCTAAAGTGTTTTTTTAGCAGTCATATTACTGATACTAAAGAGGTACAATTTTCCTTGGAAATTGTGTAAATCTATTCTCTCAATATTAGTGAAAGACACATGTCAATGAGCATCTGCAATTTTTATAAAATATCATTATTTCATCTGTTGTTTTTGTTTAGAGTGGGAATGTTAGGATTGATGTTAGTTTCTCCAGTAGAAAGAAGGCTTGTCAGTCATTGGATGAGGATCTCACATTTAAAGCATCAACTATAAGTTTATAGACAGACAAACAACAATATACTTTCTGGCACTCTCTTTCCCTTTTCCCCACAACTCTGTCACTGAATAATAATAAGAGAGCCACAGAGGACTATAACATTTTTAAATTTTATTTGTTTATTGCTTACTGTGGGTGAAAATTTAATGACCAAGTGATAAGTAACCATGACTTTCTCTATGCTAACTATGCTCAACTAGCTGTCATAGTCACAATCTTGTTTCCAAGACCTTATTGAAACTTTTCCAGCAGATTTTTTTTGTTTCTTGAGTTCTTTAGAACCCAAGGTCACCTTCACATTACAAAAAAATTATTGAAGTAGGCAATTTCTGGAGACATCAAAATATAAAACTTTAAATATAAAACTTTAAATAAGAGATTAAAAAGAAACATAATTTATGATCATTTTTCCTGGAAAAAGTTTGATGTGCTTTAATTTATTTCTTTGCATTATTCATGTAGTTCCTCCATTTTCCAATATTTTTCTAACAATATAGCAAGCCTAAATGAATTACTTTTCATAACTTTTGTGTGAATGGCATTGTATAGATTGGCCAACTATCAGGACTTCAACAGTCTGAACAAATGGTAATGGACCAATGTCAAAGCTTTAGTTTAAGGAAGAATCCCAAGTCTTCTGCGAACTTTTGATTTAGATAACATTTCTGTGCTTGTATTGTTCTAAGTTAAAATGATTTTAAGGTTTTCAGTATCTGAGCTTTTGACCTTCTCTGAAGTATTCTTTACCATATTCATTATCTCTTATACAAGCAGAATACACAATGATATTAAAAAAGACTTTAAAAGCTCAAGAATCAAATATTTTAGTCTTCAACATATTTGAGGCTTTGGCCCCAACCCAAGAAAGAATAGTGATTAATGGGTAATGAGTTCTCTGAATTTCTGAACATTATAAATATTCTGGTTTGAGCTTCAGTCCTTTAAAGGTTTGTATGAACTTTATTTCATTTTATATCCTTTGGACATTTCTTTTAGGATATTTTTTAACTTTTCTGAGATTGTACTAATCCAATTGAACATTTAGAAAGCAGTGTAGCATTATTTTAAATCATTTTTTAAATTTCTCTGTAAAGTGATTATTGTATCCAACTATCAGATATATATATATATATATATATATATATATATATATATATATATATATATCAAAACTTTGATACCATCACTTATAAGCACCTAATTCAAACTTATAAACAAATTCATTTAAAGTTATTTATATTAGTTTTCTGGATATTCTTTTGCTTACAGCAATATAGATCACTATTTCAATTTTAGACCTTCTATATTGTGATTTATGTTTACTAGTTCTCACAAAAGGTTTTTTTCAATGTTCTTTATACACCTGACCCAAAATGGCATTATTGTGTTAATTTCAAGTTAAGTTAGCAGCAGATTTTGTGAACAGACATATGTATTGGATTGGAATCTTAGATTATTTTTGTTTTTTGAGGAGGAATATTTTTTCAAGATATAATTGAGCTTTTAAAAATTGTATTTATTTAATATCTAGAGAAGATCTTCATAGAAGTTATGAACTTATTTTGGACTCATAATTTAAAGTTATAGAAATCAACAGAAAGACCATTTTGTGAGTAAAATATAATTTTCAAATAATTATGTTGAAAACAAAGGAATTTTGTCCATTCTAGTCATCAACAAATATTCCAGTCAAAGTTACAATTAAGGTGATTATAGGACATTCCATAAAGCTTACTTTCTATTACAGAAAAACATAGGATAAATATTTCTAATTTGTACCCAGCAGGTAATGAAAGCATGAAATTATCAAATCTTTTCATTTTCAAAATTTCATAATACTACTCATGAAAAAAATTATCGATTGGAGGCTTTTAGACTTTTTCAATAATATATTTTAATTTATGTAAAATTGTTAAATATGTATTTAGACTTTTTTTTAAAATATTGGTAATTGCTTGGTAAACTACTTGAAGTTAGGGATTGCTTTGCTTTTTTATCATATCTCTAGAGTCTCTCCCAGCACTTTGCAAAAAGTAGCCAATTAATAAGTGATCCCTGAATTAAATTAGATGGGATTATCATACTTATTTTGCATAATATAAAAAATACTTTGTATATCATTATATGTATATAGATGAATTGCTTTGTTGCTATTAGCTATTAAAGAATCAAGTCAAGGGATGTGTTATACCAACTGGTTGAAATATCAATCCTTCAAATATAACTGACTATTTTTTAATAACAAATGATTGATGCTTGCCTCTTCCTTAGAAATAAGAACAAAGTTTCAATCACTGATTTATTTGTTCTTGCATAATTTTCATTTAATTTACAAGGATGTTTAAACAAACTAAATTGTTGCTAACACATTGCTGCTTTTCAGCACCAGATTCAGAGTTGAGTTTTTCAAAGTATCTTATTATATATTTAAGAACATTTATAGTTTAGTAACTGGGAAATATTTATGTTCATTTATACATATAATATATATATATATACATACATATATATATATACTAATATAAGTGTATATATATTTATCTATGTGCATTCGTATATAAATACTTTAATATTCCAAAAGATTTATTCACTCCCTGAGGGAAAGATTTTTCAAAACTTTTAATTCTTGCTCATCATTGTTAATACTATTCAAATATTCCTTAAGTAGTACCCCAGTGACCTAAAAGAGAGAACAATATCTCAAAATAACTTTCTTCGTGGTAAAAATCTGCTTTCTGAAAAATATATAAACTATTTTGATAAATTTTAGTAGTAAGTGGAGAAAAAGTCAAACAGTGTAGATCAGTTATCATACAACTGAGTTTTTCCACCACAATCTTGTAAAAGATGTTTTGTCTTTAAAGCAAGTGAATTATTTGTGACTTGTTACCAAATGTTGCTGATGGTTTTGATTGTTACAGATATGAGAGGGGAGAAGAATTCTTGGAAGTTTATAGCTATTCCCACAGAAAAAGTAAATTGAGTTAATTGAATTAATATAAAAAGATGACATGAATTACATTCCCCTACTCTTACCCAGCGACAATCTACTCTCCCCTAAAATATCTGAAAATTACATGTTATTATGTAGCTTATTATAATTAATCTGTATTAGCGTTCTCCTTAATTATTCAAATTTAAAAGTTAGTTTGCGAATATGTGACTATGGCAAAGTTTCAAAATAAAAACTATCTTTTTGAATCTTTGATACTTGTATAAAAGGTTAAATTTATTAAATCCAATCCCACATTTTGTAGGGAAGAAACTGAAGCCCATAAAGCTAAAGCAAATTGTCTAAGGGCATCCTGATTATAAATATCAGTTGTAAGAGTTGAACCCAGTTCTAAGACCTGGTACAAATTCAGTCACCTTTGCACTGTAATATACTTTGTATTATTGTCACTGAGATAATTATCCAAATCAATTGTAGAATTCATTTTTGTTCGAAACCTTTCCTGAAATATATATGTGTGTGCTTAAGTGATGGAGAAAGATGAAGGAGTGCATTCAAAAGTTATGTGAATTGAAATCAAAGTTACAATTGGCTACAACCAGATCTGTATATCACAGTAATCAAAGAAAATTAAAAAAAATTCTGTCAAATTTCATACTTTGACCTCTAATAGAGGCAAATTAAAACAAACAAATTAAATGGCTCCTTTAATAAGGGTCAGCAGAAGATAGTCTTTTAAAACTTTGAAAAATTTCATGACCCCATGAATAGCATTCCAGGGTCATCTATTTTCATTTTAGAAACTTTTCCCAAATTCATGGTCATTGCTTCCATGACACTGTCTGACCATCT
Organism: Macrotis lagotis; assembly: GCF_037893015.1. Classification (NCBI taxonomy): domain Eukaryota; kingdom Metazoa; phylum Chordata; class Mammalia; order Peramelemorphia; family Peramelidae; genus Macrotis; species Macrotis lagotis. The sequence continues at coordinate 90,191,321 of NC_133659.1, forward strand.
TATCTTACACCATGACCTTTTCCTTTTGCCTTCCATTTTTCCCAATAGCATGCTTATGTAAGCTAGTATATTTTCTGACTTGAAAAATACCAAGCTCGAATTTAGCAAAAATAGCTTATTGTGCCTAGTTTATGCCCTTACTTATCATGGTCTTGGATACCCATTCCTGTATCACTCATTTAGCTTTTACAATGATTAATTCTATTTTTCCTTTTTGATTTTCAAATATCCACCTATTGTATGACATGGACACTACCAGGTTCAGTTGAGAAAATATGCAACAAAATCGTGTTAGAAACATGCATAGTCAATCTAAGTAAATTACTCCATTATCCATGCCCCCAAACTATATCTCAATCTCCATTCTGAGTACAAAACATCTCTATCAAGTGAGATACAGGTATTATATAAATTCCTCTAGAATTATAGTTTATTATTGTATTCATCAGAGTTGCCGAGTATTTCAAAAATGTTTATCTTTATGTTGTTATTGTATATATATTTTTTCTCTTGTTAACTTCACTCTTAAAACACATAAAACATCCCATGTTTCTCTGGAACTGTCTCCCTTATCAATTCTTACAACACAAACATATTCATATATCTTATTCAGTCATTCTTCAATTAAAGCAGACCTCCTCAGTTTCCAATTTTCTGACACTACAAAAAGAAATGTTATTCAATATTTAATATACTATTTATATATTTATATGTATATTCATATTTGTATTTGAATCAATCTCACCACATATATATATTTATATTTATATATATATATATGTTTAATCATGATATTGTTAGATCAAAAATATGCCCAATTTAAATGTTTCTTGTTTTTAAAAATAGTTCCAAATTTTTTTCCAATACGGCTGGACCAGATTGCAGCTCCACCAATATTTATATGCATTATTATATCTGTATTCACACAGCCTGTCTAAAACTTGTAATTTCCTTTTATTTATCACTTTTCAATCTGATGGGTATGAGATGGAATCTCTATTGTTCAGCATTAGTTTTCATACATACCATTAGTATTAAGAAGCATCAGTGAAGACTGAGTACATAGCTCAATATAAATATCCACACTTAGAAATAACTATTTGGGGGTGGCTAGGTGGTGTAGTGGATAAAGCACCAGCCTTGGAGTCAGGAGTACCTGGGTTCAAATCCGGTCTCAGAC